>NC_133467.1:29874212-30186712 GCF_048565385.1 Saimiri boliviensis | reverse complement strand
TTGGACTAAGCTTTTGGGCTCTTTCTTTAAACTTAATGGAAAGTGCCTTAAATGCCTTAATCTCCATAAGACTTCTCCCAGACCCTAATGGACCTAAATAGTTCTAATATTTGTTAGTGTTTAATTATTTGAACTGAATACATCAGAAATCTTAGCAATGCAAGTTTAACAAATGTAAGTATGTAAGTATAGAATGAACCAGTATAGGAGGATTTCATATAATTTCATGATACAATATTAAACTTTTTTTTTTTTTTTTTTTTTAAATATTCCAGGGTGCTCTGGAACAGGGCTCAAATTCTCAGCTGATGGCTGTTCAATACACAGAAACCACTAGTATCAGGTAAAACAGTGTGGAAGCTCTTGGCAGAGGAATTTGAAATAGGTGGTAGTTTTAATAAAGTTGAAACTCACACTTCCCTTTCACCTTAAATTAATTTGTTCTCATCTATGATTTTATATTAATTATATACTGATACATACATATATATATGAAACGTATACTACTGAGCAGTTGGAATAAAGCCAGATAATTTCTAAAGTTCAACTCTTCCAAATCCCTTAAATACAGATTTAGTCAGAATGCTGTTCTATCATCATTTGGATGAAAGTCTTGAATACCCGTAGCTCTCTTGCCCTTGATTTGCATCTGTTTCATGAGCCTAGGAGAAGGGAATGTTACTTTTTTAGTGCTCTGTGCCCGGTATCCTGCTAAGTGCTTTACATACATTTATCTTTAAATCCATATAATAACTAAAAGTATATTTTATATACAGAAAAACTGGTCAAGTCATATATTTACTTTTTGAAATTTTCAGAGTCATAAGACCTAGTGGCAGACTCAGAATTCAGATCCTAGCTTTATTACTTACAGTACATTTTTTACTACACAATACTACTTAAGATTTTGAAAGATTTCAAAGAGAATGCTGTATCTGGAGGTTTAAATATCTTCAAAGGGAAAGAGATAATATGGGAAGCAATATGGTATCATGGTTAAGATGCTAGCTTTATTTGGTCTATTGGGCAGAGTTCAAATTATAACTCTGCCTCAGGCAGGTTACATGCAAATAAAGTTTCCTCATTTACAAAATGCTGGACAGAGTTGATGTAACGGTTAAATTAGTTAATATATTTAGAGCACTTAGCATGGTATTTGGTGCATATTAAATGCTGCCCCAAAATGATAAATGACAATGATGTGATGTTACTGAAAATAGTATCACTGAAGTGAAAGCTGAGAATCTCAGCTTCTGTCTGTAGCTCTACCACACATTTGTAGTTCATTATTTATTAATATTAATTTAATATTTACTTAGAATATACTGTGTGCCAGTGTTCTAGGCACTGAGAAAAAAACATAGATAGTAAAAATGTAAGTCAAAAGCTATTTTATTCATTATGCTAATAACTGAGAATTCCTATTAAATGGCAAGACACAGCATATCAGCAATCATGAATGTTTAAAATCCTGAAATTGTATTATCCTGTTGAAATTGATAATTAAAATATATTTAAATAGTAAGTAATAATTCTCTCCTAACCAGAGTATATCATTCAGTTATAATACATTTATTTTTTAAAAATATCAATTTTGGGATGCATGGTTATGATGGCATGGTATTTCTTCATTAGTTAAAATGTTTTAGTGAATTACAGTTAATATTTATTAATTGTGGATTCCATATTTGCTAATTCACCTACTAAAATCTGCTAAAACATATTTGTAATCCCTAAATCAATATTAGCAGTGCTTTTGTCATCATTTGCAGACATGCATAGATGCTCCCTGGTGAGGTTGAACAAGGAAACAATTTGCCTTCTAGTTTCAGCTGTATAAATAAGGTCCTTTTCACAGTCCACGTTTTTCATATTTTTGTGCTTTTTGTTGATAATTTTGCTGTTTGAAATGACCCACAGGCATATTGCTGAATTGCTGTCTAGTGTTCCTAAGCCCAAGCAGGCTGTGATGTATTGTGTGGAGAAACTGTGTATTAGAGAAGTTTCATTCAGGCATGATTTATAGTGCTATTGGCTGTGAGTTCAAGTTAGTGAATGAATAATATATGTCAAAGAAGGTGTCTTTAAACAGAAACACATAAGTAAGGCTATATGTTGATCACTTGACCAAAATATTGTAACCAGAGGCTTGCAGGAACCTAACTCTGTATTTCCCCTAGGAGAATGGTTTAGGATTCACTAATTCATTGTTGTCAGTAACTTTTTAGAACATAACCATCACAAAATAGCAAGCAGTGACTATATATTCAAAATATTATAATCAGAAATGGCCTAGTGAACAAACGGAATTATTTCAAAGGAAGTTCTTATGACTCATTTATTATTTCCATTTAGGTCAGTCTTTTTCTTCTCTTAATAAATAATGTTTGATTGATACATACAAATTTTCTCTTTGAAGAAAAACGAAACATAGGATCTCTTTAACTCTTCTGGATATTGGTCCTAAACACTAGAAGATCCAGAACATATCAAGAACTCTGTTAGAATCATTTGACTGTATCTTTTGGAGTATGATGTTGTTTGAGGTATTATCATTTTAGTTTTTAATTTTAGTAAGGCACATACATGGTACTTTTAATATCAGTGACTAGCAATTGTTTAGTGACTCCTGAAGAACAGGATCCAATGCTTGGCACTTTACATATATAACCTCTCCAATAACAATCCTGCGGGGTTTGTGTGGTTATCCTCTTTTTATTGAAGAGGAAATAAGTTGCTCATAGACGGCAATTTACCTAAGAATGCCCACTTGAGAAGTGAAGCAGGAATTCTAAACCAGTTCTGTTTGTTTTCAAATCTTAAGCTTTTTCCACCTTTCACACAGCCTCATAGGCAAGCACACCTTCATATATTTGACAGAGTGGTGAGAAATAACTTTGCCTCAGATTTAATTTGTATTACTAAAAATTTCAAAATAATTTGAGCCTATGCAGAATCTATTTTCTGATGCTTTTATTATTTTTACATGCTTTGCAACTTACTTGACCATCTAGTACATTTTAGAGCCTTGATTCAGAAATCTGAATTTTAGCATCAGTAAATGAGATCTTATAAAATACCCTGATCTTGGGCTTTACAAAATGTTGTTATAAAAATTACTGCCAAAGTGCAACTAATATTTTGGTTGAGAGAGACTCTTAGAATTCAGACGTAGCCTTAGAATGGGAAGTATTTTGGGGAAACATTAAACTTTTTATTTTAGTAAAACCTTATTTTTTTTACTTTAGCAGGAACTCAGGGAGTGAGCTACAAGTATATTATGCTTCACCTAGAAGTTATCAAGACTTTTTTGAAGCCATCCGCAGAAGGGGAGACACGTTTTATGTTGTGTCATTTCGAAGGGTAAGTTCATCTTGAAAGAACAAAGCGCACTTTGGGAGGCCGAGGCGGGTGGATCACGAGGTCGAGAGATCGAGACCATCCTGGTCAACATGGTGAAACCCCGTCTCTACTCAAAATACAAAAAATTAGCTGGGCATGGTGGCACGTGCCTGTAATCCCAGCTACTCAGGAGGCTGAGGCAGGAGAATTGCCTGAACCCAGGAGGCGGAGGTTGCGGTGAGCCGAGATCGCGCCATTGCACTCCAGCCTGGGTAACAAGAGCGAAACTCCGTCTCAAAAAAAAAAAAAAAAGAACAAAGCAAATATTTTTAAGTACTTGCGGTATTGTGAATATTGTGGAAAATACAAAGATGTGAGAAACAGGAAGCAATATAAAATAAATTATGTGAGTGGAACAGTCTAAATACTGTAATACATGCTTTACTTGAGCTGCTGAGTATTATAAAGATGAACATGGAATTGGTGTCACACTATGAATTTATATTTAGGAAATATAAATTACTTGTTGATTTTTATTCTTTGTAATCCTGATAGCCATACTGTTTATAACAAAAGGAAAAGTAAAAAGATAAAAATATTCTATTTAGGCTTTTCCTTTTTAGGCTTTTAAACCAATTCCCATTTGGTTATTGAGAAGTAGACTTCTGAAATGTAGGTTTGAGATGGATTGTAGGCTGATTATTGTATTAATTGTGGAATGTTTGGATCTATATTCCTAAGAATCTCTATTCCTCTTTTATATCTTCTTAATCAAACACATGGTTGGTGAAGAATGTGTTAATCTGTTAGCTCTGACTCTCTATACCTTTTTTACGTCTTCTTAAACATTTGGTTGGTGAAGAATGTGTTAGATAATCAGTTAGCTTTGACTCTATTCCTCTTTTATATCTTTTTAATCAAACATTAGGTTGGTGGAGAATGTGTTAGATAATCAGTTAGCTTACGTAAAAGTAAATGTTTATACTAGCACTGTTGAATGTTATGAATCTTAGGCTAAATGGAAAAAATGCATAGCTATTTATATTTCACCTACTTTTGCCATAAAATGAAAATATTTTCTTCATAGAGTTGCCATGTGAATGTCTCTGTTAGAGTGCTGTATGTTAACCCAGGAGCACATGAATGAGTTGGAATTCCTCAGTGGTGGTTTCCATCTTAAGCCATTTTTTCTTTCTTTCTCTCTCCTTTTTTTTTTTTGTACTTTGGGCTCTGGGGTCCATGTGCACATCCTGCGTCCTACAGGATTGTTGCATAGGTACATACATGCCATGGTGGTTTGCTGTCTCCACCATCCTCGTCACCTGCATCAGGCATTTCTCCCAGTATTATCCTTCCCCAACCTCCCCGCCCCTGGCTGTCCTTCCCCTCCTCTCCCCTCAACCCCTTACCTTCCCTGTGCCCAAGTGTTCTCAGTGTTTGTCACCTGCCTGTGAGTAAAAACATGCAGTGTTTGGTTTTCTGTTCTTGTGTCAGTTTGCTGAGAATGATGGTTTTTAGATTCATCCATGTCTCTACAAAGGACATGAAGTCGTCATTTTTTATGGCTGCATAAAATGTATATGTGCCACATTTTCTTTGTCCAGTCTATCATTGATGGGCATTTGGGTTGCTTCTGGGTCTTTGCTATTGCAAACAGTGCCGCATACTGAACAGGCAAAAACTAGAAGCATTCCCTTTAAAAACTGGCACTAGACAAGGATACCCACTCTCACCACTCCTATTAGTATTGGAAGTCCTAGCCAGAGCAATTAGGCAAGAAAAAGATATAAAGGGCATTTAATTAGGAAGAGAAGAAGTCAAATTGTCCCTATTTGCAGACGACATGATCGTATATTTAGAAGACCCCATAGTCTCAGCCCAAAACCTCCTTAAGCTGGTAAGCAACTTCGGCAAAGTCTCAGGATACAAAATCAATCTGCAGAAATCACAAGCATTTCTATACACCAACAACAGACAAACAGAGAGCCAAATCATGAGCAAACTCCCATTCACAATTGCTACCAAGAGAATAAAATACCTGTGAATACAACTAACAAAGGATGTAAAGGACCTCTTCAAGGAGAACTACAAACCACTGCTCAAGGAAATAAGAGAGGACACAGACAGATGGAGAAACATTCCATGCTCATGGTTAGGAAGAATCAATATTGTAAAAATGGCCATACTGCCTAAACTAATTTATACATCCAATTCTGTCCCCGTCGAGCTACCAATGACCTTCATCACAGAACCGGAAAAAACCTCTTTCTCTCTTTTTTTCAACAAGAGAGGGGGTCTCATTATGTTGCCCAGGCTGGACTCAAACTCCTGGACTCAAGTGATACTGAGTAGCTGGCTTTCTTTTCTTTTCTTTTTCTTTCTTTCTTTCTTTCTTTTTTTTTTTTTAAAGAATGTACTGGGTGTGGTTAGAAGTAAATAGAGTTGACCCTTGAACAAAAGTTTAAATGAAGCAGGTCCATTCCTATGTGGATTTTCCTCAACCTTAGCAGAATGCTATATGCATATCCACTTATATGCATGGCCAACTTTTCACACATGTAAAGTCTGCAGGGCTAACCGTGGGACATGAGTGTGTGCGGATTTGGATGTATGCAGGCGGCTCTGTAACCAGTTCTCCACATACACAGAGGGTTAACTGCCTATGCTACCAATAGAATGAGCAGCTCATTCTCTGATTATTGTTACCACTCACTATCACTGAAATTCTCAGTAAACTAGCTCATTCTTTTCTGAAGGTATAAATATCTAACAGCTCAGGTTTTTAGGGCCAGAGAACTTTGACACTTGAAAACTAGGGAGATCAAGCGTTTTATTTATTTTCAGTCATTAATAAAAAATGCTAAGAGATTTGGAACACTTTAGCATAGCATCTCATGATCACTGACTTTTCACAAAATTCCCTGTGCTCATGTTACTCTCTCAGACATAATTGGTATATTTCTATGCAGCACCAGCCTCAAAGTTTCTTTTCAGCAGCAAGGGGGCAGCTGAGAACAGTGTTTCCCACAAGGCTACAACTGTACTGGCCTATGAAAACAAAGTATTTCCTTTACTGTTGACACAATTATGTTCAAAGTAGGAGAAAAAAAGTAAACTTTTAAGAATAGGATTCAGCACTATGAAGAAGAAACCTGCTGGGTGTTAAAATGATTGTGTTGAAGTATATTTTATGGAAGTTATTGTAGAAGAATGCTTTTAACACTCAAATAGACAGTTTTTCTGAGGTTCTTGATAATTACTGTGTTATTTGATCAAAACAGTATAACAGATATTAGAAGTAACACTTGTCAAGCCATAGATTGAAGTCATGGTTAGTAATTTCTTTCTAAGGGAAGAGAACAAGTATTTTTTTATAGAGAAAATAATCCTAGCTTTAAAGGGACTGTGTTTTTATTTTATTTTATTTTATTTTATTTATTTTTTTTTTTGAGGTGGAGTTTCGCTCTCGTTACCCAGGCTGGAGTGTAATGGCGCGATCTCGGCTCACCGCAACCTCCGCCTCCTGGGTTCAGGCAATTCTCCTGCCTCAGCCTCCTGAGTAGCTGGGATTACAGGCACGTGCCACCATGCCCAGCTAATTTTTTGTATTTTTTTTAGTAGAGACGGGGTTTCACCATGTTGACCAGGATGGTCTCGATCTCTTGACCTCGTGATCCACCCACCTCGGCCTCCCAAAGTGCTGGGATTACAGGCGTGAGCCACCGCGCCCGGCCAGGACTGTATTTTTATAAAAGATAATGAATGGTGGTCTAAAAATATATAGGCATTGCATTTTTTTTTTTTTTTTTGCATTTGTAAAAAGTGATTTCTCATTAGTTACTGTAAAGTTCTTTTAGAAAATTACTGATTTCCACCCCACCAACCCTTTGATATTCAGGAAGACTGTTAGGACTGTCTCTCACACAAATACTATTAGGACTATCTCACATTCTGGTTTGATCTTTCATTTCCCAATTACTGATTTATCACATTTTGGTGTTTTATATCAAGGAATAGTAGGATAAACCTGAACTGAATTAGATAATAGTAGTTAGACAACATTTATTTTTTCTTGTTTTGTTTTGTTTCGATAGTAGGGAATAGGGGAAAGAAAGTCAATTTTATCTTGATGACTGTAAACTATGCTATGGGACAGGAATTTAGTTCTTAAATACCTGGATTGTTCATTTTGCTCTCCCTAAAATGAAAAAGAATAAATTACCTCATACTTGGTCTTTTCTTTTATCTTTCAATGTAAAACATTCTAGCAGTTTCATCAAAAAGGTGAGTGACATCATTTCTTATACAGAAGGATGTAGACTTTTTCTCCCACTTAGGTTCTTAATTTTATTGGCAGAAATTATTGTAATTGATACTATATGGGAAATTTAGAAATAGATTCCAGAGCCCCAGGGTTTGGCTTAGCATGAATCACACATTTATAATGAAGCCAATAAGCAAGCCATATTATTTTATGTTATGAATGGACATGTATTTGACAAAATATTTTAATATCTAAAAACATGGAAGTAGCCATTGACTGTTTAGTACTGTTATTTAAGCCACTCTCTCCCAAACTTACACTCCCTCACACCCTGCATTCTTGTACCCTTTAATCTCTTTGCTGTTGAAATTATTTTCTCTAAAGCAGACATACTCTTGGATAACTATTGAGTTCCTGTTATAGCTCAGCAAGAAAAAATGCTTATGATCCCAGTAGTCCTGACAAAGGTTCAAACTGCTTCTGTTCTTTTGACTTTCCTTTAAGAGTTTTTACCTCCAACACAGTGACCTATTCTGCTTTTTTTGCTTAGTTCCAGTTATTTATAGCTTATTTTCCTGTAAATACTATATCTTTTTCTCCTCTCTTTGACTTGTTTTAGTATGATTTGGAGAAGGAGTTTGGGGAAAAACCTTTTCTCAAACTTCCAAGTCACTAAGTGTAGTATAACTGATACATTAATAAGAAAAAAATCCAATTAAGGTTAATGCTTTTTTTGTTTAAGAGACAAGGTCTCTATTGCCCAGGGTGGAGTACAGTGGTACGTACATAGCTCACTTCAGCCTCAAGCTCCTGAGCTCAAGCAGCCCTCCTGTGTCAACCTCCAGAGTAGCTGGGACTACAGGAGAGTGCCATCACACCCAGCTAATTTTTATTTATTTTTTATAGAGATGGGGTCTCACTTTGTTGCCCAGGCTGGTCTTGAACTCCTGGGCTCAATAATGCTTATTTTAAAAATGCTTTTGTATGATAGTCTATTTAGGGAGGGAGGGAGGAGGTCGATTAAATAACATAACAAAATGAATTCAAGAGCTAAGACAGAAACAAATACTCAGGAAAGCTCAAATAAAGTTAAGAAGATGATGTTAAAAGGGCGGAAAAGAAACATTGAGAAGAAAGGTGGGGAGATGATATTAATTTATCTATTATTTCAGTACACATTTTAAATACCATCCTTACCTATTACTGTCTCATCCACTAATATATAGGGAAAGAATTTCTTCCTGGGGAACTTTTTCATTAAAAACAGGTTCTCTTTGATTCAGATGGCTATGAATGTCAATTTGCCATATTATCTCTGTCTGTTTAGTGTTTTTTCTTTTGCAAATGAGATGGATGCCTACTTTGGGAACTTTTTTGTATCTTTTACATTTTCTGTTTTCAGCACCTGTCTCAAATCATAAGTAAACAGATGAAGTGTCTTTTCATCAGTTTCAAATACAGACATAATATTACAGAAGAACCTGAGCTACAGCCATATAACTGCCTGAGAGATGTCTCTCTCTCCTCTCTTTCCAAGTATTTTATATATTCTAGCAATAGTACCATATTTGGGTATTTACCCCTTATTGGTCCGTTATAAAAATCATTAACACTATCATATATGTGGCATGGATTATAAGGGTAACCTTAAGTAATAGGGACTTATTGTAAGATATATGAGATTAAAGAAGCACAGGAAACTGGCTCAGAATCCAAATAATCCCTCTGTGCTTATGCTTCGTAGAATAGAATGTGTACTATTCTTCATGGAGAATTAGAATAGTGGTTTATTGTCATTTCTGATTTGACAGCAGCTCCAGTGATTCCACTTTAGTCTTTTTTTTTTTTTTTTTTTTTTTTTTTGAGACGGAGTTTCGCTCTTGTTACCCAGGCTGGAGTACAATGGCGCGATCTCAGCTCACCGCAACCTCCGCCTCCTGGGTTCAGGCAATTCTCCTGCCTCAGCCTCCTGAGTAGCTGGGATTACAGGCACGCACCACCATGCCCAGCTAATTTTTTGTATTTTTAGTAGAGACGGGGTTTCACCATGTTGACCAGGATGGTCTCGATCTCTCGACCTCGTGATCCACCCGCCTTGGCCTCCCAAAGTGCTGGGATTACAGGCTTGAGCCACCATGCCCGGCTGCTAGTCTTTTTTTTTTTTACACATTACTGATTCATACTCCTCAAATACAAATATTTGATTGGGTAGTTCTGGTCACCATCTCTTATGCAGAAAATTACTATGGCAGCTTTGGCTTATGATCCGTAGTTCATTCATTTGTGATGAGGGAAATAGGGTTGGCTTCATTAAGTGTATTCTCTTGCTTTGTAAGCCAGCAACTTTATGCAGAAGGAAAAACCTGGGGCCACTTTTCTAAGAAAATGATTGTGGCAGGCGCTGGGAACTTCATAAACTGTTTATTATACCAGGCAACCTGTTTTTCATTAATTC
Source organism: Saimiri boliviensis (assembly GCF_048565385.1). Lineage (NCBI taxonomy): Eukaryota > Metazoa > Chordata > Mammalia > Primates > Cebidae > Saimiri > Saimiri boliviensis. The sequence continues at coordinate 30,176,651 of NC_133467.1, read as the reverse complement.
TTTTTTTCCCTGTTCTTAGTAAGTGTGCATTAAATTCTTTCTTGTATTGGTTCCTAATTGTTTGATTTAAAAGGCCCATCTTCTTGTCTATATGATAAGCCTTTTAAAGGCAGGAAATATCATATGCTTTTGTGACCACCCCTAATACTTAGCGATGCCTACCACCCAGTGCTTTACTGAACAGAATAGTTTTAGACGTGATCCACTGAGAGAATTCACAGTGATGGAAATTTGTTGGTTCTCATAATCATTTAAAAGGTATTTTTTTTACATTGGTTTGCTTAAAGAAATTGGAATCTATTTTACTGATCTAAGAAGTAATATAAGCTATGCTAAATTCCAGTAGAAAGTGAAGTTATTCTGTTTTTTCCGTTTATGGTTTGCACTAGCCAGATATCATCAGTTTATTCATGTCTCAGAATCTAAGTGTAGGGCTAAATAACTCACCTGGGTGCAGTGTTTAACAGCTTTCTGTGTCAGAAAGTAGAACTTTGAGGTATTTGCATCTTCATTTAAAATTATTTGTTGGCAGCATTTTTGGAGTAGATTGTTGTTAGACCTCAGTGCTTTCTTTTTTGGAGAAGGGATGGGTTGTGCTGTTTGCACAGATTCAAGTAGTAGGAGCCAGAAACTTGAAACTTCGGAAACACTGTAGGAAATGCTGTGATTATTGCAAAAAAAAAGTTGACTGATGATATTTGTTCAAAATGTTTGCCAGAGGTTTAGTCTCACGAATGGGCAGAAAAATGAATTTCAAAAATAGTAGTGATATTTTCTAAATTAATACCTAGATTGATATCTAACACATAAAGAATGGCATATTCTCTTAATGCCAGTTATTTATTTCTTAGAAATGCATGTTTAGTTTATATGCACATTTAAAAATTCTATATACAATAATATATGTATAAAATCTTCAGAGGCAGGAGGAATTTGTTTAGTAATCAAAGGAAATTAGTTTATAAAGTCTATTTCAAAAGGATACAGCTCCTTCTTTTGTTTTTGAGACCTCAGAATTTGAGCGTACACGTGGATCTTGGAGTTTGCCCATTTTCCTATCTCCACTTTCATGGCCTTTCAGCCAAATTCTAGCTGGAAAAAAGTGTGAATAGATGAGTTTGGAAAGATACTTGCATTTTAGAAAAGGGTCTTATTTCAGAAGAGAGATTTTTAAAACACCTTCTTTTAAAAGGCTTTTTAAAAGTAGTTTTTCACTTTAAAATACGTTCTCATTCAGGTCTAAAGCATGTGTAAAAAATAGAGCAGAGTTGACTGAGTACCCTAGGTTAATAAACTTAAGATAGATTTATTTTATCACTATACCAATAATGTTCTTTTTATATGTCCATTTTCTATTTCACTTTATTATATACAGATATTAACACTTTAATGTATCCTACCTTTGTAGTTTACAAACCTCTTTCATACACGTAATCTCAGCTGTTCCTTACGTATAATCACATAAGTATTCTTAGTCCTGTTTTATGGCTGAAAGAACTGAAGCTCTTAGGTAAGTAGCTTATCTAAGGACACAAAAATGGTCAGCATTAGAACTAAGGCAATAACTGATGTATTCTAATTTAATACAGTGATTTTTTTTCTTTACATTGTGGTGCTTTTTTCTCTGTATCTGGTACTTTTAGATATATTATAGCAGAAGTAAATAACAAATTACTCTAACCCTCCAAATCCAAGATGTTTCATTGCCAAATCTGCCAGACAGTTTTGGCAGATTCATTACATAACTTCAAAAATTTTTTGTTTGTTAATTATCTGATTATAGATTAAGTACTTTATTAGATTATGCTTTCATAATACTGGAGAATAACTTAATAGTTTGAAATATTATAATATAGCTTCAGATTTCAAGTTAGGGAATAGAATAAATAGGCCTTGAAAGTTTCTGGTTTCTTTTTAAAACAGTATCTGAAATTTTGAACATAGAGGGAAAGAAATGTCTTTGCTTTGTCTTAAAAAGGAAGTAATTTATTGAAAATATAAGCTGTTTTAATTATTGGTATTCTAGAGCTTCTCATTGAAAAGAGTGGGATTTTTGTGTGTGTAAATACATTTTATTATGGATTCTGTGTATGGCATGCTAGATCTTTGAGATCAAAAGCATTTGATCTCAAACTCCTTCTTAAATGTGAGTTACTGTTGTGTAGTTTTAGAGGATTTAACAATCTGTTCTTTGTCTCTAAAACATTGCTAGCTAACATAATTTTTTTTAATTTACACTTTTCAATCACAGAGTCTAAAATAAATTGCTTTATATTTGAGAAATGATTGTACAGTAGTCTGTAACTAGGCTTGTATGGAGCCACAGAGAACTTATAACTCAAGAATAATATGAAGTCTTCAAAATTCTCAGAATGGTGGGCAGATCCATCTGAGTCATGATAATTTTTCAACTGTTCATTATTTGTTTGCTCTATTTGGTAGTCTTATTATTGTAACATGTGTTTTTCATATGCATTTGTTTAATCTCCCCTTTTTAGGTTGTATGCTTTCTCTGGGCAGGGATAAAATCTATTCATTCTGTTTTGTCTTTTACAAGATCTTTTGCAATGCATTGCAGGCTATGCAGAGTAAGTCCTAAATAAATGTTGACTATTCAGACCACTGACGGTTTATTTGTGCCCTATACCATTATTTTTTATGTCCTACTCTTCAAAAGATTACTAGAGGTGGGGTGTGCAGAAACAATGGAGGACGTTTTCTCAATGAATGTTTAGAATTACTTCTGTAACTTGGATAGCAATGAAAACTTTAAGAATATATAGTCTGCTTTGATGTGGGTGGACTTTCAGCTGTGGAATGGAATAATTCCTGAAAGACTTCTAAAGTTACATTGAAAAAAGGCAGGCTTTAGGGTGAGAAGAGGGAGAAGAGCAGAAAAAATAACTGTTGAGTAACTAGGCTTTCTCTCTGGGTAACGAAATAATCTGTACGACAAACCCCTGTGAGACGAGTTTACTTATAAAACAAATCTGTGCATGTAACCCTGAACTTAAAATAAAAGTTAAAAAAAGAAAAAAGCTAGGATTTAATGATTGATAACTTAAAGTTCTCAATTTTTTTGTAGTGAGGGAAGAAAATATTTACCCAAAGCAGAACTGCATTCCCAGAAAGAACATTTCTTCACATCATGAATATGTGAGGAAAAAAATGTATGTTAAACGACTCATAGGTGCAGATCCTAGGGACCTGCATTCTAGCCCCAGTGTTGCCACTCAGTGACATTTACTGTGTGACTTTAGACAAATCACTTAGTCCCTCTTATCTTCAGTTTCCTTATCTGTAAAGTGATAAAGTTAGTGTAGATTTGCTTTTTTCTTTCTGGCTCCAGAAATCTATAGTTTTGTGTGTTTGTGTATGTGTGCGCTTTCCTCTTAGAAAGCTGCAGTATTGCTTTAAACTCTTTGAAGTTGCAAAAGTGATTCAATCTAGTGGAGTCAGTATATTTTAAGAGTTTTTGGGGGGAAAAAAAAAAACACCAAAACAACAAAATGTGAAGTTACAAGGTGGGTGGGGCTATAAATTAATGAGTTTATTTTTTGAAAGCTGGCAGTTTTGTAATTTAATAACATTTATACAGGACATAATACAATAATCTTTAATCTTCATAATATTCCTATGAGATAGGTACAGTTAATTATCATCATTTTGCAGATGGAGAACCTGAGGCAGAGAGATTAATTATTAGGTCCATTGTGAACTGCAATAAGAAGGAAGAAAAAGTGGGCTTTAGAAATGAAAAAACAAATTTGTCCATTGTGACATAGTTTAGAAATGGCAGAATCAGAATTTAACTAAGAAAGTCTGGGTCCGGAGTCTGTGTTCCTCATCATTTTCCTCTATTGCCTATTTAAAACTTTTATAACCAAATATCATATCTTTCAAGGTAGTCAACTTGGAGTTTGATTTCATTGATCTCTCTTTTCAAAACATATTTTGAGTTGTTTCAGGATCGTTTTCCAGAGACCAAGACAAAGCCCTGTGGAAAACCAAGCCACATTTTACTCAAAGTAACAGTGTGGGAGGACTAAGAGCCAGCAGGGTAACACAGAGGAAATTATTAGGACTATAGGAGAATTGGAAGAGTACAGATGAAGGAAAATAAATCAACTTGTTTATGTTATTTTAAAACATAGAGGTCAAGGAAGAAGAGTTCAGAAAAGGAGGTTGTCAGTGGTATCAGATGTTACAGAGCTCCCTGAGAATGAGAAATGAAAGAAACTCATTTGTCTTGTGTAAACATAAAAATCATTGGTGGCTTGAGATTATATTTATTGTAGAGTAATCAGAACAGAATCCAGAGAAAGACAGAAGAGAATGAGAAAGAAAAACAGAGGTTTGGTAAATTTGACACTGAAAGGAAGTAGAGATAGCCTGCATATAGATAAGGAGAAGAGAACTAAGAGTGTGTGTGTATGTGTTTGTGTTAAGGATAGGAGAGACATAAAGATAGGGTATAAGGTAAATAGGGACTACTGTAGTTAGTTTATATACATGTAAATATAAGAATAGAGTATGTTTTATGCTTGACAGATGTTCTAAAGGAAAATAAAAGTCATTGTTCCTCATCTATTGTTTTCTGTTTAAAGTAAAAGCATGGAGAAAGTGGAACACTTTTTGTTTATTTGCAGTAGGACTACAGAAAAGAAAAAAGAGTGTATGGAATTAAAACCAGATTTAAAACAATAAAAATTATATTTAAAGTATTCCTTGACATATCAAAAGTCTTTTAAATCTTAAATAAGGACCTAGTTTTTAATAACAGTAAAGAGTTTTCGAAATGTTAAAGTTGACAGAACTATTTATCATTTAACTTATATATAATTTTTTTCTCATATTAAGTTAGAAAACTGGCAAAGTAACCTACATAAAATTTGTATAACCTTTTTGGTGATGTCATAAAACTTAATTATGGAGGAAGCAATTATTGTAATTAGGAAAAGTTGATGACTTACGATCTGACTCAGGATCAAGGTCTGAAACACTCATGTCATTTCCTTCCCTCCTCTGTATACCGTGATTTGTTCATTTTGGGCTCTTAATATTTTAACTTTTGACACTATCAGCACATCTAAACACTGACACTTAGTTGCTGTTTTCCTGAAAAATCTTAAGGCTAATAATTGTGTGATACTTATTTCAACACATTGCTGCTAATCTTCTATCAAGATCTCATTATGGGTAGGCTTTGAGGAGTTATCCAGGGGCATCACACTGAAGGCCTGCAAGATGGATGATTGGGTGAGAGTAGGAGTATAGTATCTACCTAAATAAGAATTATGTGATTGTTTAATGTCTGTTTCCCCTGCCAGGCTATAAGCACTCTGAGGGCAAGAACACTCTCTGTGTTAGTCATGACTGTTCCCAATACATGGCATATCAGGTGTGTAGCAGGTATTCAATAAACATTGAATAAATAAATGAATTAATGAACTAGATACCAAATCCATCATTTTGTCACTGTATTCTAAATTAGTTTATATAGTCACTGTAATGTGATAAAGAATTTGTGATAGGCCAGTTAAGAGTATTGTTATCAGGGCCATCTATGTCTCATGTTTAGTCTAGCAATCAGTCTTTGAAAATGAGTGAATTCAAATGCATTTTTAAAAGGCTAAGTGCCATTTTGCATGAGGGAAACTATATACCCAGTAAGAATTTCTTACTGGGTATATAGTTTTTTATATTTCAAAGTTGAAGCACTGATCTTGGTAATACGTGGACAGAAAAGATTATTTTCAGTAAGGGTGCTAAACAGATTGTGCTATCATTTTAACCTCTGGAGTGAATAAGCCCCAGACTGAATAAGCTCTTTATCTATAAGATGCCTGTCTGTAATGTGTCTGTGATGTCCTAGAAGGATGATTATCCCCTGCATAGTGCTTATTTCATGTATGGAATGAATTTAAGATAAGCTCGTCAGCATAGACTATCTTTTAAATGATTTATTTGGAGTCATAAACAATTATAATATGCCTTAAAATCTTGAAAAATTAACCTACAATATACAGAATAGACAATCTACATGTAACAGTTAATAGTTACATATAAACTGTTATTCAGTTTACATTTTACAGCTATTTCTTTTCTAATTCCATAACTTTTATTACTGAGGGTCAGTGTCACATATTTACTTTGAAGTTCCTTGAAAAGGTTAGTTGAATTCTACCCCCCTAAAATGTGCTTTTGAATTAGCAGCTTTTGAATATTCTAGTGGAGGTACAAGCAATGTGAACTAGAGGGAATGATATATAGTAAAAATAATAATTTTTCTTTGACTTTGGAATGAGGATAATCCGAGTCACAGCCATGTAGGCAGACATTTTCTGATGTACGTGGATATGTATGCATGTCCATCTATGTATCCATTCTCTTGTTTTCTGTACATTTGACCCTAACCTTTCAGGCTCCTATTTTGCCATCAGGTCCAAAACCAAACTGAGTAATAAGAAAGTAGAGATCCTTAAGTCATTGGGTCTCAACTTCTTAGTTTTCAAATCAGAGAAACAATGAGAAAAGTAGCATTTTTTTTTAAACATTAAGAAAAACCTCTTTAATAACTGGCTTAATAGAAACCAGCTAAATTCTTATATCTGTTCTTTTTGGTCAAAATATATGAAGAAAATCCAGCCTCACGCAGAGCTGTAGTTGGAAAGGAAGGAATATTTTGAAACCCTTTCAGATAATTGTGGGTATTCTTTGATGCTACAGCAAAATGCAACAAGAGGTAGTTTCTTAAAGGTTAGTTGCAACAATGGAAACCAAATCTATGAAATTTTAGTACTCTGAAATTAAAGTCCATTGGTTTATCTTGTACTTTGAATGGATCTTTTACGTATGCAAGGTTTTATAACATCACACATTGGTCGTTTGAAAATACTGGTTCACTGAGTTATACAGATCTTCCAAATGTTGACACATTTTGTTGTATATTAAAACATCATGTTCTTCAATATTAACACAAATCTTATCAGAAAGGTCTTTAAGTATTGTGAGGAGTTCATGGTAGCAGATTCAGGTTTTCCAAAATTCTAGTTTTCATTTGAAGATTCAAATTTTATCATTGTCATAAATATGTCACTTTTCTTTGAAGTGGTAGATTCACTTAATTCATTTTCAAGAACATATCTATCAGATACCCAAGGCTAAACAACTATAGTTTATCAGTCAGTCAGTCAGCGTTTCAAGTAAAAATGGTGTTCCATGAAGAAAGTAGCTAGGATAGCTCACAGCTCGATTACACAAGTGATTTTCCTCTAGACAGCAGCTGTACTTTGATATACGGCAGAAATGCTTTATGTGTATTTCCCATTTTGTCATACAGAATATTAAAAAGCCATCTATTCAAGGGTCAAGATTTTATATAATTAATAACTTTTATCGCTTTGTCAAAGACTTCCCTCAGTTAAATTGACTGTATGGTACGTGCATGCATACAAACATGGGGCAGTAATATGATGAATTATATAGTATATTTGGTGTTGCTGTCTTAATTCATGCTAAGGCACCATCATTGCTTTTGCATCAACAGTGTAGATATCAACACAGTTATTCAAGATAAATGATAAGATTTAAGAAAGTTATTCAACACTGAATATTTCAGTACTGTTAGTGTTTGTTGCCAAGCTTTCCTATAAAAGGTCTTTGTTGGCCGGGCACGGTGGCTCACACCTGTAATCTCAGCACTTTGGGAGGTTGAGGCGGGTGGAACATCTGAGGTTAGGAGTTCAAGACCAGCCTGCCCAATATGGTGAAACCCCGTCTCTACTAAAAAATACAAAATTAGATGGGTGTGGTGGCGGGCACCTGTAATCCCAGCTACTTGGGAGGCTGAGGCTGGGAAAATTGTTTCAACCCGGGAGGCGGAAGTTGCATTAACTTCACGCCACAGCACTCTAGCCTAGGTGAGATCATGCCACAGCACTGAAGCCTAGGTAAGCTGACACCACAGCACTCTAGCCTAGGTGAGGTCACACCACAGCACTCTAGCCTAGGTGACACAACGATACTCCGTCTCAGGGAAAAATAGAAAATAAAGGGTCTTTGTTGTTGATGCTTGGGGCTCATACTGAATGAAGATAAGCAAAACATAAAATCTATAGATTCTTCTACTTGTGAAACAAAAGCACAATTCTCTAATCAAGATATTAACTCAGCCTTTATATTTGCAGCTAATTCTAATTTGATGAGTTACCACATGGCTGGAAAGTGCCATGATTTCTTATACTGACTTTTCAGCAGGCATTGAGCCAGGTTGATTATCCACAATTTTATTAGTCTCTCAGCTATTAAATGCACTTTTTTAGGCAGTGTGTCATATTAATAACTTACAACGTAGAATACTTCTGTGGTCTTTTCATTTCCAGTATGAAAAGCTGTAATGGAATTTTTCTTTTAGAGGATTCATCATAACTATGTTTAAAATATCCAGTTCCTTTTTCTTTGAACTCTACATGATTGGTCGCAGAATGACATCAAAACTTAATTGGCACCATTATAGTATTTGAAAGATACTTTTGTTGCAAAAGAGACAAGAAGGAAGATTATTAATACCTCTGAAACAAGAGAAAGATGGCTTTTAACATATGGTCATTTTTTATTAACAATTTTGACTAGTTTCTTTGCTGGATTCTACCTTTCCATGAGTCATAAAATTCTCAAATATATCAGATTTATCTTTTTCTGTATCTTACATGTAGACAGTATCGTTGTGGGTTAAGGAGGCAAGTTTTCTAATCTCCCATCTTTTAAGCCACAATTCATTCTTAAATATAAGAAAAAAAGTAATAGATTTTCATATGAAATATTAAAATATAAGAAGTTTTAGATAAAATAAAAAATTTAGAAACTTTTCCAAAAAAATTTAATCATACTATTATAAAACAAAACAAAGTATACATTCTTCTTTGTTGTATTTAGACAGAAGTTTTAGTAGTGGAGTCCATATAACTAAACTCCATAATAATGTGTTTTTATAACTTTCTTCATTATTCTACTACTAGATCATAGGAGGCTTGTTTCTCTTAAGGTTTAGTTTTTCATGAACTCAGAAAATAGTTTTATAGGAAATACCTACTGAGTATTCTGAGGATGTGCAAGGAGGATGTGTTCCAGTGATAAATAATACACAGCCTCTGTGCTCAGGGAGCTTATAGTTTAGTTGGTGCTAAACAGATAAATTAGCAAAACAATTGACAGATAAGTATTATGCTGAAAACACATAGTGGCTCAGAGAATAACAAGGATGCTCTCCTCAGACAGCGACATCTAGCTGATATTTCAAATATGGGGTGAATTCAAGGATTCCAGGCAGAGGAAAGAGCCTATAAAGGCAGTTAAGTAAGGCAGGAAAGAGCTTTATTTGAGGCACTGAAAGAAAACCAACGTGACAGGAGTAGTGAATGGCATGGGGGGTGAGTAATGAAAATGAGGTTTCGGGGATTGGAAGGAGCTAGATCCACAGGGCCTTAGGAGATATAGGAAATAGTTTGGGTTTTATTCTGAGGGCCAGTGAAGGGATTTAAGCAGCAGAATAACATGAATGATTTAGTTCCTAGAAGGATGTTCAGTGCTACATGGACAGTGCATTAGAGAGAGACCTATTAACAGTAGAAGCAGAGAGAGCAGAGATAACAATTAGACGTCTTTTTCAGTAGCTCTGGCAAAATGATGGTGGTAGCAAAGTGATCAATGGATTCCAAATACATTTTGTAGCTAGATTTGGTGGGAATATATTAGATGTGTTCAGATTTCTGTCTTGAATTACTAGGTAGAAAGGACTTAGTAATTTACTAAAATAAAAATATTTGGGGGGACAAGGTAGTATGTTTGGTATAAATGTGGAGAGTTATTTTTGGACATATTTAAATTTGAAATGTCTGTGAGACATTCAAGGGAATGTTTGCAATTGGCTCTAAATCTGGGACTAAGGAGAGGATAGATCTGAGCTAAGAAGAGGAATTAAGAATTGTCAGCTTATACACATTTATTTATTTATAGACAGAGGCTAGCGTACAGTGGTGTGGTCTCAGCTAACTGCAACCTCTGCCTCCTGGGTTCAAATGATTCTCCCACCTCAGCCTCCTTAGAAGCTGGGATTACAAGCATGCGCCACTACACCTGGCTAATTTTTGTATTTTTTAGTAGAGATAGGGTTTCACCATGTTGGCTAGGCTGGTCTTGAACTCCCGACCTCAAGTGATCCACTTGCCTCAGCCTCCCCAAAGTGGTGTGATTACAGGCGTAAGCCATTGTGCCTGGCCAGCTTGTACACATTATCCCATGGATTTACATGGAAATACTGGAATCATCAAGGAAGAGAGCATTTAGAGAGAGGAGGGTTCAGGACCAAATTAGATTTTGAATTGGAGAAGGGTGAGAGCAGCAAAGGAGACTAAATAGGAGCAGTTAGCAGATAGGGAGAAAAGTAAGAGAAGAGACTTGAAGAGGGAAGAAGTGGTTTATTCTTGAATACTGCTGAGACATTAGAAGGATTAGTTTTCACTGAATATGTCAACATGAAAGTCACTGATATACTTGACAAGAGCCCTTTAGTGATGACATGAAAGTAAAAGTTAAAGATGGATTAAGTAGTAAGGAAGTGAGAACAGCATAACTATTTTAAAATTTTTGCCTATAAAAGAAAAATAGAGAAAAGGTAGGGTTTTGTCTTGTTTTTTAACTCTAGATATCAATATACATTTTAAAGGAATGAACCCATAGATAGGAAGAAAGCAATGTTGAAAGAGAAGTGAGGTCCTTGAGAAGGGGCAAAAGGGTGGAATTCAGATAACACGTGGAAGGATGGCCCTTTGCTAATAAGGCAGGACATTATGGTAGAGGCAAGATGAGTTCATAGATAGGACCTTAGGTTCCAGGAAGATAAAGAGAAGACATTTCTAGCAGTTTCTCTTTTCCAGTGAAGGACATCTCAACTGATGTCATCAGCTGAAAGTGAGGATACTGGAGGAGGTATAGGAGATTTAAGCAGAGAGGCACAAGTATGAAGTAGTTGTCTTGGCCAGTGGGATAGTCAGAGACATTTGGATTGTGAGGCCTTGGTGGAGTGCCAATATGCAGTATGCTTTAAAGTCAAATCTCTGCAACAAAATGCCAGGTGTAGAGTTACAGTTGATTAATAAGACCCAGCCTCTCTACTCAGGCAGTTTATAATTTAGAGAATGAAAGACATATAGTTAATTATAATATGGTACGATGGTTCTGATGAACAATGCAACCATAAGGTGTCGTAAGAGCACACATTAACCAATCTTGGAGGGGCTGTCCTGTGCAGGGAGGTCTTCATGGAGACTAATCAGATAAGCCAAGACCTGCCTGCTCTGCAGGCACCTTACTTAAAGCTATTACATCTTAGCGCCTGGGGATAAAAATATTCTAGAATGTATGATAGTCACACTGTATTATTACATCTTTACGCAGCACCTTTTATTTCTGCTCACATCATCTAGCATCTTTGAAATTTTTTTTAACACTCTGAAATGCTGTGAGGAAAAGTATCATCCCTCTCTTTCCTCATCTTCTTCTCTTCCCTAACACCTTTCTTCAGTTCTAGCTGTTGGTAGCTAGAAATTCTACAATAACTTGTAGATGTAACTTAATAATACCATTTTGTTTTCATTTGGCATGTCGTTTATCATTTTCCAAATATATAAACTTCAATCTTGTGCTGCTACAATCAGGAATATTTGAACATTTAGTGCTTATCTTGAATATCTGTCTTTATTGCTTTCTGAGGAGCTACGCTAATTTATAGCAATCAGGGAACTATACCACTTGGAAGACTAACTGTCTTTAAACAACAATAAAATCCTTCTGTTTAGATTTCTGTCTTGAGTGGCTGGTTTGAATCTAATTCTCTGGTATATGAAGCAAAGATTTATTATTTAACAGTTTCAAAATTAAAATTGATAATGAAATTTTATGTGCCATGCAATGCCATATGTGTTATTTTAAGGTGAAGATTCAATTTTTAGCAGCTTTATTGAGGTATAATTGACATATAATAAACTGTACATATTTAACTCCACATTTTGATATGTGTGTGTGTATATATATGTATATACTTATATGTGTGAAATTGTCACCATAGTCAAAATAATTAGCATGTCCATCAGTCTCAAAAATGTTTCTCATGAACCTTTGTAATTTTTCCCTGCTCTCTCTTTGTTCTGTCACCAGGCAACTGATCTTTTTTCTATTACTACAAATTAGTTTATAGTTTTAAAAATTATATATAAAAGGATAATAATTATATCTATTTCCTTCCAGCAGAATTATTTTGAGATTAATCCATGCTGTTGCTTGTATCAGTAGTTCATTTCTTTACTAATATTCTGGTATAGGGATAAAGCACAATTTACTTATATATTCACTCCCTACTGTTAGCTACTACAAACAAAGCAACCATGAATATTTGTGTAGAAGTCTCTGTAGGAACATATGTACTCACTTCTCTTACATAAATACCTAGGAGTGGAATGGCTGGGTTATATAGTAGGCATATGTTTAGCTTTTTTTGAGAAACTACTAAACTACTTTCCAAAGTGGTTGTACCATTTTATATTCCCACCAGTGGGAATAAGAGTTCCAATGCCTCCACATCCTTGGCAACACTTGATAATAGCCTTTCTTTTTACTTTTAGCTATTCTAATAGAGGTGTGTAGTGGTATCTCAGTGTGGTTTTAATTTGCATTTCCCTAATGACTTAATTTTGACCATCTTTTTATGTGCATATTTGCCATGCATGAATCTTTGATGAAAGGTCTGTTCAAATCTTTCCCCATTTTTTATTAGGTTATTTTCTAATGATTAAGATTTCATTTTGAGGATTTTGTGTGTATGTGTGTATGTGTGTGTGTGTTGTTTTGTTTAGCAGCTTAGAACAACACACATTTATTATCTCAGTTCCTGTGGGTCAGAAGTTGAGGCATAGATTTGCTGGGTCTTCTACTCCAGGGTTTCATCTTAATCACAGTCTTGGCTGGGGCTGCAGTCACATCTTAAGGTTTTACTGGGGAAGATTCCACTCATAAGTTCACATGATTGTTGGTAGAATTCAGCTCCTTGTGGGATGCCATACTGAGGGTCTCAGTTATTTGCTTAGTTGGAGATTACCCTCAGTTTCTACCACATGGGCTTCTTGATAAGGCAGCTCACAACATGGCAACTTGCTTCATGAAAACCAGCAAGTGTTTATGTTTACTGGTTTATTGTGATTAACAAAGGATACATATGAATATTCTGATGGAAGAGATACATAGTGCAAGCTATGTGGAAGGGGTGTGGAGCTTCCATACCCCCTCCAAGTAGGCTACCTTCTAGGCACCTCCTATTTTCAGCAATCGGGAAGCTTTGCCAATTCTTTATGTATTCTATATACAAGTCCTTTATCAAATACATGACTTGTAATATTTTTTCCCAATTTGTTGCATGTATTTAAATCTCCTTATTAGTGTTTTTCAAAGGGCAGAAATTCTTAATTTTGATGAAGTCTAGTATGTCAGCTTTTCATTTTATGGACGGTGCTTCTGTGTTTTTAGGAAATATTTGCCTAACTAAAAGTCACACATATTTTCTCATATGTTTTTTCCTAAAAGTCTTACAATTTTAGATTTTACATTTAGGCATATGATCCATTTTGAATTAATTTTTGTATATGTACAAGATGTATGTAAAGTTCATTTTGTGTTCTGGATATCCAGTATTGTATGATCTTCAGTGCTGTGTTTTCATCTAATAGCTTTTAAAGGAAAAATTAAAGCAAAGCCAAGTTAAATAGGTTCTACCACACTGTCAGTTTTCTTTGTGTTATCCTTGACGTTGTTAAGTTGCACATTTTGCTGGAACTTCTTAAAACAGTATCCTATGATTGAACTTCTTCAACCTCAAATTTCCAGTCTTTATACTTAACCAATGAAATGTTATTTATATATTCTTTGGAAACATAATATATACTGTAGATAATTACAGCAAAAGTGTAATGGGTAGCAGAAGATATTGCCAAACCAAAATTCTGGAGACCAGATGAGACAAACACATAATAGAACACAGTGCTAGGAAATACACTGAAAAGTGAAAGAACTAAAAATAAGCTTCTTATAAGAAGAGCTGATACTTCTGAGCTAATCTATTGGTAGTTTGTTTTCCTTAATTTGGTAAAGAAGAGCTTCAGAATCAGACTCTAGAATGAATCTTTTAAAACTATATATATATATATAATATATATATATGTATATATATAATATATTATATATTATGCATGTATACACATATACATATTCTATACATTGGCTTAAAGAATATAGAAACAGCACATGAATAGTTTATGCTGTAGTATCGTGCAGGCTTATTCAGAAATAAGAAGAAAAGTTTTTTCACTCAGCTGTGAGTCACTACTTTTTAGTTTAGTGGAGAAAATAACTTTTAGGGTGGTCAATAATGCGTTGTTTTGTTTGTTTGTTTGTTTGTTTTTGTTTTTAGTAGAAAATCAGGTAGCATGGGCTTTGGAGTCAGACAGATCTCGGTTTTAATTTTCAATGTCCTTAACTCTAATACAGTAATATTAATAACTCTTCCTGGGTTGTTGAGAGGTTTAAATGAAATAATAAGTACTGGCATAGTACTTAACACATAGTAGTTATTCAAGATATGTGTATTTCTTTATCATCAGGGGGTTGACCTTGGAAGCATATGGCTACATAGAAAGAACCCATAAATGGATACGACAAGGGGAGAAGAGTTTTCGTTAGATTGAGTAAAATCATTCTTTACCCGGACACCCCAGAAAGATTCATTTTAATGCTATTATTTTCCTTATCACCCATAAACAGACAGAAAATTAGCATGTTTTGAAAGAGTGTTAAAACTGCAAGAGTGTTGCATTACATTGCCACCCATTATCTAACTGGGTTTATTTATGAAGGTTAGATTCAGATACTTTAGACTTACCCTTTTTCCATTTTGTGAGGAAAGAGAATCAAACTTGAAAGAGCTCTTCCAAACAGAAAGATAGCTAGAATCTCCCTCCATAGTCTGTATAATCTCTTCTAATAATCTTTAACAAAAGTGACTTTTGAGTTCTTTTAAATATTTCCTGTATTGATTCTAATTCAATGTTCATTTTATGTGATGTCTATAGAACTAGAGACTTAGATTACAGTCAGAAAACTGAGTAACAGCAGACACTAGGTTTTCAGCTGTTTTTAGGGTTTACTCAAATTGACTGCATCACATTCATTTGGATGGATTTAGTGACATTAGCTGGTAATTGTAAAGAAACTAGCCTTTAGTCTGACAGTTTCATATTGATATTAGATAGGAGCCACATGATGATTTTATGGGTTCATTCATAAGATATAATAAGCATTATTTTCACTTGTAGCATAAAAGCAGTCTTTATTATTTTCTTAGAAGCATAAACACACACACATACACACACACACACAGAGTCATATATAGATTTTAAAAATCCTATCAGCATAGGTTCTGTAATTGTTAATAAATGTATTTGTATAAAGTTGCTATTCATTGTTCCTCATTTCCAGATGAAGCCTGTTACCTTTTTTATATATAATAGGAATTTTTATATATAATAGGGATCCACAGGTTGTTAAAAACAAAGAAATTAAGATAATTTGAATTCAGATTATAAAACAGTTCAAGTCTATTCTGATGAAGCAACTTAGGTCTGAGGCTTTTGGGTCAGCTTTGAAAAGTTTATCTTATTTTTCATTAAAATATGTATGTATAATATTCTATCATGCAAAAAGAAATGGTCAACAGAATTTCTGTGCATATATGGTTGCTGATTATTTGAAAGCCATTCTTCTCCTAGGATTATTTGGCCAATTTTGTATTCAGCCTAGATTAGGGAGAATATAGTGTCTCCTTATGTAAAATATTTACTAGAACCAAAAAGTCCAGATTAAATTGTTTTTATTTTTATTTTACTGCAGTTTTGTGTAGTTGACCTGATTTTAAAATATAAAACTAGAAAGGCATATTTCCCATCCACCAAAATGTGAATCTTACTTTCATTTTGAAACAACTTTAAGAAGATGAACAGTGGTGATAAATACAAAAACATTAAAAATTTTTAAATGAATAGTGTTTTGTTGCTCTTTAAGAGAAAATTTAAATGTGAAATATCTTTAGAGCTTAAAAGAATTCTTCCTCAAACTTTTTAGGAATTGATTTTACTATCCAAGCAACTTTATTCATACTAAGTGTAAGTATCTGAATAATTGCCTTACTTTTACAGGTTTTTTTTTTTTTTAAGGCTCTTCCAACTGCAATTATCCTCAAAGAATTAAGAAATTTAATCAATTTTCTGTCATTAGTCCCACAAGATATTTACTGAATAGACATTATGTTCCTGGCTGTTAATCACTACAAGGAATCTAGCAATGAGCAAAACAATCTCTTTTCCAGAGCCCACATTCTAGAGACAGATGCTAAACAAATACACAGATAAATATGTAGTAAAATACTGGTTTAAGTGTTGAGAAGCAAAATCAGAGTAAGAGGGCAGAGTCATTTTAAATCTAACTTCAACTAGTGAATTTAGCATTTATAAATGGAGGTGTCTAAAGAGGAATGAAATCTTTGGTTAGCCACTACTTTACTTTTAGCAGTAAAGTCTGCAGCTCATGAAATTTGTAATTCTGGAGTGGTTTCAGTTTGCACCATCCCCTGGGGAGCCTGTTGATACAGCACTGAGCTACAGATTATTATTCAGCTGTAGAAGTTTTATGCTTAGGCATTTTCTTACATCTTCCTCTCTCAGTCAGTTGAAATCTTGTATTTTTGCCAAATTAAACAAATCCCATATTAATAAGAAGCTATAAATAAACAGTAGGAGCATGAGTCAGAGCCAGCATCACCCTTATTCCTTGTGTGTACCTTTCTAGTACCCCCCAGTATGTTCGTTTTGCACAAACATGTAGTACTGCATAACTACTGTTCTACAGATGAAATCCAGTTATTTAAGTGAGGCCTATTTTTTAGAGCTAAGTAATCCTGTAACTAGTAGAATTCTGGCATATTACCAGAGTCAAAAGCAGAATGTGAAACTATGCTATTGATGGGAGGAAAAAAGAAATATATGTCTTACCTTTCCTGTATAAAACCCTAAAGAGTTCAACCCAGAAGACTGCTGTTAGATTTCCAAAATGGGTTTTTATATGATGTAATATAATTCAACATTTTTTTTTCCAGAGGAAAAAAAGAAACAGATACGTTGCTTCAAAGTCCCATCTCTTGCTAGTCAGCTTCTGATAAAATTTTATTCTGTTTTGCTTCATTGTTTATTCATTCAGTAAATGTTCAGTGAACACTTACTGTTGCCAGGCACTGTGCTACCCCATAGGCTATATAAAGACAAATAAGTGAAAATCCTTGTTCTCAAGGAATTTATTATTGTGGAGAAAAGTGACTTGTAAATCCATAATTCCATATTGGTATAGGAACTATAAAAGAGACATCCTGCAGAATACTGAGATTACAAATAAAACTACTATGTTTGAAGCATTTACTGTCCTAGCTGTTTTACGGAAGTTATTTCATTTAATCCTTTCAGCACTTAATGAGGTAGATAATATTACACTGTTTTACTTGTGCCAAGAGTACTACATTCATCAAGAAAGGAGGAGGTAGTATCAAATTTTTCAGAAAACAATTGAGTTAATTATAGAAGGATGAGTAGGGTAGTGAATATGTAAGCACATAGGGTGAGTGAGAGAATTGTTGGAATGTAATCAGTTCTGGGAAATAAAAGATGGCAGGATTCAGATCATGTAGGAATTTGTGGGCCATGCTTTTAAGGAGTTTGGTTCTTAACCTGTAGAAGACAGAAGTATGATCAGACTTTGATTTCAGGAAGATAACTCTGTAGTTTTTTGCACAAGGCATTTAGAGGCATGTTTTTCCTTTTAAAGGAAGACATTTTCTCCGGCATTGACTTGTTTTTATTAAATAGATCTAAAAACTAAATTTTAGAAATATCTTATATAGTTATGTGTCACTTAACAATGGGGATACACTCTAGAAAATGCGTTGTTAGGCAATTTCTTCATTGTTGTTAGAGTATACTTACACAAATCTAGATGTATATCTTTATGTTTATTTTTTCATATGGAAAAACACATTTCTTAGCCACATTACTGAATATCAGTCATTTCCCATGCTTGATCTGCAGTGCTAATGTTAAGTGCCATATATCAGATTTCTATATATGTTCCATTATAATCTTACGGGACCATTGTAGTACATGTCCGTTGTTGACAGATACATCATTATGTGGTGCGTAAGTGTACGTACAGTTTTACAACTACAAAATGAAAGACAGAGAGGTTACCTAACTTAGCTAGTGTCACACAGCTAATAAGTAGCAAAGTCAGGATTCCACATGTTAGGCTAACTTCATAGACTTAACCACAGTCCTGTATTGCCACTCCTCTTTATTTATTTTTTATCTATATTATATACATACATACATACATATATATATATTATACTGCATTTTAGGTTTGGGGGTACATGTGAAGAACATGCAGGATTGTTGCATGGGTACTACACGGCAATGTGGTTTGCTGCCTTCCTCCCCATCACCTGTATCTGGCATTTCTCCCCATGTTATCCCTCCCCAGCTCCCCACCCCCCGCTGTCCCTCCTCTAATTCCCCCCCACAGACCTCAGTGTGTGATGTTCCCCTCCCTGTGTCCATGTGTTCTCATTGTTCAACACCTGCCTATGAGTGAAAACATGCGGTGTTTGATTTTCTGTTCCTGTGTCAGTTTGCTGAGAATGATAGTTTCCAGGTTAATCCATGTCCCTACAAAGGACATGAACTCATCATTTTTTATGGCTGCATAGTATTCCATGGTGTCTATGTGCCACATTTTCCTCTTCATTTAAAGGCATGCATGCACAAATTAGATTTGGAGACAGTTCTGGAGACACTGAATTGGCAACTATAGTCGACAGACATTGCTGCGCAGCAAATACTTCTACATTGTTTCTGTACCCTTAATTTGCAGCAGTCTAGGAAAGAATGAAGGAAGGGGAGTAATATTTGTCAACCCTAACTACATTGTAAAATGAAGCTTTTTTTTTTTTGAGAGGGAGTCTTGCTCTGTCACCCATGCTGGAGTGCAGTGGTGCAGTTTCAGCTCACTACAACCTCCACCTCCTGGGTTCAAGTGATTATCCTGTCTCAGCCTCCCCACTGGCTGGAATTACAGGCAAGCACCATCATGCCCACCTAATTTTTGTGTTTTTCTTAGTAAAGATGGGGTTTCACCCTGTCGGCCAAGCTGGTCTCGAACTCCTAATCTCAACTGATCCGCCTGCCTCAGCCTCACAAAGTGCTGGGATTATAGGCTTGAGCCACTGTGCTCGGCCTGAAGCATTTTATGACGCTCACTACAGGGTGTTCATAAGTGGTAAATAAGGTCATTGGCCTAGATAACTTAAGATCCTCTGCAACCTGGAGATGAAGAACTTTATAAAGAACTTTATAAAGGGGTTAATTATTACCACCCATCAGAGTTTAGATTTAGTCCCACCGATTATATTTCTCCTTTTATAGACAGAGAAATCAGTGAAAAATAAATATATATTTGGAGGATTAAATCCCAATCTGTATCTCGAGGTTACCTTTATGTCTAATAGTTGTGATATAACATGTTGCTTAGAATAGTTCTATAAATGGAATTCTCACATAGGACCACAGAATTGCTTCTTCACAGGGTTTCAGAGTTGGAGGACATATAAAAGGACAAATCAATCCATAAATCTGTAAATAATCCTAAAAGAAGAGTGGTGTGTCAGTTATTGGCACCAGTACATGATGAATCCTGCTGGGTTGTGGAAAAAGGAGAAACTGACCTGAACAAAACCATACTCTACACAGCTGTCCCTGACATTCTACCACCTGTTAGCATTCAGTATTAATTTCATGGATCAAATCAAGGCATGCAAGTGCATTAAATAATTTTTTATAAAAACAACTGCTGATTGCTGAGGGTCTATGAGAGAAGAAAAATTAGGAGCTGTTATTTTCCTATCAACCATTACCCGCATTAACAAGAACAGGAAATGTGAATGAATAAAACTCTTACATCATACCAGAAATAAGAACAGCTGAATCCCCTAAAGGATTTTATATTCTATCATCAGACAACTAAAGAAAACAATTCCATATAAATGGCTGCATTAATCATTGAAAGAAACTTTCCTACTTTTTTAAAAGAGCAACTAGAAATACTTACTTTTTGAAAATAGAGTAACCATTTGTTAAACCATGTATACCATTGAGGATACTTTGGGCATAAAAGGGAATTTCCACAATAACTCTACAGTAATCTTTTATAGCCAAAGTTATGAAGAAGATCAGGATTTGGGAAAATTGTGGTCGAGATTTGATTTTCCTTTTCTGTTTGATAGGCTTATCTAAATTCTCCTAGCTTGAATGTAGTAAATATGAGTGTGTAAAAACGTATGTATATCTAATTCATCTCTTGGGGGAGGTTTAACGTAACTATAAATAAAAATTCTTTCCCCAAGTAAAAAATATGTTACATAGTGGTGAATTCTACCTTTTCTCATTTCTCTACATCCAAAACTATCACCAGGTACTGCTAATTTTACTTTATAAAGCTCTCTCGATTGGTCTCTTCAACTTCATCACCACTGCTTTAAATGAGGCATACTTTCTCGTTTGGACTATGGCAGCAGTCTCTCTTCCTTTAGTCTCTTCTTCAAATCCACCTCTGCCACCTCCACCCTTCATATCATCCATCATATATTTTTCCCTGCCTAAATTCCTTGGTTGGCGTCTGTTAAATCCAAGTTCCTTAAGCATGGCATACAGGGGCCAGCTTCTATGAGCTGTTCCTTACTTACTTCTCCTGTCTCATCTCCTGACACTTTCCCTTATGCCTTGAGATGCAGCTTACCAGTACCTCTACCGCATATACAACCACATACATACACACCCTGATCCCCTCCCTCATGTACAGCCATATATAATTCTCTCCACCACATCCTTTATCACACTCCTGCAAGCCTTGAAGCAATCTGAACACAGAAACCATCTTTGATTTTCAACTCGTAATTGGGGCTGAACATACTTGTCTTGAACACACATTGCTGCTTTGTTAGTACAGGTATCCTAATGTGGCACATGTATATAGTTAAAGCTATAATGCATTCCCCAAGTTCCCCTTCAGGACTAAAGGGTTATTTCCCAACAGCTGGAAGTCTTGCTGCCAGAAAGCCTTCTTTAGGAATTGCCTTTTCTCAACTCAAGACAACCCTAAAGGACGCTTCCCAGTTTCCTGCGGGGTCCACTGAGGCCTTGAGATTGTACTGAAGTCAACTTCTCCCTCTGCTGTTGCTTCCCTTCCACAGGTGTTTATCACAAGAACAATCTCTGCTAAACTTCCTGTAAGCACACTCTCAGGGTCAGCTTGCTGGGGAACCCAAGCTATAATATGTTTGTCTTGTTGACACTTTCTTCTGAGTTCTAAATCATGGGAAGTTATGGTTACCTAAAATCTTACTAATTGAAGATTATTTAATCAGACTTGTATTCAGCACCTGCTCCATGCCAGGCATTGTGCCAGATACAATGGAAACGAATCAAGACTTGGCCCTTGCCCTGGAGTTTACAGTCTGAGGTGACAGTTACACATGAAACTAACTGTACTAGAGCGTCTTGAGAATCTGTTTGACTTAAACATCAATAATTTTAGCATAGAAGTCAAAAGCAGGGACTTTATGGCGTTAAAAAAACAAAAGGAAAATATTTCAGGGGAAGGAAAATGAATATAAATAAGTAGAATGAAATTTTAGAAGGGCACAGAATTTGTCTTTGTAACTCTGGAAGCCTTTAGGGAAAAGATAATTTTTACTTTTCATTTTGAAATAATTTCAAACTTATAGAAAAGTCACAAGAATACTGAACTTGCATATACCTTTTATTGCAAATCCATCAGTTTTTAACATTTTCCCTCATTCTTTTTCTTTACACACATACAATTGTTTTTGTGACCATCTGAAAATAGGTTAAATACTACATTATATCACTTTATTCCTTAATAATGTACTTCCTAAAAACAAGGGTATTCACCTCTGTAACCACAATGTAGTTATCAAAGTCAGGAAATTTGACTTTGATCTTTAGAGTCCAGATTCAAATTCTGTTAATCGTCCCAAAAAAGATGAGTTTAGGAAGAGTCATATAACTTAACATTTGTGATGTAAATTAAAAATCATATGAAGTAAGCCATAGAAGATCTCGGAAGTTTGCTAACATTATTTAAATACCACAGTGAGGCCGGGCACGGTGGCTCAAGCCTGTAATCCCAGCACTTTGGGAGGCCGAGGCGGGCGGATCACGAGGTCGAGAGATCGAGACCATCCTGGTCAACATGGTGAAACCCCGTCTCTACAAAAAATACAAAACATTAGCTGGGCATGGTGGCGCATGCCTGTAATCCCAGCTCATCAGGAGGCTGAGGCAGGAGAATTGCCTGAACCCAGGAGGCGGAGGTTGCGGTGAGCCGAGATCGCGCCATTGCACTCCGGCCTGGGTAACAAAAGCGAAACTCCGTATCAAAAAAACAAACAAACAAACAAACAAAAAAAACCACAGTGAAATGAAATACCACTTCTTTCTCTGTAGAAAATACCACTTCTTCTTCTTTTTTTTTTTTTTTTTTTTTTTTTTTTTGAGACAGAGTTTCGCTCTTGTTACCCAGGCCGGAGTGCAATGGCGCGATCTCGGCTCACCGCAACCTCCGCCTCCTGGGTTCAGGCAATTCTCCTGCCTCAGCCTCCTGATGAGCTGGGATTACAGGCATGCGCCACCATGCCCAGCTAATGTTTTGTATTTTTTGTAGAGACGGGGTTTCACCATGTTGACCAGGATGGTCTCGATCTCTCGACCTCGTGATCCGCCCGCCTCGGCCTCCCAAAGTGCTGGGATTACAGGCTTGAGCCACCGCGCCCGGCTAACCACTTCTTATTTTCTACAGAGAAAGCAAGGATTAGGCTCATGTTACCTGTAAAGGTGTGACTTATGGCTCCCCAGAAATGAACCTTACTCTGGAGAGCCCATTGGTGAGGTTCTTTTCACAAGAGATTGTATATTTTTGACCCAGGGATTGTCGATTTGTTGAGCTCCCGTGGAGTATGCCGCCCTGTCCTTAACACGTCTTCACAACGCTTATCTTAAAGGACATTCTTTGGAACTGTCTTTCACAGTGAGGCGCCCCGCCAGCCAGGCCGGCAGGTAGGTAGACGGGCGGTTTCGGGAACTAGATCCTGCTGGTCTCCCCTAACACGTGGTCCTTGATGCTCTCGAGGACTGGGCCATGAACCTCAGCACACAGCGCTTTGCCAGGGCTCGGGGCCGCACGCCAGCCTGCCGAAGGTGTCTGGAGGACTTGGGCGGGGGCGCGACTTCTGCTGCACCGCTTCCTCTCCAGCCTCGTGGGCTTCTAGGACCCTATGACGTCACTTCCGGAGTGGTCTGTTGGGAGTTGTGGCGGTGGCGAGGCCCAAGCACAGCCGGCCAAGCGGGGGCAAAACCCATGTCGTGTCCGCCCCACAGCTCGGCGCCTCTAGAAGCCATGGCTCTTCCGCTGAAGCTGGAGCCGGACATGCAGGGAAAGGTAGATTTGTTTCGGGCCCGTATCGCCCGGGAAGCCGAGGATCTCGTGTCCACCTTCTTTCCTCAGAAGCTCTCAGAGTTGGATAGCCGAGTTCAGGAGCTCCGGCTGCAAGACCTGCCCAGAATCCATTCAGTGCCAACCCCGGAGCCCCTGGACACGCCAGTCACCGTGGGGGATGGACCCAACCGGGATCTGCCGCCTCTGCAGACCCAGTTCTCCATCAAGGTCCCAGCACTGCCTGGCAGCGAGGGACAGCTTCTGCGGAGCAACCAGCATCTGGTGGAGCTGATTGAGCGGGTAAAACCTGAGATCGAGCTGCTGAGAGAGAAATGCAACACAGTGCGGATGTGGGTGCAGCTGCTCATCCCGAAGGTGGAGGACGGCAACAACTTCGGGGTGTCTATCCAGGAAGACACTGTGGACCAGCTGTGGACCGTGGAGAGCACAGCGACCTCCTATCTACGAGGCTTCTCTACCTACTACAACACCCGGGCCAAGTTGGTATCCAAGATAGTGAAGTACCCGCAAGTGGAAGATTATCGCCGCACTGTAGCAGAGGTGGATGAAAACCAGTATCTGAGTGTGCGCCAGATCCTGCTGCACCTACGGAACGAGTATGCCACCTTGCATGATGTAATCCTTAAAAACTTCGAGAAGATCAAGACCCCTCGGAGCACCAACACTGATAACCTATACTGATAGCCTTGCTTCACCCCACTTGCCTTCAGGAGTTGGCTGAGCTGTTTAGGCAGCTAGAAAGCTGGTTATTAATGACTCTACGGGTGGTGAAATGACTGGAAATGTGCGTTATTACTTAGTTAGAATTTCATACAGCTTACCCTCATATTGAATGATCTTTTGGTGTAATTTTCATTTGATTTTCCATTTGTGGGGAGAATGGGGACAAACCATCAAGGAGAAAGGACTGCCATTTTTAAAAGCAGCTTTGTAGATGAATGTTGGCCAAGATTTCTTTATTATGGCGTTGGTGACATTGAATGGTTTCAGGGGTTACTTAAAAACTA
Organism: Saimiri boliviensis; assembly: GCF_048565385.1. Lineage (NCBI taxonomy): Eukaryota > Metazoa > Chordata > Mammalia > Primates > Cebidae > Saimiri > Saimiri boliviensis. Next base: position 30,151,911 of record NC_133467.1, on the reverse strand, counting down.
AAGCTTAAAAGAAATTTAAGTGAAGCTTTTCCTAAAGTTCTGCTGTCTGTTAAACTTTGTTCAAACTTCAGAATGCTGCTTTTACACCATCATTTTTCTTTTTTGCAAGGAAGGGAGTTTAAAGGGATATGTTTAGGTCATTGTATGCCTCCAGTTTAGCAGATTGAAATAAAACTGGTTATAAAATTTTATGAGGCCTAAGTGTGCTTATCTGAACTTTAATTTGCAGATGGGGACAATTCAGATGATAATTTCTTACTTCAGATGGACTGATACACTTGATACTTTTCAACTCTGATATGTAAGAAAAATGAGCAAAGAGTAATAGATTTTAATTCTTCTAAACAAATGGATACCCACTTCCCTTAGAATGAAAAGGAATCGATGGAAAATGACTTCCTTCTGTAACTTTCTACCATCTCAGCATCTTCATTTCCTTTTACACAATGTAGAATTTCTTCTGTGTATCCATCTGTCTCTTTAAGTCTCTGCTAAATCCATCAAGCTTTGAATCCCATAATACTTTTCCCCCAGTTGATTTTCATTTTCGTTTCTTTTTGTCTCTTAAGATATTTATTATAGTCCCTCATTAGCATTTATCTCTCACGTTATATAGGTCATTCTCTAAAGGCTCTAAAATGTGGCTTAGCGTTTTCCCACCTCACTGAGGGGAAGCCATTGTCTTCTCAACAGTGAACTATATGGTCGGTATTTTTAAACTTCAGCATTTCCAGATTTCATTTTCAGATAAGGTAAATTACTGTACTATGAATCTATTCTAGCCTATGTAGATTAGAAAAATCATGCACTGGATTAGCAGAAACTTTATTTTCAAAGTAAACCCTGAAAAATGATAATAAGTGAAATTATTCTTTTGTTGAACTTCTGAAAAGCCCAAGTCTTTCAAATGTGTGCTTAAAAAGTAACAACAGCAAAAGGTATTACCTAACAGACGTCTTACATCCTCCCCCTTAAAGTAAAGAGTTCTTTTTATTTTCCCTTTAAGGTATTCTGTCTGATTCAGAAAAGTGCCAGGAACCCTAAATCAGTTCATACCGTTTGACAGACTTTAATTGCACACAAATATGTAATGGACAATGTAAGGAAACAACAAATGTTGCTTAATTTTTCAACTAATGTTAATCATCTAAGATTTAACGTATCTGTTCCATACATTATATAATCATCTTTTGCTTGTTTCTTTTACTCAAACTGTCAAGTCTTATGCCAGGTTGAAATAAATTTTCTCCAATCCCAGACATTCCTTTTACTAAGAAAATACTCATGTCCTTTGTAGTTAAAGATTTCTGGTATATGCATTTTTTACCTTTTTCCATCTCTATATCGAATTTAGTTGGCTCTGGAATACTTTATAAAAGTCCCTACTCTGCAAAAATCAATCCCTTTGTGATTTTCCCCTTTCTTGCAAATGGTTAGAAAAACTTTTATAATAATAGACTTAGGAACTGGTGTTAAAATAATGGTATCCAATATGAATCATTTGCCTATTATTAGTACTAGAGACTTAAAGCCACCCTTTTGTTCCTTTTAAGATGACAACCGAACTGCATGGCTGTGTTTTGAAGAAATGGTTTTAAAAACTTATTTTGGAATTAAGTAATTTTAGTTTTAAATTCTAAAACTAAAACATGAAAGCCACTAACTGAAATTTGATTGGAAATTGAAATTTGTAGATCTGGTTTTTAAAACCGAGTGAAAAATGTCTTTCTTAAACATTAATGATGGAGACAAGTCTTAATTTTAAAGTTCTTAAACTTCAGACTTCTTAAACATTTGGGCTTAGAGTTTTTTTGTTTTGTTTTGTTTTGTTTAATGTTGAGAAGGAGTCTCATCCTGTCACCCAGGCTGGAGTGCAGTGGCGCCATCTTGGCTCACTGCAACCTCTGCATCCTGGCTTCAGTCCTGCCTCAGCCTTCCAAGCAGCTGGGACTACAGGTGCATGCCACCACGGCTGGCTAATTTTTTGTATTTTTAGTAAGACGGGATTTCACTGTGTTAGGTTGGTCTCAATCTCCTGACCTTGTGATCCACCTGCCTCAGCCTCCCAAAGTGCTAGGATTACAGGCATAAACTGTGGTTTGGAGTTCCTAAATATTACTGAATTATTTAAAAATTCTTCTTTGGTTATTAGAGGCAACATTTATTTTATAGTTTTTATATAGAATTCTTACCAAATGGTCTCAACCATTATAAACCAAATAGAGGGTAGATTTGACATCTTATGAATATTGAGACATTTACTCTGTGTTTTTATCTGGATGAAAGAACAACGTATCTCTTGTGCCTTGAGAGAACCTATAGGTAGTTAGGCTTTTCCTCAGCAAGCAACATTTGAAAACTCAATTAAATCCCCATCATTTCATTGAATTCCCATAATGTGGTTTTATAGTACTCATTATATTCTGTGTGTGTGTGTGTGTGTGTGTGTGTTTAAGATGGAGTCCCACTCTGTCACCCAGGGTGGAGTGTAGTGGTGCAATCTTGGCTGCAGCCTCCGCCTCCCAGTTTCAAGAGATTCTCCTGCCTCAGCCTCCCGAGTAGCTGGGGTTACAAGCTTGTGCCATCATGCCCGGCTGATTTTTGTATTTTTAGTAGAGATGGGGATTTCACCACATTGACCAGGCTGGTCTTGATATCTTGACCTCAGGCGATCCTCCCACCTTGGCCTCCCAAAGTGTTGGGATTACAGGTGTGAGCCACCATGCCCGGCCTGTATTCTGTATTTTTATGTATATCCTCACTAAATACATTTCTTGAGAATAATGAAGGGTTTTTTTTATTCACCTTTTTATCCATTACGGCGTTTTGCATATGGTAAAATTCTAAAGCATGAGCCAAACCAAACCTGGATCAAACTGAAGAAAATTGTTTCTCCCCTTTCTTATTAGAGGAGGCACTTTGTTATAACAGAGGCTACATGTAGGTAAGTGTACCCAGGAATATGTAAGAATGTTAAGACATCTGAAAATCTGATTCAGAATTAAACAAAGGCAAATGAAGTTTCTACACTGTTTTTTGGCTTCTAATTAAACTTTTTTTTTCATATCACAATAATGTAAATATTTTAAAGTACTCCAGGCAGTTCTCCTTCAGTATTCCCAGTGATGTCATTAAGCCTATTCACCCTGCAACAGCTGCAAGTTATTCCAAACATCTGTACTGAATCCTTACACTATACAAGACCATTTGAAATCAACTTTCTCACCCCATTAACAGCTTCAGTAATTCTCTATTACTTTTCTAACCAAGGGTTAGGAAGAAATAAATCTAGTGTATCAGAATGAAAAATCCTGAAAATTGCTTTTCAAAACTAATTCTCTGTGGTCACGAACATAATATTTAATTTACTCTTCCAGATTTCTGTACTTAAAAAGTTAGTTTCTTAAATACGTAAAAGTTAGATCATTTGATAAATGCTTAAAAAGACTTAAGTTTATTAAGTCTTATTTGGTAGTAAATATAAAAGACAAAACATTCCAGGTAAAAATTATTTCATACATTTTAAACAGTTTATTTAGAGTAAGTATAATCAACTCAAAACTCCACTGCCTTATTTCTCTGGGTCTTGCATATTGGTGGAAATTTTTCTCTGCTCTTTTTTTTTTACATTTTATGTTGTGGGATAAGCATGGAATTAATTGAACCTATGACCTATATATTCCACAACTTACTTCGATCCTTCCATTAGGCACCCATCCAGAGTAGAAGAAACTTCTCAGATCACAGAAGATCCTCAAAAAAATGTCATTTTGTTTAGTTTCATTTTAGTATTACATTGATGAGAAAAAAAATGAATTCCCAGTGGGGGCCACTATCTGTGTGGAGTTTTCATGTCTAGTTTTGTGCCACTACATAGATCTATGCTAAGGCCTAGCAGTTTTGCCTTACTTTTTCACCAACAGAGTAAATTTCAACAAAGTGCAAAAAGGCAAATAATGTCCTAGTGCTAACTTGAAGATAGCTTGACCTTAGTATTATTATGAAAATAGTTTGACCTGAAAGGGTTCTTGCCTCCTTAGGGAAAAAAACTAGTCAAAAAGCTATTGTAATAGTCCTCCTCTAGCTAATTTACATTGTAAATTATCTGTGGATAACGACTATATGAAAGTTGTAGTAGATCCTGGGGATTCAGCAATGGATAAAACAGATGAAATGTCTGCTGTTACGGAGCTCATTTGTAAAAGGTGAAGATATATAATAGGGGTTAGAGAGAAAAGTAAAGCAGAGAAGGGAGAGGAGGTGAGTGTGTTTGGTAAGGATGTGTGTGTACAATTTAACTAAGGTGGCCAGGAAAGACCTCACTGAGAAGCTGATGTTTGAATGAAGATCTGAAGTGGGGGCAGGTAAAGGTGTATGCCTTATACAAAGGTCACAGCTGAGCCTGCCCCTCTTTATCCATCTCTTTTCATCTAACTTCCAGACCTTTTTTTTTTTTCTGCTGGTAACTCATACCTTTTAAAGTTTAAACCAATTTACTTTCTTCCAGCTCTGCCCTCCACCACTTCCTTGCCCCTAGCACACACACAATTAATCAGCACTTAAAAACAAAAACCTAGCTCTTTACAAAAGGTGCAGGGATAGAGTGGAGGTTTTGAATACTTGTGCTTCAATTATTTTTCCCCTGTCATCTTTTATATTAAAGGAAATAAAATATAGGGGTGTCTTTTCCTGGTGGAATTGGTAGAGAATATCTGTGGCAGTTAGTGCTAATGTTTATAGAAAGAATAAACACTAGTGAGATCATGATGGAGAAAGACCAGATCAGTAGGGACCGAATTATAAAGAGATTTCGTTTCTAGGCTAAAGAGTTTGGATAGGTCATGAGTGCATGTCATCCTTTATTTTAATCAGTAGTGGAACTATGGCTCTCAACTATGTGGTTGAAGGAATAAACTTAGACAACAAATCTAAATTTCATGTATCCATTGCATTTACCTGTTACATTTCCTCAAGGACTTCGCTCTCCTCAAACTTTTTGGTCCTTTTTTTTTTTTTTTTTTTTTTTTAAATCAAACACTTATAAGTGTTGGAATACGTACTAGCTTGTCTAATCTTTATAAACAATTGATGCAATAGGTGTTGTTACTATCCCTGTTTTACTAATGAGAAGACAAGGACACAGAGAGATTAAGGAACTTGCTCTGGATTCTACAGCTAGAAATTAGGTGGTGGAAGCAGAATTCAAACCCAGGCCGTCTAGCTCCAGAGTCCCTCCTCTTAATCTCTGTCTGTGCCACTCTGGCCAGTGTTTGTGAGTCCAGGAACTATCTGCATCAGAATCACCATGGATACTTGATAAAAGTGAAAAATTCTGGTCCACCTCAGACTTATCATGTAAGAATTTGTTTTTCAAGAGTCAAGGAATGTGGGTAGATTATAAAAACCTGCAGGTGATTCTGATGTTATATAATTAAAATCCTGCAGGTGATTCTGATATGTATACTTTGTTAGGAACTTCTGTTTTAGAAGGACCTACTACTGGCACTGTATTTGCTTCTGATCCCAGCTTCCTTTGATTAAATACTTTCTGAAAGATACACAGTTAGTACAGAACTTAATATTATTATATACTATTATACCCCAGAAATCCTTTTTAGAACAATACTTAACCAAACAATTAAAAATTTCATTTCCTACAAATGCATCATACTTTAAAACTGAATAAAGGCCAGGTGTGGTGATTCATGCTTGTAATCTCATCATTTTGGGAGGCTGAGGCAGGTGGATCACCTGAGGTTGGGAGTTCAAGACTAGCCTGGCCAACATGGTGAAACCCTGTCCTACTAAAAATACAAAAATTAGCTGGGTATGGTGGCGGGTGCCTCTAATCCCAGCTCCTCAGGAGGCTGAGGAAGGAGAATCACTTGAACCCAGGAGGCGGAGGTTGCAGTGAACTGAGATTGTGCCACTGCACTGCAGCCTGGGTGACAGAGTGAGACTGTCTCAAAAAACAAACAAAAAGCAACCGGAATGGAAACTGAGAACTTACTGTTCTATTTATGATGAAAGAAAGCTGCTAGACTTTAGAAAGTACACCATATGCGATATGAAAAGTGAACTCTTCTGGATTGTGGAACAGCCCTATACAGTATCATACCTCCATCTTTAACTAGGATTGCAGCTGGCAATAAAGCTCAGCTTCCAATGCAAGTGTTGAGTTTGGCTGTTTGTTAACCCAGGATCCTGAGTGAAAATTTGTTCATTGAAGAACATAAAGCGGATTATGGTTACAATTTTTTTATTTCACTTTGTTAGTTTGCCTTGTCAAGACTAGTCTTTCCTAAAATGTGCTTTAGGGGCATTTTATAGTCCTCCCTATTTCTTTATGTGAAGCCAAGATCAAAATTGCTTGAAGAAGGATTAAGATCTGGAGTGAAGGCTGGAGAAATAGCTAGACACTGAGGCTCCTGCAAGCACAGATAACTTTAGAAATATAAACTATATGGAACCCCTTTTTTTCTGCCTTTCCAGAAAGTTGTAGAATAATGGATCTGAAAGAGTTGGCTAGTTTATCTCCCCGTGTTCCCTTCCTACGCTGCTGAGCTATCTACACAAGATACAGAGCTATCTACTTTGAGATTCTTCCCGGAACATACAGAATTATTTTTTATCTCAACGCAACATTTTCCCTCTTTTTTTCCAACAAAAAGTAAAATGATTCTCTTAGATATCTATGTTTAACTTTTTCCTTGAAGTGTTTCCTAGTAACTTTTCTCAGGAAACTTGTTGACTCAATTTGATGGCGCCATAGACCTTCCTACCTGCCCCTCTGTGGTTTGCTTTGGTAGCACACCTGTAGGACACAATATAATCCAGGAAATTCACTTCCTACTGGTAGTCCTGAGTAAACGGAATTTTCTAAAATGAAGCACCTTGTAAACATTGTGTATGACAAACTCCCAAATGGTTAAACTCTTTATGCATTTAGTGTTTGATCTTTTTCCTTAAGAAGAATTTTTTTTGGATTGCTGCTCTGCTGGCACTCAACAAATTACAATTGCTAACAAGTTTCAGGGGCCCTAACTTGCTTTACTAAATCATATGCTTACCAGTTTTTGAAAAGGCTATTATAGCTCACAAAGTTTAGAACTTTGATTAACTCGAGTTATTGAATAAAGTAATATGAAGCACATGGTCAAAGACTTCCTGCTTCTATACCTGTCCAAAGCATGTAACCAACATTTTGTCTAAGAGCTTTCCCTAGGGAAATCAATCCTGACCTGGTTTAGAAACATTTTTCCTGAAACTCTCACCAAAAGAGAGGAATGATTTTGGATGCTACTATCTTATCCTTAGGAAAGTATTTACAAGAAGTCATTTTGACCAAGAAACTCAAAATTAATTCTGGTTTTTAAAAAGAGAAGCATATGTAACTCCTAGATTGAACCTTATGAAATTACTGATACTTGACTCACAAAAATGACACGTTTTTTATGGTACAGCCTAATACTTTTTGGTGTGAGTAAAAGGGGAGGCAGGGATAGTTAGGCAGTTTTGGGGGGGCATCCTGTAGACTTGGACATGAAAAGCATATCTTAAATCAAAATTTGAATTTGTACTTACTAGGATTTCAAGCTCATTTTTTTCTCTTGTGACCTTGCCAGCATTATCAGATTTGTATTAAGTGTAAAAAGTTTCCTCTTGTCAAAGCATAAACCTTGGCTCATTCTTGGGCCATCTGTTGTACACTAATAGTTTTGATTTATTCTTCTGGCTGACATGCATACTAATGGTACAGATGCAAGCTGGTATGTAGTTTTATTGCATACATTAGTGACACAAATACTACATTCGTATTAGCTATTTATATTAACTATTTCTAGTTTTGGGGTAATATACTTTGCTTGTGTTTTTACTGTGCTGAGAAGCCCTGTATCATAGACATTTTTAATAGACTTTAAATGATTAGATTACATTCTACTTAATTTTACCACCCCTAATTTTTTTTTTTTTTTTTTTTGCGATTTTTATTTTCAGGATATGTCACGATGTGTGTCTGTGTATTTTCATGATTTCAAATTTTCTAATTGCCATTGCTTTAATGAATGAACAATTTGATTTTTGCTCAGCAATTACTATAACTACTAGAAAACAACAAACACTGGTGCCAAATGTAAATTTAGATAGATAACTCTGGAAGGCCTACTTCTACCTGATGGGTTGGCTCTGAGTTTTGAGAGTTAACGTACTCTTCAACTTCTTTGACAGCTTGAGAGATGTAGAGTGATAGAAGAAAGCAAAAGCTCTCTAGGACAGGGACGTAGGTTAGAGAAAATTTAATACAAAGCTATTTGTGAAATAAGACTAGGTGCTATTTTTATTTTCGATCTGTTTTTATCAGTTTTCTATTTGGAAAACCAACCCATCTCTGGCATCCAGTGGATATGGGCCAAATATAAAATGTTAAGAGGCCGTTGTTACTGTTGGTCTGCTATGCAAAACTTTTTGCCTAATAGAGGTCTGTGTGTTGATTGCGTGAAAGCTGCTCAGTGTCACAAGTGCAGCCTATTGCAGCCTGAGTTTCCTTCATTGTAGGGGAAATTATGATAGAAATACATTCCTTTCTGTTAAAGATAAAGGGCTCCAACCTTGAGCCAGAGTTTTCTAATACAGTAGAAGCCATCTTATCTAGTATAATAGGGACTGTTAATGGTCTGTTAATAACCAATACTGGTTAAAATTATTTTTAAAAAAGATACATATCTTTATTTTACTTGATGATGTTAATTTGCACTCATTGGCTAGTTTTGTGTGTAGAGCTAATGTCTTTCTTTGAGTCCAAATCCACTCTTCAGAGTTCCATGTTGCCTTTCTTTCATTAACTATACTCACAATTCGGCAACCATAATTTCCAGTATTGGTTAGTTACTTTAAATTGGAACAAGAACTTAGAGGTACTTGTTAAGCAATCTGAGGGCAGACTATTAAGACTTTTATGGTTGTTTTGCAAGGAGAGAACATTTCAGAACTTATTTTTATCTTTTTGCTCTCTTTTCATGCTATTAGTTTATGTAATATTTTATTAAATTACACAATAATACTAACTAATACAATTAGTGATTCATCTTGAAAAAAAGACACAGCTCAACTAGTTGTGAATGTTCCCTGTGCTATAGGCACCAGTCAATGAGTTTTATAGGGGAAATGGGAAGGGTCATTTAATCAATTTCTACTCTACATGGATATGTAAACATTTGATAACTCTCAGTAGGGTCTGAATTTTATTGTGAGTTACCATCATACACTTCAGCTGAGCAAAATATGGTCCTTTTCTTTTGATAAGCTAGTCTCCAATGCTTTTGTTTTCTTAAAAAGAGAAGAAACATAACTTTGAATGGAATGCTATGTTATGCACTAATATTTTGTTGGTTTCTATCAAAGTGCTTGGAAGAGGGAATTGGGAGAACTGTATGAAAGTAGCATATTTTCTTGTGTACAATATTGCATAACATTAGAAAATGGATGTTTTATTTTCACAGTGAAATGTTTTGGTGTTTCTCCCCACTCCCCGCCCCCATGTTTCTCTAACTTCTGGGAATAAGAGTAGCAACACATTGATTATATTTGTCCACATGATTTCATTCCAGAGAAAATCCTATGGTATCTAAGCCCTACGGAAAGCCTGATAAAGACATTTCAGGAGACCATTTGAAGATGTCTTAAAATTAGTGACAGTTTTAAATGACAGTGCCAAAGTATATTTCTCTCTATAGTAAGATTCTTTTTCTACTAACCTTTTTATTCTTAAGTAGTTTTATTTTTCTTGCAGTCGGATTATTTTTAAACGATTTAATTGAAGGGAAAAAAATACGAAATCATCAAATTGTACCTCCAGGATTGAATTCCCTTCACTAGTTCCTTAATAGTATTTAAGTAAAAGGGGGTGCGATATCAAGAAGACTAAATTATAAATATGATTTTTCTATGCTGTTAAAAAACAACAATGCTGTCCTTGATTAACCATTATGGAGATTCCTCTTGACCAAATACCTTTAGAACTGTTTCACAAATGTATAATTTAACTAGTAATTTGGTTTAGGGTTAGGCTTTGAGTGACAGAAAATCCAAAATATAGTGGCTTAGATAAATTAGAAGCTTATTTGTCTTTCATGTGTAAGTTTCAGAGATCTTATGGTAGCTCCTTAATCATCAGGATCCCTGTCTCCTTCTGTCTTCTTGCTCCATAATCCTTAACTTGCAACTTCCCTCTCATGGTCCAAAAGATGGCTACTCAAGCTCTAGCAGTCATATCTGCCTTCTAGCTAGCAAGAAGGAGAAAAGGGAAGGAGCGAAGCCTTCAACACCACGTTGAAGAAGTTGCCATTTCCCCTTGCAGTCTGTTGACCAGATTGTATAGCCTTACTTGGTTGCAAAGGAAGCTAGGAAAGAAATACAGTCTTTATTCTGGGTGGCCCTGTGCCCAACCAATTATCACAAGTCCTGTTGCTATTTTGATATTACAGAAGAAGGAGAGCATATATTGGGGGGGGGGGGAAAAAAAAGGCTGTTTCTACCACAAGTTAGTTTCCCTAACAAAATAAAAACTTGGATTTATATTCTTTAAAAGAAAATATCCTCTGTAGCAGTGCTGACTACATGACAGCACATTGAGCTCAGTAAATTTTTTTAAATGAACAGCAAGAAACCAGCAAATATTTGTTGAGTGATTACAGCTGCTTTGTTTCTGAAAACGTGACTCACAGGATTAATAATCTAAAAAAGAGTAAAATGAACACAGAAAATAATGATTCGAGATTCATTGTTGTGAGGTTCAAGAAACATTTATTTTGAGGAAGTATTGAGGAAGTGAAGGTAAATGTTCAATGAAGTAACTACACTCCCAGATATATAGATAAGCTAGGTAGATAGAGAAAATATATATGATATATTAAATATATATACACTTATTTTTATTATAAGATAAGTACTGTAGAGTTGGTAGTATACCAGCTTTGGTTCCCTACAGTCTGATTTTTGGGCCTCTTGGTAAACAAGTACTTTAAACTGTTCCCCCAGTTTGCAAACCTTTAATAATTAGACACAAGGCAGGTTAACTGTAATAATTTGTATGCATGCAAGATGTGATTCTTCTGCCGGGCATGGTGGCTCACGCCTGTAATCCCAGCACTTTGGGAGGCTGAGGCAGGCGGATCACAAGGTCAAGAGATCAAGACCATCCTGGTCAACATGGTGAAACCCCGTCTCTACTATAAATACAAAAAATTAGCTGGGCATGGTGGGGCGTGCCTGTGATCCCAGCTACTCGGGAGGCTGAGGCAGGAGAATTGCTTGAAGCCAGGAGGCGGAGGTTGCAGCGAGCCGAGATTGCAACATTGCACTCCAGCCTGGGTAACAAGAGCGAAACTCCATCTCAAAAAAAAAAAAAAAAAAAAAGATGTGATTCTTCTTTTTTCATAAATTATAATGTGGTTTTTAGCTTTCTGCTGCAAAAGTAACTAATTTGTTAGAAATTTAAAAAGAGAAAGTAGGAGACATTGTGTTCAGAAAATCATGTTTAAAAACAATTAGTATGGCATCTATATCTTAGCAGGAAACTCAGACTAAGTCTGAGCCTAACCTTAACCCGTGACCAGTGGAATCTAAGTGTGTTTATTTTTACAATAGCCTTAATTTGGGGCTTGCAAGTTTTTTGGTTTGTTTTCACATTCAATTTAGAGACCCTAAAGCAGTATTTTAATGATAGGAATTAAGCTATGCATAACTTTCATGGCTTGAAGATCAGCAAATTCTGTTTTTCCTTGCATATAATGTTATCTTTCTCAGAAATGTGTGATCTTTGTGTCTAACAATGCACTTAAAAAAACAAAACAAAAAATTCCCTTGCTGCAGTGCTGGAATTCTAACAGAACTTTACTCATCTTCTCTCCCCTCACCGATTTTTAAAAACATGTTCTCATGGAAATATTGCCTTGAATTACACAAAATAGAAGCAGTTACTGGAAATATTTTCTACACAGTTCTGCTCATGTATATCAATTTCCATTTGTTTTTCAGTTTTTAGATTTTTTTCTCAGTTTCGCTGATAATCACACTTCATATCAACTTTGAACTTTGAAGTTGTGTTGAATTTTTATTGCTCTCAGCTGTATCAGATCCTACTTTTTGATAAGTTATTTTATATAGTAGATTTGTTGGATGAATGGTGAACATAGGAACAAGAAAAGAAAGCAAAATGGGTCAAACTTAGGTTTTGGTTTCTCACCAGTGTAACCAATGCTCCCTTAAACGGAAATGCTAATATACTTTTTTTTCTTTTTTCTGTGACAGTGCTTATGTTTTTGCTAGGAAGAAGAGGGGTTATTGAAAACAGTAGTTAATATCAAAGTCATAAGTCATTTATAATCAGCCTTAGAATGCCTACAGATGTACAGACATTTTTCAAAACACTTATATTCTGCCTTTTCTGAAGCGAGACTTCTCTTGGCTCAGTCTTACTTTCAGTGCTTGTGTGCTGGAAATTAGAAACTTCAGATGCCCTGTAAAATATAGGACTATACAGTTGTGGTAGGCATATTTTTATAATTTTTTTAACTCTTCTACCAAACTGTATGCTTTTTAAGGGCAAAAACTGTACATCTGCTTTACTATACACCTGTTCTTACAAATAAATGTCTAATGCTGTGGTGACTTCAAAGGGAGAAGAGGAGGCTAAGCAGGTAAGGCTCTAGGCCTTGGCCCTGCTTCAGTCAAAATCTTTCTTCTGCAGGTTGGCCATTTCTTTATTCTACATGTAGGAAATTCTTGGGATAAGAATTTTGATGGGAAGAAAAGTTTCTCTCCTTTTAAAAAAAAAGTTTGAAAATGACTGTTTAGTGGATAGATACTTTCAGTATCTTGTGACATTTTTTGGTCTAGCCCCCATCATTTTATAGGACTGAAAACGGAAACACAGAAAGGATATGTAGTCTCGTCCAGATTATACAGGTATTTAGTGGTAGAATTAGGATTAAAATCCCTTGTCTTGACTGCTTGACCAATATTCTTTATAGTGTGCTACAGCATATGTGTTGTAAGAACCTAAGAGTTTTCCAAGATCACTGCACAGTGCCTGATAACGGTAGACATTCTGTAAACGTGTATTACATTAATGAATGAATGATTCTAAGACGGTTTGTAGTTAATTACCTCTAAGCCAACTTCAAATAAAAACTCATTTTTCATGATCCCAATGAAATATTGGCCTCTTAGAAACCCTGAATTTGGCCTGTCGTAGGACTAAGCCAATTGTTATGTATAACACATTGTTCTTTGTTAATTTTAGGATCACCTGCTGTTACCAGCTACCACCCATAACAAGACCACAAGACCAAAAATGTCAATTGTGTTACCAGCAATAAACATAAATGGTAAGTTGAAATTTTGGTTTATGAATAACACAAAATTTCTTTGTTTAACCAAGATTCTCTGCATTAGTTCAAAGACATTTAAAATGTTCAGTTAAACGAGTATATATCCATGTATTATTTCTGAAACATTTTCCCACTGTTTTCACAAAAATATTATTGTTAAAATCTGTTATTCTTTTTTTTAAAAAGTACTATATCCTTAAAAGAAAAAGTAGCTCTCTTTTACTTACAAAATTGGAAAAGCTAGCATTTTGACTGCTCTACAGGCTTGCCATCTGGGACCTTTCTTGTCATAAATGCAGTGTAAGAAGCTTCTGCTGTGTTCTGACAGTGAATTTGTAAATTAGATTTTTGGAACTCAAAGAAGTTTCCTGTGTTACCTAAATATTGATACGATCCTAGACCATGCCACAGAAGCTTATTTATGTTTAATTGATAATACAGACGAGTTTGGTCTTGGTAGTATTACTATTGCATTTTGTTCTATTACTAGCACTGGACATTAAGCAAAATACAAATAATAATATAAGACACAGATGTTAAGGCATAGTATACCTGCTTATAGTTTAGAAGGAAAAAAAAACAAGCACAAAAATCACTGTACTCCAAAGAGAAAGTCACATAACTAATATGTAAGGTACTGAGAAATCTAGTGAAGGAGAGATTACTTCCAGCTGTATTCTTCTTGGAGAAGAGAACTAACTCACTCCCATTACCAGCTGTGGATTATAAGTGAGCACAGTGTATATTATTGACTAATCACTTTCTCTGACACATCATATTGAAAATCGGAGAGTTGGCCATCTTTTTCAAGTTTGTGTATCTGACAAAATGGAGGTACTAGTAAATTTTCTGTCTGGTAGTAAAAACCTCATAGTATATGAAGAAGATGAAAATGAGAAGCCCTTTGAACTAACCTGCAGTTGAACCAATTCACATTCTGATTAATGAATATAATTAAGCCATCAAATACAATTATAAAACAAAACACTAGGACTTTGGGGAAATTCTAGATAAGTTTCAATAAAATTTAGTCTTTGGGGAAAATGTAGTATTCATTGTACATTTTAAGAGTATAGAGGACTATAGAATTTCCTAAGCTGTATATAGACAGCTTGTTAGAAATGCTTAGGAAGTAACTTTATAGACATAAACATAAATGGTTTATTGTTAAAGCATAAAAAATTACGGTAGTTGCCCGGCACAGTGGCTCAAGCCTGTAATCCCAGCACTTTGGGAGGCCGAGGCGGGTGGATCACAAGGTCGAGAGATCGAGACCATCCTGGTCAACATGGTGAAACCCCGTCTCTACTAAAGATACAAAAAATTAGCTGGGCATGGTGGCACGTGCCTGTAATCCCAGCTACTCAGGAGGCTGAGGCAGGAGAATTGCTTGAACCCAGGAGGCGGAGGTTGCGGTGAGCCGAGATCGCGTCATTGCACTCCAGCCTGGGTAACGAGAGCGAAACTCCGTCTCAAAAAAAAAAAAAAAATTACGGTAGTTACTTAGCCTTACAAAGACATTCAGAAGAAGTTTAAGAAAAATGATAACATTGAGAAGAAAGTATCTTTCTTTAGTAAAGACATACCTCTGATATTATTCATGGAATAAGCATATTACTACCTGAAGAAGAAGAAGAAATTCCAAAGTGCACTTTATTACATTTCAAAGAATGTATTTAGGAAGTCTCATTTATTCTCAATCTACAGGTACCTAAGTTTCTCCGCCTGAACTATAATAGACCAGAGGGTCTGCTTATGCTCAGAAAGGCTATTTTCTAAGCTTTATCAAGGCAGAATTCACTTAATTTCGTTATTCTGATATTGGGTTCTTATGCAAGAGAATGCCTGGTCTTATTTTGTAACAGTGAGCTATCTATTTATATTAAGCCAAACCCAACAAGATGATGTTTGAATATGTTTATCTTGGCCAGGTGACTGTTTTTGAAGAGGAGCCTTTCATGATTTGGAAAATCTAGTCATTAGAGGATCCTTGTCTTTTTAATCTGTTTCAGACTCTTTGTAAATAGTCTTCTTAAAAACTTCCCTTTTTAGGATAAGTCCTATTAAAAAATTAAGATTCCAATTCAAGAAATCCAAGAAGTATTGATTGAATATGTACCATGCTACATCCTCAGCCTTTTCTGAGCAGTCTCTTTTTTATTTTTTGGCTCTGAAGATGCTTCTTAAATTAGAGCCTGATTTTTCCCCCCTGCCTCATGTACCTCAAAGTCTGCAGCAGGGTAGGTGATACCTTTGCTTCCCACTACACCTTTCAAATTATTTCTCCTTCAGTCCCCCTAACATCTTACAAATCTATCACATCACAGTTTACTCTTCCAACCCTTCTTTGTTGCTGTCGTCTGCTCCGCCTTGACTGATGACTCCTCCACTGCCTCTGTCATCCTGCTGTCTATCTTCAGCATCCACATAGAGGCGTCATTTAGTCCTTTGGCCTTTTTTGATCCAGTCACCTTTTATTTCAGGCCACCTCAGCCTCCCATCCACCTTGTCATAATCTAGACCTTACTGTCATCAATAGTAGTGCTGTCTTTGAAATCTCCTTTTCAGATATCCCACACTCTGTTACTCACTCTCTTACTTCAAAATTCACACTCCAACTACTCTCTTACCTCACAAGTCTACAGTCCTTTGACCTATCACTTATTTTCTGTATCCAGCACATCCTTAATGGCCATGTTACATTCCTCCTTGCCCAGCCTAAATTTCATGGTCCTGTACTGTCACCACTGTCTTGGGAACACCCCTGACTTCCTGGCTCCTTTCTTCTTAAGTGCCACTCTCTTGGCAAAACTGCTCTCTAGGTAAACCCAATTCTCCTCTCTATGGCTGCTCACAAACAGCTGAGAATTGCTAGAAAATATTGTCCAGTGAGAACAAGTAGATTCACTTCAAATTTATGACCATTGATTTCAAAGGGATATTTAATATTGCCAGTCATTGCTAGTAAATTCACTTTCCCTCTCTCTGAAAAAAGAATTTCTCACCTTCTCTTGTCAAAACTCCAACATCCTCTCTCCCACCCCGTCAGCTGATGAACTCACCAAATACTACACTGAGAAAATAGATGTCATCATGCAAGAATGACGTCATGTTTCCACTACCCCTGGCCCAGCTGCATCTGCACCCACAGACTCTGCCTTCCCTCTTGTTGCACTGAAACTAAAGTCTCTTCCATTGGGTTCTAAATCCCAGCTTTGCTACTTACTAGATATGTGTCATTGGGCAAGTTAATTAATTTCTGTACCTCAGCTTCCTCATCTGTAAAAGAAGATATTAGTAATACCTTCCTCTAAGAGTTGATGTGAGAATGAAATGAGTAAAAAGCTTTAAATAGTGCCGATTTTGGGGTTAGCCTCTATGTTACTGCAATAATCATCATTGCCATTGTCCTTGTCATCATCGCCAGCTTCTAAGGTGATTTCTTCCTTTTGGACCCTGACTCTTAGCACCTCTCACAGTGCTCAAAGACTTTACTCCTGCATTTATATCATTCCTCTTTTAAACAGTTTCTTCTTTTCTACTGGATCATTCCCATCAGCACACAAATGTCTTTTTTTGTTTGTTTGTTTCCGAGGCAGAGACTTGCTTTGTTGCTCAGGTTGGGGTACAGTGGCATGACCCGTGGCTCACTCTAGTGTCCCCTCCTGGGCTCAAGCAACCCTCCTACCTCAGCCTCCCAAGTAGGTCCTGAATGCAGGTGCATTCCACTCCCAGCTAATTTTTAAATTATTTGTAGAGACAGGGTCTCCCTGTGTTGCCCAGGCAGATCTTGAAACCAAGACCAAAGGCTCAAGTGAAACCAAAACCAAGGCTCAAGTGATCCTCCTGCCTCAGTCTCCCAAAGTGCTGTGATTACAGGCATGAGCCACTGCAGCCAGCCCAAACTGTCTTACTATTACTGTTATCTCTGGTGTAGGGAGACTTCTGTGACTTCACATCCTATTTCTCTGTCACCCTTTACAGCAAAATACTCAAAAGAGTTACACTCACTGCTTCTACCTCCTTACCTCTGATTTTGTCTTCTTTTCATCCTTACCAAGCTTTTGCCGCTTCTACTCCATGAAATGCGCTTGCCCTTCCACTCCACAGAAATGCTTTTGCAAAAGGAAGTGAATGACAAATATCTCGCCAAAGTCAAAGGTCATGTCTCATTGTCATCTTACTTGACCTCTCAACAGTATTTGACACAGCTATTTCCTCCTTTTTTTTAGTCCACCCAATTCTTATTTTTAAAAATTTCAGATCTATAGAAAAATTGAAAGATGAATATGGTAAATATCTAGAGATCCTTACCTAGATGTCAGCAATTGTTAACATTTTTCCTGTATTTGTTTTATATCTATCTGTGTACACTCACCAGATTTTAAAAATCTATTTGAGGGTGAATTGCAGACATCATGATACTTTACCCCTAAATATTTGAAAATACATCAGCTATGAAAAGGACTTTCTGATACTTAACCATAATAAAATGATCATACCAAAAAAGTTTAACAGTGTTACAGTGGAGTTCATATGTAGCCTATATTCATATCTCTCCATTTTCTCCAAAAATATTCTTTATAACTTTTTAAGTTTACGTTCCTAAGATTATACATTACACCTACTCATCATACCTCTTTAGCTTCCTTTAACCTTGAAAAGCTCCTAGCCTTCTTACTGCCTTTTGTGACATTTACATTTTAAAAATTAGACTTATTTAGGTGTAAGGTACATACAATAAAATTCACCAATTTTTGTGTACAATTTAATGCGTTTTGACAAATGTAAACCATTATGAAGCCACCATTTCAACCATGATATAAATATTTTCATTACTTCAAAAAATTTCCTCATGCCCTTCTCTAGTCAGTCCCCTTCTGTACATTTTGACATCTCTTCTTTCTTGAAATATGCTATTTTCTAGGCTTTCATGAAACGATGACTTTTCTAGGTTTCCTCCTGTATCTCCTCAGTCGGTTTATCCAGCATCTCCTCTTCTGTGAGGATGGAGTTTTGTCTGTTATGTTTGCCACCTCTCATCATACCCCCAGCAACTGGAACAGTACCTGGTGCAGAAAACTTTGAAAGATGAGGCACTTTCATTTACATAACTCATGTAACGCTGAGCTGCCAGCTAAGTGCAGGTTGACTGTTCTTTTTTCAAAATGTTTGGGATCATGTGGTATGAATCCATTGGTCAAAAAGGAAGGATACAAAGGACAAAATGCAAGGGACCAGAATTATTTCAGATTTTGGAATATTTGCATATACATAAGGAAATATCCTGGGAATGGGACCCAAGTGTAAACATGAAATTTATCATTTTTGTTTCAGATACACCTTATATATACACAGTCTGAAGGTAATTTTATAGACAATTTTTAACAATTTTTCTTATGAAACAAAGTTAATATACACTGAACCTTCAGAAGGTAAAGGTGTCAGGTGTGGATTTTCCACTTGTGGTATCATGTCAACACTCAAGAAGTTTTAGATTTTGGAGCAATTTGGATTTCAGATTTTTGGATTAGGGATACTCAACTTTTATTCTCTTTATTGTTTTGTAGATAAAGACATTATGCCTCAAGAAAGCAATTCTTGCCATTTACACAATTACTATATAGCAGAGCCAAGATTTAAATAGATTGTATAAAATATCTTCCAGTTAATTACATTGTTAATTCAGTATTAAAGACAGATGTGCAAGGATTAAAAATATTTGGGACTCCAAAATTTAAAATAGATTTTATACCACTTTATTCCTACACTATAAGGTTGTAAAGATTCATTGGGAGCAGTATAACATAATACAGTTGTTTGAATTTGATAGGTGTATGTTTGTTGAGTGAAAGCATATGTAAGGTAAATGTTATTTGGTGATTACGTTGTGGCCACTTGAATATATTTTACTAGTTTAATTCTTTATATGATTAATAATAGTTGGCAACCACAAATTAGTCTCGTCTTTTCAAGTGTAACATAATTAAAACATGTATTAAGCCACCTTTGTACCACATTGAGATTTGGAGTTCAGAGTGAATTGAAATTATTAGCCTCCTTTTCAGCAATCGTTCTATAAACAAAACTGTTCAAAGAGTTGTCCTATAGGAGACTGTAATTCCATAGAATTCCCCAGAGATAAATTTCTTAGGCTTATTAGACATATAGATTTGACAAATTATATTATAATTATATAATGTATACTCTGAAGAGTTTAAGATATGTAGGCACAAAAAGTTTGAGTACCTATTTATTGAAAGAACAGAGACTTTGTAAGAATATCTAACATCAGAGTTTTTCATTCTGAGCATATAAGCATTTGGGAAAGTTGACTAAAATATATTTTCTGTCATTTCTGAGTTTAAAAGTTACATATAACTTGGAAACAAAAATGAATTGTGGATGATCCCTCTCTCAGACTCAAGTGGAGCTTGTAAAATTTTGGAGAGGGTGGCAAAGGACCCGAAGTGAAGACAGAAATTCAGATTTTATTGAGCAACTGGTTTATGTAATACATTGGATGAGGATGTTTAGAAGATGAATTTGATTTTCCAATTTGAGCACAGTAAATTACATTTCCAGGTCAATGTCTGGTCTTAAACTGTAATGTATTATGGTTATACTTTGTGGTTTTGAGTCGTGGAAAAAAGTTTCAGAAATCGCTAAAGAGAGTTGGATATGGGTGTGAAATTAGTGCCATTAGAATTATCAGTCCCATCATTTGTGTTCTCCATGCCAGTTTTACTTTTGTAATTTATTGTTTTTTACTTTGCATTCTGTTTATTATTTAAATTCCTTTGTTTCATAAGAGAGTTGAAAACAGGTTAGAGAAGCTGCAAGAAAGAAAGTCTTTTTTTGTCTGAGGAAGTTGTCACACAAAAGATTATTGAAATAAAAAGAGAATGCTTAGGTATGCTTTGAAAAGGCATTTTAAAAAGATGATTGCATGGTTGGTGGAAGAGTGGATGATGAATTAAACCCTACTGCTATTTTTTTTTTTTTAAAGGATTTTGGAAGTTCTTCTAGTAGTTACTGTTAGCTAACATTTCATGCTTTAAAATTATTTCTACTTATGTTGAGGTAAAACTGCCCATTGCCTTTCTTTCACTTTTGATAAATAATTGAACAAGATAGAACATAGAAGAGGGGTTTTTTGGTTTGATTTTTTAGTGGTAGATACGTTTGGTTTTTTAAATGGTAGGTAGCTACTTTGTAGGTATCTTTCATAAGGGAATGAATGCTATGAACAAGTCATCAGCAGATACGTTTCACAATTTGACCAGCACATTCACTGATTTGTCCTTACTATTTCCCTTCCCTTCTGTATGCCAGGTGCCTGTTTGTGTGGTACATGTGTAATCTTACCTGGATTAAGAGCCCACATAGATGAACAAATGACTATCAGGCTAAACTGTAATTACATTTGATCTCAAAGTA
This sequence comes from Saimiri boliviensis, assembly GCF_048565385.1. Taxonomy (NCBI): domain Eukaryota; kingdom Metazoa; phylum Chordata; class Mammalia; order Primates; family Cebidae; genus Saimiri; species Saimiri boliviensis. Next base: position 30,131,080 of record NC_133467.1, on the reverse strand, counting down.
ATTTCCATATAAAGAAAATCTAGAAGAACTTAATGACAATGGTTGCAAATGCTAGTGCCAGCACATGAAACACATTTTTAGTTGGAGAGGTCGAACAGAAGGGCAGGAAGCAAACCAACCAAATAAATGCATTGGTTTTAAAAAATAAAAGAAAATGTGTCACATATACACCATGGAATACTATGCAGCCATAAAAAAGGATGAGTCCATATCCTTTGCAGGGACATGGAAACCATCATTCTCAGCAAACTGACACAAGAACAGAAAACCAAACACTGCATGTTCTCACTCATAAGTGGGTGTTGAGCAATGAGAACACATGGACACAGGGAGGGAACATCACACACTGGGGCCTGTCAGGAGGTGGGAGGCTAAGAGAGGGATAGAAGGCGGGGAGAGATAGGGGAGGGATAGCATTAGGAGAAATACCTAATGTAGATGATGGGGTGATGGATGCAGCAAACCACCATGCATGTGTATAGCTGTGTAACAAACCTGCATGTTCTGCACATGTATCCCAGAACTTAAAGTATAACAATAATAAAAAAAAGAATATTGATGTAACTGCTTTTTGGTTATGTCTAATTGAACACAAACTGTGTCAACTATTTAGGCCTAGCTTCAAAGAAAGCTCAGAAATATAATATTTTAACTCGGCACAGTATGATTTGAAAAAAAATTTGGAGTTCTTTTAAGGAAATAATGGATATTGGGTAGACATATTAGCAACAGCTGCTTGCTGCAGCACTCCATCATGTGCTAAATTGGAATTGATCAAGGTGTCTGGGAAGAGACAGTACAGAGAGGATTCATGTTGGAAAGAGAAATAAGTATTTATTGCATGGATGCAGCCAGATGATTTAGGTCATTAATGAGTTAAGGATGTAACTTTAAAGTATCAAACATAAGAATAACACAGTGAGGACTCTATTAGGAGATTATTAATGTGGCTGAGAATTGTATACAGAAAAAATGAAGAGAGAAGACGAGCTGGGATACTTTGCAGCAATCTCAGGATGAGGTGATTCAAAGCTTGGAATGAGAAGAAAGGAAAAATTTCCAAAGAAATCCAAAGGAAAAATTTATAACATTTGGCAGCTGATGATTTACGAAGGAGAGAGAAGGAAAAGCTGAGTCCATGATTTTGAGGCAGAAAACTGAGCGACTAGTACCACCATTCAAAGAAATGGGTAAAATGGGAGGGACAGTGTGAGATTTATACATCTTGAATTAGAGATGGCATTGGTGGGTATTTTTGTGTATCTCTTGTAACAGAATACCACCAAGTAATTGTTGACTGATGAATTTCATTTTCTCTTTCCTTTTTGTTAGCGAATACCAGCCCTCTCACAAGTTAGCGTCCCTTTCCATCACTTGTATTGTCGTAGACTTCTCCTCATTCACCACCTCGATGCTTTTACAAGATACACAGCTTATGGAGATAGGCATGGGGCAGCAAGAAATATAGAGTGGGGCTCTGCAGAGAAAAGGAAGAAAGATGAGCTCTGTCTTTGCTTGTTTTCCCTTTTTTTTTTTCCTTTGCTTTGCCTTGGGCATGATTGGGATTACTGAGATTATTCCTCTTGTTTATAGTTGCGGTAGCATTTTAACTGGTCTCCCTAATTTATTATTTTTCCATCTTACTTCCTACAATTCACCCTGCATACTGCTGCCAAGATGAGTCATCCTTACATACTGCTTTTGTTATATCATTATCCTTCTTGAGAACCAGCGGTAGATTTTCAGTGTCTTTCAGATGAAATCCAAGTGCTATAGCCTGGCATCAAAAGCCCAGGACAGTCTGTCCCCACATTACCTTTTCAACTCAGTTCTAACCAAACTGGTCTACTGACAGTTCCTTGAATCTCTATTCATTAGTTCATTTAAAAATATTCATTCGCTGAGAACCTTCTTTATGCCGAATGCCGGAGATACCAACATTGAAAGTACACATGATTTGTACTTTACTGTAGACTCTAAGTAGAAGACACAATCATTAGCAATCCAAACAAAACAATTGCAGCTTATGATAATTTGGGAGAAAGAAAGAAATAAGGTCCCTTGATGAAATATGATGGTGGGAGTCAGGGGTAGAGAAGGCCTTTTTGATTGGATAGTGAGAGGATAAGGGTTAAACCAAGATCTGAAGGATGAGAAGAATCAACTGTGAAGAGCCTAGGGGCAGAAGATTCCAAGCGGAGGAAGCAAAAGGAGAGCAGAGGCCCTGAGGCTGGAAAGAATGTCAGTTTTAGGAATTGTCAGAAGACTGGTGAGGCTAAAGTAGGAGCCAGTAGAGAGAGGTAGGAATGATAGGAGATCAGATCAGGAAGGTAAACAGGAGCCAGATCAGACAGGGAATTATAGGCCGTAGTGAAGAGTTGTGATTTATCAATATAGTGGGAAGGTGCTGAGGAGTTTGAGGTGGGAAGTGACTTAATTTGATATACATGTAAACAGATCACTTGTAGCGGCCATGTCTTGGATTGTCTGCCCTCTTCCCTCCAGGCTATCTCCTACCCATCCTTAAAAATCCAGCCGAAATCCTACCACCTCTGCAAAACTTTTTGCTTTACTTCTGTGGACCACTAGAATACTTCTGTAGGTCCTAGAATAAATAGTCCTTCCTTCACTAAACATCCCTAATGTAACCACTTCTCATTTATGGCTTTATCTCACACTACTCAAAGATAATTACCTTGAAGCTGTTGTGTTTTTTAAATTTATCTGGGTCTCTTCCTTCTCTTCATCCCATGCCCAAAGAAATGCCATGATACTTAATTTTCAATATATACTTGGTGTTGGGAATTTTTGCCTTTTTATGATTCACATAAAATGGCCGTTCTGTAGCTATATCTTGCCTGCCTGATCTCTTTGGGTTGACTTCACTTCCCTCTTATTTCTTGAATTCATTAGTGTATTCATTTTTAACTCTTCCCAAACCATTAGATTTTCTCCCACTTAGCAGAGTCTCTTCTGAACTCCCTACTATAAAGTAGACCCGGAAATAAATAGATTTCTTAAATGGAAAAAATAGGGTTAATAGTAAAGCGGTCTTTATGTACTTGGAATGTTATTACTTTGCCAAGAATAATTATTGTGTTGATGATTTATTGGCAGTTGCATGGGTAATTTTTCCATGAATAGTTTGTCTTTATTGTATTTTATTTACTAATTATTTAGTTTATAGGAAGCTTCACAGGACCCCAGAGGTGTAGATTCAGTCAGCTTGCATTGCACCTTCTAGGATGTTGGCTACTTCCTTGACCCAGAGGAGCCAGCTGCTGAACCCACTGTACATAAGTGACCTTCAGAGTCCTGTTACCTTTCAGTGAGATCACTTTCACTCCTTTTCCCTTCTAGCAAAAATCTGTTTCTACTCAAACAGATGGTTTAGCTTTCAACAAATAAAAGCTAGAGATCAGCGTCTATTTAAGCCAACAGAGTTGGTTTGAGCCTCCCACTAACTCTCCAAAGTCTGTGTTATTTATTTTTAAATATTAAGCTCCTCAGAATGGATTTATCCTTGTACGGGGAAATCAAGAACCTTGCACACTGTCAGAAGATGAACCACTTCACATAATCTCAAGTTTCCGTTTTTCAGAAGAATAGCTTAGTAGCACGGGTTCAACTCCTCTCTGTATTCCCTTTTGCAGTTACACCAACTGGAAGCACTGGAGATCATAACTTTCTGTAAAGTGTTACATAGGTCTGTCAACACTTACATGATACTTTCTTTGTTACTGAAGACATCTGTAAGCTGAGGATGGCCAGTGTGATTTCACAGATGTATATGTCAAGGACATGGTGGTTTTCATTCACATTGGAAAATACTCCTTCTCTTGAGCTGTTATGAATAGAGAGTTCTAAGAAATCCATATTTTAAAAAAAAATCTAGAATCTTGACGTTGAACATATAAATGCAGATTGTTAGTTACATGTTCCTGTGTTGAGAGAGCATTCTTGCTTTGGGGATCTTGAGTATGTCAGACAGGAGTTGCCTTTGAACTCAACCAAGTATCCATAGAGACATTTGCCTCCATATGTATTATAAATTTTACAGAAACAAATGCCTGGCTTAAATATAAGATTTAGATTAAATAATGAGGCAAGTGTAAACTGCACAATAGTTTGTTGCAGGAAAGGAATTGTTAGGAAGGCCATATAAGCAGTTTCTTTGAAGATACCAAGGACTTATCTCTTTGTTTTCACTGTAACTATTATATAGGACAGAACCTCATGGGAAATGTGATCTACTTAGCATGATTATGGTGTAGATTAGGACAAAGAAAGATGCATTAATATTTGTGTATTCATGCCATAAAATATCAGGGTTAAGGCTTTAGTGCAAAGTTATCCATGGTAACTCCCTTACAGGGGGATTGGATTTCTTTCTGTAACATGTTGCTCAGTGAACAAACAGTTTAGATATAATCACCTTTATGTATAGTGACTGCCTGCTTTCAATAGCTGTGGCAATTTGTAAATTGTTCCTTTTCTGTCTCTTCCTTACATTAAATCAACAGGATTATATATAAATATAATCTTTCTTCTGCATGACAAACCTTCAGCTGTGTATACACTGTATACCTTCTGAGTCTTCACATACCAAGACCTTCCAGTTTTTGGAAGCTATTCTTGTGACCTGGGTTCGTGGTGCCTCGATTCTGATCATTCTCTTCTTAATGGGCTCTGGTTTTTCCATATCTCTTAAAGAGGGCCGATAACTGCTGAGCATAATGGAGTATCTCTAATTCTATATACTATATTTCTATTGGTGAAACCAAGGTGTTTCTTTTCTGGTTACATCATACATTGTACCTCTTTCAAAGATAGTCTTTGGCTTTTCATATGTGTTATTGCCAAGCTTTTTTGTTCTATTTGCTGATTTGGATTTTTGGGCTGAAGCTTTGGACTGTGTTTTTATCCTGATTAGATACAGTTTTTCATTAAGTCCCTTACTCAATAAACAGTTAGGGAAGGCTTCCCTAAGTCCATGGAATAGATTAGGATCCCTTCCCACTTTATATATTCAGAGTACTCTGAACTCTCTTATTTTTGTAACATTCATCTCATTTGTAATCAGTAGTTATCATCTAACTTGCTAAACTGGAGGCTTCTTAAGGTTAGGGACCTTGTTTATTCAATATTCTTTGTTATTCCTGCTGCCTGACAAAAATAAATGCTTAATACATAGTAGCTCCTCAAAAATGTTTGTTGAATTGAATTAAATATACGAAGTATTTATATAAGCCAGGCACTGTCCATTGCATCCAACAAACAATGTAATTAATTAAATGAACACATAGTGAAATTTGTACTGAATCTTCAATACTGGCCAAGTGAATGAGGCATTCTGAGCATAGGGAACAGTATAAGTAGGGATATCAGAGAAAGAAAAGTACTTAGTCCATTTGGAAAATTAAAGTTAGACTAAAGTGCACATGGGTCGAGGTACACATGAAGCTGTAAACCCAAGCAGAAGCCAGTTCATGATGGCCTTGTAGGACATGATACAGAGTTTGACTTAAGCCTCTGAGTAAGGGGGAACTATTAAAATATTTTGAGCAGGGAAGAGGCACAAACAGAATTATATTTCAAAAGATTCCCCTAGCAGCAACGTAAAAGATAGATTAGAGGGGATGATGTTTTCGTAGGGTCCACAATTAGAAAGTTATCATTTAGGCAATAGATGATGGGTACTTCATATTTAAAAAAGGATTCTTTATGTATATTATCTATTGTGTGTAACAAGTTACCCCAAAGCCTAGCAGCTGAAGGAAAACAATCATTGTCTCAGACAGTTTCTGAGGGTCAGGAATCTAGGTACAGCTTAGCAGGGTGATTCTGCTTCCAGGTCTCTCTTGAGGTTGCAGTGAAGCTCTTGACTGGGGCTGAAGACTTAATCCGGTCTCAGGAATGTGCCTCCATATTCACTCACACAGTGGATGGCCTCTCCCTGGGGCTGCTCACAACATGGCTTCCCCAAAGCAACTGCTCCATAAGAGTGAGAACGCAAGTGAGTAAGAGCACTCGCAAGATGGAAGCCGTTATCTTTTAAACTTAATCTTGGAAGTCTTACACCATCACTTCTACTGCGTACTGCTAGTTACATAGACCAACCCTGGTACACTGTAGGAGGGGACTGTACAGAAGTATGAATACCAGGAAGTGGGGATCATTTGGGGGCATCCTGGAGACTGCCTTCCATGCTGCTTGTCACAGAATGTAAAGAGTAAGTCTACAAGTTCGTAATATTTTGATGGCTTATGGGGATAAGAGGACAGAACGCTCCACATAGAAACTGTCCTATTACCTAGAGAAGGTAAAGTTATTTGCTTGACTAAAAGGTAAGAGAGTTAAGACCACCATTTTAAGGCCGGGCGCGGTGGCTCAAGCCTGTAATCCCAGCACTTTGGGAGGCCGAGGCGGGCGGATCACGAGGTTGAGAGATCGAGACCATCCTGGTCGACATGGTGAAACCCCGTCTCTACTAAAAATACAAAAAATTAGCTGGGCATGGTGGCGCGTGCCTGTAATCCCAGCTACTCAGGAGGCTGAGGCAGGAGAATTGCCTGAACCCAGGAGGCGGAGGTTGCGGTGAGCCGAGATCGCGCCATTGCACTCCAGCCTGGGTAACAAGAGCGAAACTCCGTCTCAAAAAAAAAAAAAGACCACCATTATAAATGTCAAGTGATAGTTACTTTGCAGTCGTTGCTTAGTTTTATACTATAAATTATGATAACTTAATTGCTGTTCATCTTTATATTCAGCATATAGCACTATGCTAAGTAATGTACAGGTTTCAAAAGAAGAATAAAATGTGATTCATGCCTTCAGAGAGTTAATAATCGAATTAGAAAGCAGGGTATACATAGATCATAGGGAATCTTAGACCCAGGAGAAAACTTAGGGGCAGTTTAACACAATAGCTTCATGAAACAGCTAAGAAAATAGGTTGAGGGAGGTGAATGGCTGATCCAGCCCAGCTACTAACAGAGCTGAGACCAGATCTCAGACCTTTAGGTCTGTAGGCGAACGTTTTATTTAAATGTAAAATGAAATTTGTTTATAACACCAAGAACATTCTTTTTTTAAACATAATTTTAAAAACTTTATAAATTTTTAGAGATATGTTACATCTGTGTTTCCCAGGCTGGTCTTAAACTCCTGGGCTCAAGCAATCCTTCTGCCTCAGCCTTTAAAGTGCTGGTATGACAAGCGTGAGCCACCGTACCAGGCCAAGAACATTCTTTGATGACTTAAATCATTTTTATATTTGAAAGCAGAATGACTTAGTGTTTGATGTGGGGAAAGGCAAGACATAAATGTGTTAGAAGATATTTCTGTCTTCTCTTGGAAGACCAACTCCTCCTGTCACCGATTACTGTGTGACTCTGAGCTAAACACATTCATAAATACAGAAGAATTTAATGAGCAATGCCACATCCCTTGCATTTTTTTAAAAGCAAGGACCACCCTAATTGACAGTGAGATCTTTATGTTAATTTCCCCATTTAAAATAGATAATCTTTAGGGTTCAACAAGAAAGAATTATGGAATAAATAATAACATAGTGATAGGAATACTATTACTGTTAATAGTAAAAAAAAGTATGAACTATACTGTTGGAATAATAAGAGTAGAAATAAGTAAAATTAAGTATTTACAAAGTTTATTCAGTGTGTGTCACAGTTCAAAGTATTTTGAAGTTTTGTTTCCTTTTTTAAAAACAAAATGCTTTTAAACTGTTCATTGCCTATATTACTAAATAGTTATAAGTTGCACATTCAGGTTCAGCTCCCCTTTTTGAGTACCTACCGTGTGTGTTAAGTATATTGCTGGTTCTTTAACATATGCAATTGCATTTGGTCCTCACAAAAGCTCTGTGATATAAACATTTTCCTTAGTTTACAGCTCAGATAGCTGAGAAATTAGGAGAACCACAACTAAACTTTCTGCATGGTCCTCTGCAGTCATTTTTCTGAAAAGCAAGTGCTAACTTTTAATAGTGTCTTTAGCCTTTCCCTCAAGTAACAGTGTGTGACTAAGTCAAGACAGTAGAACTAAATACCAGTTTATGTTACCGTAATTTCAGAGTAACAGCTACTGTTTTATGTTCTGGTCATCTATTATATAAATATTTATTATTGAGCACAAAATTTGGCATGATGGCAGCAAAAAGATGTATTTATCCTGGAGTTTTCATGATAAACCAGAAAGGTTTTTTTCCCCCCAACCAGTTTATTAAAATATGGAGAAATAAATTAGGAGATGGTAAGCTACAGCCTTCTTGGCATCTTAAGTTTACTTAATTAAAGCACTTTAAAATAAATTCATTCCATCCAAATTTAGCAGCCATCTCTTGCAAAGTTTGCTTACTTTTTCCATGGCATTTTAAATATACAAAAGCCTTTAAAAAAAAAAAAAAAAAAAGCATTTTCTAGTAGGTAAATGTCAGTCACTTTCTTAAACTAGTCTGTCCTAGACCAACAGACCAATTCTACTTTCAAAACAAAACGTACCATTTAATAGTAAAAATAAACAGTCTGTCTTCTCACTAATGAATTTACTGTCTACATTTCTATAGATGTGACCATGTGTTTTCATAGGAAAACTGGCTTGCACTCAGACTAAGATAGCTAGTAAGATCCATTAGACAAAGTGGGCTATAAACATGAAAAATCTCCCACCCCCTATTCTGTTTGGTTAATTTTGCCGCTGTCACACATTCTGGTGATGTACCATCCTGTTCTCCCTTTTACTCCAGGGAACCTCATTTGGCGTATAGTTAGTATACAGTTATGCCATCTAGTTTGGCATACACCTTTGAAAATAGTCAGTACAGTTCCACATTTATTAAGACCCTAATAGGTACTAGGCATTGCCTTATGAGCTGAGAGGTACAAATATGAAAACTATATGAAGTCCCTGCCCCAGATAAACTCACAGTATAGAAGAACATTTGTTAGCTACTTTTTAGGTACTGTACATCATCAAACAGCTTTCTTAGTTTCAGGTGACAGAAACTCACTCTGGGTAACTTAAGTAGAATTTCTAGGAGGGCCAAATAATCTGACTTGGATAGAGGTACAGTACACAAAAACAAAGTCCCAAGTTACAGCACAGAGCCGGACATAGACCATAGCTTACGTCAGTGATATCACTGATCCTGAACTGTACTTCCAGGACCAAAGCCATGGCTGGCTCCTGCAACTAGATACCACTTCTTCCGGGCCACCCTTCTTTCCGGAAGAGTCTTTGTAGTCTGGAGCTGGTGCGTCTGTCTGGCAGAGCCTAGGCCATATGCCTGTACCCTTCTTACAAGAAAGTCTGGGAAATAAATTATCTGGTACTTCATATACTTCACTAGTAGGAGGTCAGCTCTATCTCACAAGATAGGTTCTGTAAACCTAGGTATGCAGTCAGGCACTAAGTGGCCAAAAACTTATCTATCAGCAGCATTTTGAATAATCAGAGAATATTCAACAGGAGTTAAGAACAAGGAAACAACAACCAAAAAAGGAATACGGTGAGTTTCCCCTTAATATCACAAAAAGAAGAAAAAGCATTTAGTGAAAGGCTAGGTGATAGCCTATATTCTCAGAAGTTATAACGTCCTAAAGAATGTAGCCTCTACTGGAGACCCATTTGGTCTGTGCAAGTACAAGCACTATCATCTCTCTCTCTCTAAAGGGTCAGTATGATGTCTAGGAAAGCAACCCACGTTTGGAGTCAAAGCCTTTTGTTCTCACGCTGCCCAGTCTTAACCAGATATGTGATGTGTAAGCAAGTAGTTCTGTTAGTATCCTCATCTATAAAATGAGAAGGTTGAGGTAGGTGATCTTTCAAGTTCCCTCTTGGCTCTAAAATTCTATACTTTGTGCATGATAGGCCAGTGACAATTAATGTTTTTCCTCAAGTCCATTGTATGTTTTAGAAGGCAAATAAATCATGAGCTTATTTTTTTTGATGACAGTATATTTTCATGAACCCAAAAAAATTAAATCTCCACCTCCCACTTAGTTTAGGTTGTTTTGGATTTTTTTAAACAATTTTATTTTCCCACACAGTACAGTTTAGGCGTTCAAGTTGCAGCAGGGGAAATACTCACTGAATTTGTCATCATTATTTTTGGCTTCTATTTTTATGTGAGCTGTTTTAGTTTTCTAGTTTCAATGATCTATTTTTTAGATTTTAAGCTACAGCATACTTTAACATTTGAGGATTAAATTGCATTTGTCATAATCAATTAGAATCTTATGTTTCTTTCAAAAATAGTTTTATTTCAATATGAAATGCAGGATTCTTCACATTTATTATAAGGTGGAGAATTTTTGAGACATTCTGTATCCACTGGTCAGTTATTTTACTGTTTTGATTCAATGATGGAAAATGGTAGCCAATTGTACATTTAAAGTAAACCGAAGAAATAACTTTATGCCGAGATAAAGGTTGAAGTAGCCATTTGGAGATAAGAATTTTATCTCCATACCTTCAAGAATGACTATATGTAAACCGGGTCAGAAAAATAAAATTTATACAATATTTATTTAATAGAACCATCTTTAAGGCAGACTATAAGACCTAACACAAGAGAATTTATTTCTGGAATTACTTGAAGGAATTTATTTAAAAAAAAAACTGTTCCATCTAAAACATGTTTCTGTAATGTAGGCTCCAATAATAGGTTCCTAGAAATTGTTTTTTTTGTTGTTGTTTTGTTTTGTTTTTTTGAGACACAGTTTCACTCTGTCACCCAGGCTAGAGTGCAGGGGTACGGTCTTGGCTCATTGCAACCTCCGCCTCCCAGGTTCAGTCTCTCCTGAGTAGCTGGGATCATAGGTGCATACCACCATGCCTGGCTGATTTTTGTATTAGTAGAGATGGGCGTTTTACCATGTTGGCCAGGCTGGTCTCAAACTCCTGACCTCAAGTGATCCACCTGTGTCAGCCTCCCAAAGTGTTGGGATTACAGGTATCAGCCACTGTGCCTGGCTGGTTCCAAGAAATTCTAATGTTTGTTCTGTTTTTAAGGAGAAAACTTATTGAACAACTTATGTCTAAACTGTAGTCCTTTACTGATAAACACTACTGTTAACAAATTCTTATAGTTAACATAAGCTGATATTGTGGCTTAAGTCTTTGAGGAAATAGAGAAAAACTAGCTAACATCCCTTATGAATGCATGTTTTTATGTATTAAATACCAGTACCAAATTGCCTTCTACTGTCTTTTTCACACTAAATAACGTAGATTTAAACCTTACAAGTCTTACACTTTCTTATACTTCTTCTTTTTTTTTTAAATATATATTTTATTGCATTTTAGGTTTTGGGGTACTATACATCTTTCTTCTAGAACAACTTTATTGAGTTATGATTCACATACCGTATATTTCACCCATTTAAAATCTTTAACTCAGTGGTTTTTAGTACAATTTTAGAATATATCACCTCAAAAGAAACGCATCCCCATTAGCCGTCACTCCTCACTTACCCCTTTCCCCACTCCAATAATGCTGAGCACCTTTTCGTGTGTTGCTGGCCATTTGTATATCTTCTTTGGAGAATTGCCTATTCAGAACATTTGCCCATTTTTTATTGGATAATTTATCTTTTTATTGAGTTATAAAAATTATGTCTTCTAGGTATATGACTTGCAAATATTTTTACTCATTCTGTGGGTTTATCTTTTCACTTCCTTGAGCAAGTCTTATTCTTAACTCTTGTTAAATTTTGGTTTTCTGAACATTCTGCTACATTTTCTAAATGTCTCCAGTTGTGGAGTAACCTGAAATGAATATTTTTTGAAAGCGGAACTAAACTCTAATTTAAGACTATAATAGAAAATAATAATTGCTATAGGAACCAACTTTTTTTTGGTTGTTTACCGTGTGCCAAGCATTGTGCTTTGCAACCCTAAAATATAAGGTTGTTATTCCTCTTATATAGATGAAGAAACAGAGGCTTGAAGAAGTTAAGTAAGTTGCACAAAATAAAAAAGTGCTAGTAAGTGGTTAATTGGAATGACAGTGCAGGGTTTTTTTTTTGACCAGTTTTCACATTTTATTTGGGGTGTTTGTATTCCACTATTGTACCTTTTAAAACAATATTATTTTACAGCCTCATTTTCCATCCATTACAATCCTTAGATTTTTTCAGGCGTGTTGGAACCTAATCATTCACTTCTGTCTCTTTAAAACTGGAATTTCTTGGTTTCTGACCAAATCTTTTGATTTCTGTAACCTTTCGATTTTTTGACTGTCCCTTCCAAATTGGCCCTTTTAAATGAATTCTAATATTAGTCAAAGCTAAAAAATATATATATAAAGGTAAACATGCTATTAAGATGATTAAACGTATGTAGCAGACCATTTTAAATGTTTTTTTGATTAGCCACTGTTAAGAATTTAACTGATTTACTTCATTAAAATGTTTTAGTAGCTCAATGAATAATTATATAGTGCCGTGTAACAAGTTACCCCAAAACTTAATGGCTTAAAGCAGCATTTTTTATTCCACAGTTTCTTTGGTTTAGGAATCCAAGTATAGTTTAGTAAGGTGGTTCTGCTCTAGGTCTCTCATGAGGTTTCAGTCAGGCTGTCTGCTGGTGCTGCAGTCTCATTTTTGGGGAGGATCTATGTGCAAGCTCACTCATGTGGTTGTTAGGAGGATTTAGTTTCTTGTGAGCTTTTGGACTGAGACTTGCAGTTCCTCACTGGCTGTTGGCCGGAGTTCTCCCTCAGTTCCTTGCCACATGTGTCTCTCTATGAGACAGTGTATGACATGGCCTCTGGCTTCTGTCACAGTAGCAAACAAGAGAGTGTCCAAGATGGAAACTATAATATCTTTGTAACCGAATCTCAGAGTTGATATATCATCACTTTTTAACCATACTCTACTCATTAGAAGCAAACTATTACATTCAGCTCACTCTCTATAGAAGGGAAATACCAAGGGTATGAACACCAGGATGTGGGCTTACTGAGGGTCATCCTAGAGGTTGCCTATCACACTCAGTGAATCTATTGTTCAATCATGGAGAATCCAAAAGTCATGGTGTTTTTACACAGAACACTGATATACACAATTCCATCTTGTAAACAAGTGATAATTTTATCATCTGAAAATATATGAGAGTCTCTCCATCCTAAAATATGTGTATGTGTATATATATTATTTTTAAAGCATCTTTATTCCACATATTCATTTGCTACTTGATCCATTTTATCAAGAGACAGCATTAAAGTTGTAAGACACAACTAGAATAGAAAATTTTATGTGTAACTTTATGTTTTCCTCTTGACTTGGAAAGATAGCTATTGAATTTTAATATTGGAAAACTTTGGCCAGTGTATAAGCTGATTTTAACTTAAACATGTACAACATGGAAAAGAATATTTTTTTTTCTTAAATCATGCTTTAGACTTCAACCCTAATTTAAGAAAGTAAGTGATCCTCAGTGGACTTTAATTCATTTGTTCAGCAAGGTTTATTGAATTACTCTTTAACTCATCATGAGTTACACTCATAATAAAAGTCCACATTCCTAATTTTGGCCTCCCATAGCTCAATTGATCTCTGTCTTTCCCATTTCATTTCCTATTGCCATCTCCCTTAACCTTCCACTCCAGCACAGATTTTCTCCTTCTTCCCCATGTTGACTGCTTTTGCATGCCTCAGGGCTTTTCCATCTTCCTGAAAACCTTTTACCCAGATCATTACATGGTTCACTTCACTTCATTTATTTCTCTGCTCCAGCATCACTATCATAAAGAAGCATCTCACCACCACTCTTCACAATATAGCAGGGACCATCAAAAAGCAAGAGACGCAATTAAAAATGATGGTTGAAAAGATTAATCTCATGACAATGTACAAGATAACTTGTATGTAAACAGAGGCTGAATTAGACACGGATGAGCAGGGGCCACAGTTAGGAACTTTCACATTCATTCAGGTATGAATTGATAATGATCTGGTTATGACCGCCTTGGGCATGAGCAAAGCTATGCAAACATTCCCCCCAAACCAAATCTTCTCTCAGATTTGTAATGCCAGTAAATTGTTTCCACCTTCCTCTATCCTCTTCTAGCAGAGCCATTTCAGAACCCAAAACGTTTTAAAGAAAAGTTTGAAAACTATAGGAAGCACCAAAGAAGGAGCAGGAATTGCTTAGGTTTTAGGTCTAGAAACCACGATGCAGTGGGGGCTTTGCTACAGGAAGGAGTGAGTGTGCTTCAAATTGACATAGCAGCTGTGTGCTTTGTGCCTGAGATTCCTTCCAATCCTAGATGTTTCCTAGTGGTGTTGGCAGAGCTTCTGTTGGCTGTACCACGCTCTTTCCCAGTGCCCTTTTAAAGAAAGTGTATGGCCAACTCCCTCTATGTAAAGTCCCATAACTCTCAGGAGTGTGGGTTCAGCTGTAAGTTTCTTCCATAGTAGTTACCATTTGGGTGTTTCTGCTTCTTCTAAACTCCCTTCTAATTGTTTTTCCTCTTGTTTTTAAGCCCAGTGATTTTTTCCCCTGTATTTTACACATGCTTATGGAAAGAACAGATATGTTTTCATGGCACTTAGCATGTTATAAATGCCTTGTTTTCCATGGAGTAAGATCATTCTACCACTGAGAACATTAAATCCATGTTCCTAAGGTAACCCATGTTTTCTTAGAGATAGGGAAGAGTCATGACCAACTTTCACATTCTCTGCTTTGTTTTTGGGGCATCACCCATTGTGGTAACCATTCCCAAGAAGTTTGCTCCCCAAAACAAAATTACTTCTCTCCCTACCCTTGATTCAAGTGGCCTTTCATTACAGATTGAGATAATCTCATTTTATAGAGAAATCTAGTAGGTAGTGCACTCAGTTGTAAAGACAGATGCAAATGCGTTTCAGTAATTGGTACAAAATTATCACAAAGCTCTTTAGATTAACAAGTACTTACAGACTAGGTGGAAAATGTTTATTCTGTGTTGTTAGTAAGAATGCCCTAATCTTCTGTACACATTTGAAAATATCCAGGGAGCAGGGAGAAAGAGAGACAGACAGGGAGATAGACTTGTATATAATCATGGACTTTTGAGATAGGCAAGCAATTCTCCTGCCTCAGCCTCCTGAGTAGCTGGGATTACAGGTGCATACCACCACGTCCGGCTGATTTTTGTATTTCTAGTAGAAACCGGGTTTCACCATGTTAGCCAGGCTGGTCACGAACTCCTGACCTCAAGTGATCCACCCACCTCCACCTCTGCCTCCCAAAGTGCTAGAATTACAGGCATGAGCCACCGCGCCCAGCCCCAATACCTCATCTTGAATTATAATTCCCACATGTTGAGGTTGGGACCACGTGGAGTGACTGGATCATGGGGGCCGTTTCCCCTGTGCATTTCTCATGATAGTGAGTCTCACAAGATCTGATGGTTTTATAAGTGTCTGGCATTTCCTCTGCTTGTACTCGCTTGGTCCTGCCCCCTTGTGAGGAGAGTGCCTGCTTTTCCTATGCCTTCTGCCACGATTGTAAGTTTCCTGAGGCCTTCCTAGCAGTCTGGAACTGTGAGTCAATTAAACTTCTTTACTTTGTAAATTACCCGGTCTCAGGTATTTCTTCACAGTGGACTAATACAACCTGTAAGGAGACTGGTCCACTGGTTTCCTTTCCAGCCTCATCGCCTCCTACTCTTCCCTTGATCCTCTCTGCCCCAGTCACACTGATCCCCTTACTATTCCTCAGATACTTAGGGCATGCTCCTTCCTAAGGGCCTCTGTACCTGCTGTTCCCTTTACCTGTAATGCCCTCTCCCCAGACACCTGCATGACTAGCAACCTTAAAATGTCATTTTGCTGGTCAGACCTTCCCAGACTGCTCTTTCCAAAAGTCTAGTCTAGCTCTTAACATTTCGTATCTACCTTCCAGGCTTTAGTTTCATCCTTAGTTTTTATCAATTTAAAACATACTGTGTATTTCCTTACTTCTCTTGTGTACCGTCTACTCACTAGAATGTGACTGCTGTGAGGGTAGGGCTTTCATGTGCTTTGTTGTTCACTTTTCACTCCAGCATTTATAACATGTGAGGCACATAGCAGGCACTCAGTAAATATTTGATGAATGAAAACAGATCAGAAAATAGAAAGTCAAAGAAGCTAAGTGAGTTTCCCCAAAATGATGTGGTATAGCAATATCAGAGTTAAAACTGAGAGTGGTCTTCTGATCCACATGCAGTTTGGAGCCCAGCTACGCCAGAATCAGAAAAAGTTGTAATACTCTGAAATAAAACTCAGCTAAATATGGTACTTTTATGTAATTTGCAGTTTCACATAATTGATAATTGTTTCATCAGTATCATAGAGGATGAAGAGCAGTCCTTCCTTTGGACTGTCTCCAAGCAGCAGAAATAATGAGAATAAGTTACAGAACTTAAAATAAACCCAGGTGTTTCTGGGCCTCAGATTCCTAATGTCCACAATGAAGAGACTATGTCATTTCAAAGCTCGTCACAGCTCTAACTAATCTTGACTCCATCTCATGGATGAATGAAATGCCTGGTTTTCTTTTTAATTTGTTCAGTTCTATGCATACAAGGTATGCAGTTTGTTCTGAGATGATCTACACATGGGTATTTCTGTAATTCCCCTTTTATCATCAGTAGCATCTGTTTGATTCTTTCCCCTACATTTGTACAAAATGTAGGCTTCCCATCTCACTGTGTTACATTGCAGGATCAGCAAGCATGTCAAGGGTCTCATGTGTCTCTGATCTCATGCAGCCTCTGCTGCAAGGAAGCTCTCACCACTGCCTCCTCAGAGTTATCCAATGGGTAAAGAAACCAGAAGGCAAGACCACTTAAGGCCAGATAACTAAACCAGCAATAATGGTGTCTGGGTCAGGAAAGGAAATATTTGTACAACATGGCCTAGCACTATTTGCCACTCTGAATTAAATCTGCATGTGGTAATCAGACCTAAAAGAAGTGCGCCAATAAGTCAGGCCATTGGTTATTCAGCTCTGTACAAGTTTTGGCCAAGAAAGTTAAATGCAGTGTTTGGCATTGTATCTCAGCCTGGTTCATTTCTTCATTAGAAATTCCCTCTGTAGAGAGTAAAATACAGTTATTTTGAGGTGGTGTCCATATCCTTAAGAACAGGAGGCACTGACCTAAGTTCCTTTACACATACTAGCTCTTAAATGCACAACGTTTTTTTTTTTTTTTTTTAAGAGACGGGATTTCACCATGTTGGTCAGGCTGGTATCAAACTCGTGACCTCAGGTGATCCGCCCGTCTCGGCCTCCCAAAGTGCTGGGATAACTAGCATGAGCCACCACGCCTGGCCTAAATGCGCAACTTGAGTAAGGTTTATAATTCTCATTTCTATTATATGCTGCACATGGCTTATGACAAAATCAACCTGCAAATGATGGCAAGATAGAACAAGTCTGCGAAAGAATGGCAAGTTAATTACAGAAGTTGAGATCCTATCAATAATTTAAACCAAAACTTCTATTTGAAAACAAAACAAAACACCAGTGCCCTCAGTCACCTTCTTCTTACTCCATTCCCATTTGCTCCAGCAGGAATTAATCTCTTCTTTCTCCTTATTCTTGAGCACTTTTATATATCTGCACTTGGGTTAAAGCCAGTTCTATTAATTTCTTTGTTTGGATAGAAGTTTCCTTAATTTACTATAACCATTACTGCTGTCACTGTGCCAATCCAGTATGTTTGGACTTCACAGATAAGTCTTGCAGTTTCCACATCATCCCATCCTTACTGTGTTTGTTCTTGAATGACTTTTCACTGGAAGATAGTATAATTATCTTTTACAACATAACTACAAATAGGATCCTAATAACAAGTTTACTGTTTGTTAATTTGTGTTAGATACAGGCATACTGTTAAATTTTCCTATGATTTTTCATGTCTGTCTGGTCTTGTGAACTGTTACTAGTGTTTTTCTTCCATATGTATTTTACATACCAACTTGATTTAAACTGCTTAAAGATAGAAACTGTGTTATATAAGCGTTTTACATGCTGGCTTTATGAATAATCACAAATAGTTGGGAATTTGGTTGGATGCCTCATCTGAAACAGTCCCTACTCTGATACCACCCTGGAACTTCAGCCCTTGGCCACCTGCTTTTATGAGTGCATTTCTGTGTCTCCCGCTTAAGTACTTACATAAGATGCTACTGAGTACCTGACTTCAGACCTACAGAGTCTTTTTTTTTTTTTTTTTTAGACAGGGTCTCAGTCTATCACCCAGGCTGGAGAGCAGTGGTGAGATCTCAGCTCTCTGCAGCCTGAACCTCCCAGGTTCAGGTGATCCTCCCTCCTTAGCCTCCTGAGTAGCTAGGACTACAGACACGTACCATCATGCCCAGCTAATTTTGTATTTTTCATAGAGACAGGATTACTCCATGTTACCCAGGCTGGTCTTGAACTCCTGAGCTGAAGCAATCTACCTACTTTGGTTTCCCAAAGTGCTGGGATTACAGGTGTGAGCCACCACACCTGGTCCCTGCAGAGTCCTTAAAAAACAGGAGTGAATATAAGGAGGAGGCTGGGGAAGAATCCTCATTGATTTTAACCCTGGTGTTAACACTCCTGCGATACAGCTGTGGATCCTCCAGAAAGACTGTTTTTGCTGTATCAGTGCCACCTATTAGGAATTGTTCCATAAGAGAGTATGAGAAACTCTCTGGAGTTCAAAAAGTCAAAATGACATCCTTGCTAAAAAATCTCTTTATGGTTTAAGTTCCATAGTTACAACCAGGAATCTCTGGGAATTTGGTCTCTAAGCTCTTCTCAGACCCTGTGTTGCATACATTCCGCAAGGTCCTTGGGGGATGGAGCAGGCCTAGTTTTTGGTTTTCAGCAGTGTTTGTTATCTTCACAGCGAAATGGAACACTGGAATGTGATATTTACTCAATTTTGCACATTTTTCATTCAGTATTTGTATTTTTTATAAATGGCAGTTCTTCTAAAAAAAAACCAACAAAAAAATCTCTGATTTTGTGAATTTAGTTTATAAAACAAATGAGAGCAAGAAACTTCTCACCCCTGAACTCCATCCCTGGCTGTTACCCTTTGCTTTCTGTTCTTACTCTTTCCTAAGCAAGTTAAGTTATGACATTTATTGATCAGAGCATCTTATGGTTAATTCACTTTCCAAATTTCTAACATACCATTTGGCTTCTTACCTACAGAGCTATAGTACCAGAATTCAGTCAGTATATTTGTAAGAGCGACTGCTTCCATTTTTTGAAAGAAATAGAAAGGACTAAGAGCAATGATCTCCTTGTGTTAAAGAAAAAATTTTCATGACATTTGTTGACGACAATAAAGAAGACTTTATTCAAGGAAGGCTGTGGGAACAAGTACAAGGATTACTGCAGTGGAGTCTTGCAGTGTGGGAGAGAGATTAGGCTGGAGCCTGACTCCAGCAAGGACAGTGGGGATTTATAGCCAAGACGCAAGTCGGGAGTCATTAAGTGGAAAATATCTAAGTGGAAATATCAAAGGTAAGGGAGATTCTTGCTAGACCAACTCAACAGAATTCTTGCTGAAGGCAGGCCAGGGTGATTAGATATCAAGGATAATCAGATACCAAGGGTAGAGGATTTTTGTTAAACTTTACCTGGATTCTTGCTCAAACTGGATCCTATAAGGACAGAGAGGGAAACCCAAGGTCAAGCCCATTTGAGCAGGGGCTCAGGGAAGTCTGATTAGAGTTAGTTTAAGGAGAGTCTTTGTCACCTGTTAAAAAGAATTCCTTTTTATGGCTCTGAATAATCATAGCAAGAGATGTGTCTATATCCCATTTTATAATAATTCAAAAATCTTGATAATTTCTTTAAAAAAGAAGCATTTGTTATCAGTCATAAATGTTGCTGTTTATATGCTAAAGTAGTATATTGGAATTCACAGAATGAAACCGTTGTTTAATGTGCAGGATAGTATATTCCAAATTATTTCATATTATGGAAATAAAAAATATTCCATAGTTGTTAAGCCATTTCTTTTCTTCTATTTTTTTTTTTTTTGAGATGGAGTTTCACACTTCTTAGCCAGGCTGGAGTGCAATGCTGTGATCTCGGCTCTCTGCAACATCTGCCTCCTGGGTTCAAGCGATTTTCCTGCCTCAGCCTCCCAAGTAGCTGAGATTATAGTCATGTGCCTCCACGTATGGCTAATTTTGTATTTTTAGTAGAGATGGGGTTTTACCATGTTGATCAGGCTGGTCTTGAACACCTAACCTCAAGTGATCCACCGGCCTTGGCCTCCCAACGTGACTTAAGCCATTTCTTTTGAGACTCTGAGGAAAGGGTACATTCCTGATGTTTTTGGTTTGGATTATCAGTTCACGGTAGAGCAGTGCTTTAATTATACTTGGTAGTGAACCCCTACTAGCTGTTCAATCATGAATCCTCCAGTACTTCTTATTTGAATAATACGGAGATCCTTTTTGTAGTACTTTGTTAGACAACTTTTTTAGATTGGTTTCTAATAGAAGCAAAAGAGAACATCCTTTCTCCCATCTTTTCCAGAATTAATGTTTTCTGATCACTATATTTATAAGAGTAAAGTGAATATTGAAAATACCAAAGTGAGCTTTAGTCATTTATAGGAATTGCTTAAAGAAGGCAGTCATCAGTTACTTGCCTTCCCATGATTGTACTACTGAGAGTAGTATCTGCATTAGTCTCTTAGGCAAGATTTCAAAGAATCCTACTGTTGTCCCAACCTTTATTTTCAAAAGATAAACTTAAAAATTATGTTTGTAAAATTTTAAATGACTCAACACTTGATTAAATTACATCTAAGGATGAGACTGAATTTGCAATCTCAAATTTTCTGCATTTATTTGGCCTTACCTATTGTTTTTGTTTTGTTTTGTTTGTACTAGGCAAAGAACTTTATTAACCTTGGTTTGAAACTTGATTCCCAGGCTTCTTCAGCTTAATTAGCTGCAAAGAATGAGTTGTGTATACGCAAAAACTGAAAAGAGCTGTAGTGTCCAATGGGCTTGGGCTTAAAAATATTAGCGATCTAGATTTTATCAGATCCATAAACAAAAATTTCCTAGAAAGCAGTCATAATATAAAATAGCAGCACCCAGTAACTTCTTCAAGTTTTATCTTCAGAAGTTGACTCAATTCAGTTTGCCTCAATCTTGGAAGCCTCATCAAAATTCTCCACAAGATCTGGAACTTCATCATCATCTTCTTCCTCTCTAGTAGCAAGTGCTGCTTTTCCATCCACAGACTGTTTGGGCAGAGCCTCAGCCAGGCTCCTTAAACTAGTCAGACTGTCTGCCCCGAGCTGGGTTAAGATCAGCTGCTTTGTCTCAGCATGACCTGTAATGGTGAAAGCGTTCGCTGCCAGAGATGCCTGCACTTTAGGGTTGTTAGAGTGGATCACTGTTCCTTGGTTTGTAAACATATTCACCTCTTCAATACCAGAGATATTGTTTACCCCTAACTTCTTTAAGGAGAACCGAAGTTTTTTATCATCTGCTGTGGCTGTTCTATGAACCACCACCTTCTTTCTGCGAGCAGTTCCTTTCCCACCAGTGCACGCTTGTGCCGGCAGTTTGGTGAGTTTTTCCTGGTTCACGATTGTTTCTTTCTTCTTGTCAGAGTGGATAAGGGGCCGCGCAGGGGTCTAGGGTTGATGCTCAGGGAGTCACGGTGGACCAGCTGAGATTAGGTGCACATACTCAGGGAAGCAAGATGGCAGCTAAAGGGGGCCTTACCTATTGTTAATGAAAGTTGCCTGCAAGTAGGGCTGCATGTTGCAAAGCTTAAATGGGGCAGTAAAATTATTTATAAATCCAGACACCTTTATGAAGATGTTTCCTTGGTTTCACTTATATAAGCCTACAAAACGATCAGTTGTAAGGAACTGAGGGAATTAAACACATGAATGTTCCCAGACATCTAGGCTTTGCTGAATATTATATGATTAAAAAGCAGCCAAGCTCAATGCGGACTAAGAACTGCTGACCGTGGAGAAAATGAGATTCAGAATGGCAAATAATGTTTCAGACATTGACTTGCGAGCTTGTCTCCACCCTGTACTTAACCCCCACTCTCGCCCTTTTTTGGAGGGGAAAGGAATTATCTAGTTAAAAACTGAATCTATAGGACAACCTGTCTCTCCCGAGGCAGCTGACTTAATGCCAGTTCTTTTTTAGCTCAGTTTCTTGCGTTTAGCAGAGGAGAACACTTCTACTCACACAGTCTTTAAGTCAGCCTCCTGTGGGGCCATTTCTATGCAACCAAGGCCTCATTTATTCAGTTATTCCAAAACATATTTATTGAATGCCTTCTGTGTGCCAAGGATTGGAGATTTAGCAGTGAATAAACAGATAAAAATGCCTGCCCCTAGGGAACTGATATTCTAGTGTGATTACTGCTAGGAGTGTGTGTGAGTTGAATTGAGGCTCAGAAGTGGATGTGTCTGAGAGGCCTCAGGAGTTTGGCAGTGGGGGTGCCCAACCTGTTTCTATGTCTTCCAACAGGCTTTATTACCTGTACAGGTATGGTTGGGGAGTGTTGTAGTCTGTTTTGTGTTGCTTTAAAGGAATACCTGAGGCTGGGTTATATATAAAGAACAGAGGTTTACCTAGCTCACGGTTCTGCAGGCTGTACAAGAAGCATCGTGCCAGCATCTGCTTCTGGTGAGAGCCTCAGGCTGCCTCTACTCATGGCAGAAGGTGAGCCTGTGTGTGCAGAAATCACATGATGAGAGAAGCAAGAAGAGAAAGAGGGAAGATTCAAAACTCTTTTTAACAATCAGCCCCCATGGGAACTAATAAATCAAGAATTCACTCACCCCTGAGGGAGGGCATTAATCTCTTCATGAGAGATCTGCCCCGTGATCCAAATACCTTCCATTAAGCCCTACCTCCAACATTAGAGACCAAATTCCAACATGAGATTCGGAGGGGACAAATACCCAAATCATAGCAGGGAGAGACATTCCCTCCTGTGAAGACACAAATTGAAGGACAGTTGCCTTCAGTGTTACACGAACTGCTTTCTGACTGCATATAAGAAAATTCAGTTTACTGGGTTTTGGTCCAAAATTATAACGCCATGCCAGATCTCAGTCATTTTAACTTAGGGCAGTTATTCTAGCCTTTGAATACATTTTTCCCTTGAATATCCATAGTATTGTGTGACAACCATCCAAAATATTTTAAGATTCATTTTGTCAGTAAAACGTATGCTAGGCTTTTTCATAGGCAGAGAGTAATTTGGTAGTATCAGTCCTCTTATTCTTTAAAGTTCCTTCATGCTCTAGAATTCTAATTCAGTGATTCCTTGTAGAAGCTGAGCCTGCCCAACACAATGGGCAGAGGTATTACAGAGAATTCCATTTTCATACTCTGAGGAGAACATGTAATTCCCATGCCTTGATTTTAAATGCAGTTAAAGAGCCGTAGTTTTTCAGAAGAAAGAGTACTCTCTGGCCCAACAGTAGTAATTGCAGAGGTTTGGTCCTTAATCTGTCCTCAGGGTAGTTATTTCATGGTTACTAGATGTTATAGGGACGTGCTTCTGAATATTGGTTTAGTTTTTATGGGTCTTGAATTTCAGATTGTGACATAAAACAGTTTTCTAACTGGTGCCAGTGATTTAATTGTTAGAAGCCAGAAAGTAATTGGTCATTCCTCAT
The DNA here is from genome assembly GCF_048565385.1 of Saimiri boliviensis. Classification (NCBI taxonomy): domain Eukaryota; kingdom Metazoa; phylum Chordata; class Mammalia; order Primates; family Cebidae; genus Saimiri; species Saimiri boliviensis. The sequence goes on along the minus strand of NC_133467.1, from coordinate 30,107,397 downwards.
GTTGGCTCACGACCCCAGGCTAAACCTCCAAGCTGTGTTTAGGACAGTGAATCAGGTTCCAGGGCTAGTTCGTTTAGCCTTCAGAATGACTTTTTACACCAGCCCAGTCTTCTCATGGGCCACTTTGTACACCAACCTGAAGTTCATTTGTTTTCTGTTTTTGAGGCACTAATCGTAACTACATAATTGGCTGTCAGTTTGAAGAAAATGAGTAATAATTTTGTTATTCATACTCCTTTTAATGCTGTTTCAGGAAGTGTTTGAGATCGATGAAATGGTACTCTCTTCTGTGATCTAATGAGAAACCTTCCTCAATTGTTGGGCAGCATTTTTGGAAAAGAGTAGCCGGTCCAGTGAAAAGCAAATGTAATACCATTAGTCTTTGAACTTCAATGGAATTAGCCAGATTTCCTGAAATAGTCTAGAAGACTACCAAAAGCCCTACGGGAGCTAAACTTGATTGAAAATAATACAGGAACTTGACCATATAGAGCTTAGATCTCTGTTGCATAGGCTGCTAAATTTCCCACAGGAGAAATGTCATTGGAACAACTTTCAGAGAGTCATTGTTGATGGTTATAAATTCAAAAGATAAGCTTGAGGTTGAAGAGAAGTGACTTTGACTGTGTTTTAGGGACAAGGTCTTAACAAAATGTAGTCTAAATTTGTATTTGAGGATATTAGAAATCCAGAAAAGGATTTCTAATATCCTCAAATACAAACTTATATTTTAGAAAACCACCATTTCTTGAACTATTCTGGGATGGCACTTTCTCAAGTTGGAGCCAAGAATGGTGGAATTTTCAGAAAGCAAAGAATTTCTTGATGACTTGACCAGCAAGTATGAGAGGACAGCCTTCTCAGTACTGAAGGTTGTGTTCTATATTTTCATCATCTGCTGGGTGCCAGGCACTGTGCTAGCTTTGGGTATGTAGTGGTAACCAAAACAGATGTTCTGTTGTGATTTTATGGAGTGGATAGTCTAGTGGGGGTGACACACTTTTTAAAATAAGCAAATAAGCCAAAGTTTAATTACACTTTGTAGCAGATGCTGTGAAGCAAAAGAACAGACATGCTTTGGGGGTGCTACTTGAGTTTGGGTCAGAAGAGAAGACCTTAGGAAATGCATTTGTTTGATGATTTACCCATATTTTAAATGTAATTTCTGCTTGCACAGCACTTGAGTAAGCTGCACAAGGGAAAAAAACCTCATCTTCTGTAATTCCTCCCAGTTTCTAATGCCACTCACTAAATGTTGACTGTGGTTTTGTGGATCCATTTTGTGATGTCCATTTTCCTTCAGGCACTCCTCCCTCTGTCTAATACGGATACAGAATCTAAATCTTTGTAGGAGTCTGTAACAGTACCTGGCCATTACTGGTCTATAATAAGTGCTCATAGAATTGCTGAATGAATTAGTGAAGGTTACAAACCGAGTGTGGTTTCTCAGTTAAAAGTGCTCTTCCAGCGATCTAACGGAGCCATAAACCTTCTCTTTTCCCATTATGCCCCTCCTTCATAACACAGGTGTTCCCAACATTCTCTCCCCAAGAGTGATACCCTGTGGCCCCAGGGTTTCATCTATGTCTTATCTACAGATAACTCCCAACCCTGCAGGTTCTAGCCCTGTTTTCTCCTGTAGAGTATCAGTCCTCACCCATTTCTTATTGCTTGTCAGTCCTCTCCACTAAAATGTCCTCCTAGAAACTCAGACATGTGTGTGCAACTCTTCCCCCTTTGCCACCTTGGGTCTTTAGAGGTCACCTTCTCATAGAGGCCTCCCGTGGGCCCTGCATTTAAAACTGCAAGCTACTCTCCCATCCCACCTCAGCCCACACTCCCTCCCTAATCACCTTCCATGCTTTTTTCCCCCCATAGCATATATTCATCATTTTCTACACTTATTTATTTTCTGTATCTACCCTCTCACTCTCTTCTTTTATAAAAATTAAGCTCTACAAGGACAGGGATTTTTCTTTTTCTGTTTGGTTCACTCCTGTATCCCCCAGTGCCTGTCATGTGGTAGGAATTCACTAAATATTTGTTGAATTGATGCATATTTAGTGTTCAGACATTATATACTATATATATTACATATCATAATGCTTCTGTTGCATTAGGAGACAGTGAACAAGTCAGATGCTTGCACTGATCTGCACTGTCACTGTGAATGTCACAAATATGGACTGATCCAAGTGTGTCCTTATGGTGATTGAGATATCAGGATCATGTTTGGCCATAGGTGATGTGATTTTCTGAAATGATGGACAATTCTTGATTGAGTTCAGATAACAACAATACTCCCAGCAAAGTGGAATGGTGGTGAGAATGGATTCTGAAGCCATACTGCTTAGGTTTGAATCTCTCCTGCCATTTGCCAGCTGAGTGGCTTGTCACATGATGTCTCCATGTTTCATTTCCTCATCTACAAAATACGAATAATAATAATTTTTCCTGATTTAGGAGCTTTTTACAAGAATTAGATGAGCAGTGTTTAGCACACAGAAACATCTAAGTGTTTCTTCAGTAAATTTTTATTTAGTAGTTTCATTCTTATTTAGGGTATATTAAGCCCATGTAAAAGTACTTTATATTTAAATATAAAACAATGAACTTCTAGACTAGTTTCTTTTTAACCTATATGAATTATATGAGATACAAGACAGTTGTCATATGGGACTGTCCCTGTGTGTCACAGAATGGCCAGCAGCCTTGGCCCCTGCTCACTAAATTCTAGTAATACCCTTCAATCATCATGACCACTTAGAGTACCCTGGAAGTTTGGTGGTTTTTATATACACTGTTCTAGCTAGGCCCATACATTTGTGTCATCATTATAGATCATCTAACTAGACAAGCTCTCCGTCTTATCTGAATGTTCATTGCCCAGTGTCCACAGTGCCCTTACCACAGTGAACAAATTCCATTCCGTCACAGCTGAACGTGTGCTATCTCTTTTTTTTCCCTCCCTGCCTTTGGACACTTCCCATCCTAAATGTCTCCTGTCAGAGGATCTGTTTTTAATTTATTTCAGCAAAGGGCATATGTGGTGGTGGCTAGGAGCTCTTTGCCCCATGCATGTGTTCTACCTTAAGCCTCCAGAAAGATTCTTCAGTTTGGAAGCACTTACCCTATCAGCAGTTTGACTGCTTGCCAGTCCTCTCCACTAAAATGTCCTCCTGGAAACTCAGACGTGTGTGCAGCTCTTTCCCCTTTGCCTCCTTGGGTCTTTAGAGGTCACTTCAGATAGGCATTCTTCCTGTTTATGAATGAGGGGCTCTAGTTTTACCACCTTCACTGAACTGCTTCAATTTTACCCCACCTCAGTTTTTGCCAGGCACTTCTTAAGAGAGCCAAACTTCATTTCTAAAAGTATCTTAACATTAATTCAATTAAATAGAACATTTATAAATATTATAATGGAAAAGATCAATATTGGAGTTCCCACGGAAGGTTTCTAAGAAGAAGTAGGCCTCAAAGAATTAATAGAATTGGACTAAGTAGAGAATCAGACTGGGCAGAAAAGAGCAAGAAAGGAGGGGCGTTGTTTGTCTGTTTGCCAAACAGAGGGAAAAAATACTAGCAGAGGTGCAATGCATGTTGTGTGGGATGATCAAAACCAGGACTCAGATTGAATATTAGGTAAGAATGGCATATAGAGTTAACTTACGGAAGTCCTTGGAAACCACGTAAAAACATGACATTCTACCACTTCCTTGTTCATTGTATTCCTACCTCCCTTGTTTTTCTGTTTGTTTTGCGTGAAGGTATCTCTCGCGGTCCATGCATGAGTGGATATTTATTTACCTTCCATGCCCCCATACATGTGTACCCGACATACCAGGGGATTCAGGCACAGATACAGCAAGCAGCACTACCTGTAACCAGCCTAGTTTACAGAGAAAGCTACCTCTTTTTAGGATTAGTGTTTGATTCTGAATAGAAATCTCATTATATAGGCTTCTTTGCAAAGTACTGGTGAAGTCTTATCACTTTTTAGTATTAAACTTCATGTAAAATTTTTGGCTATTTAATTGTTTATGGTCAAGGTCTTTCTGGCTTGTGTGTTAGTCATCTCCCAACTAACAGTCTCTTGGCAGGCCGTGCTTAATTCAGTCACTGCGTATTAACAGGCTGTTCAAAATTCCACATTGCCTAGAGTTTTTCCAGTGTCCAGACACTTCTGGCTTCTCCAACCCTTCCAAGCATTCAGAATCATATTTTAGTGCTCATGTTGGAAGCCATTTAGCTCTTTCCTTTTTATTTGCCTGATTACTTTTGAATTTGAGGTAATTATATTTTATACCCTTTTCCTGACTCAGTTCAGGGTTCGTCTCATTTTGTTTACTCAGAAAGCCCAGAACATGAGATTTGTATCATTTGTGCAGTGCTCAAATGTGTGCTGATGGAAGAGTGAACCTTTAACATGTTTACTCCGGTACTATTCTATTTAGTTCTATTTTTCCTAAATAAGTCATGGTCTTTTTTCATTAAGTATACATTTGCACAAATGGTTCATGAGTCTTTGCACATAACTTAGCTCTCACAATTCCCTAATCTAATGTTGACCATGTTCTATTTTGTCATAAAACGCATGATTTTACAGCTTTTTCATTACTAGAGCCCTGCATATTAGCGTGAAGACCTGGTCCTTAATGAAAGTGTGTGGTCCATCCTCAGCGTCTCACATCTCTCCTGTGTTTTCCTTCATGAGACCTTCCTTTCCTTCCCATCTAAGCCAGAATCTTCTCTGTTTCCCCAGTTAAAACTTGCTCTGATATTTTTTATTCACACTGACGGGCAAGTTGTAGGCAACAACTGAAGGCACCGTTCTTCCCAGGGGTGGTCACTTACTAACAGTAGCAGAAGCTTCATCTGCCATGATTAAGAATTCTCAGGACGCTCTGCTGCTCCTGGGTGCCTACTGTATAAACAGATGCCCGGCCACCCACCCAGGGGAAGGGCCTACAAAGATGAGTTGTCACAAGCTGTTTCCAGTTTGTCCTCCTTTAATTAAAACAATTACAGCCTCATCAGTAATGATAAGATTGTCTCACTTAACTGTCCAAGGGTGTTAGTACTAAGCCACCCAATGAACCCTTTTATAATGTCTCATGAGTAGACCAGAGGATGTTGCTGTGACTCCTTTATCCTTTAGAGGTGTGGCTATGTTGGGACACCTAATGGCTTGTTACCTCAAACTCTGTATCCAGCTTATCATTCAGAAGGAGCTTTCTGAATTCACCTTCAGGCATTCACATGCTATCTGGTAGAATCATCTTCTAGCTATGCTGATAGATAGTTTCCTTGGTCCAGAATTTGTTATCTTCAGAAGAAGAGTCCGAGGAACAGATCTCATTTTAAAGCCACCTAGACCAAACCTAGCCTGAGTCTCCTTCTGGTTGGGCTTAAGATGGCAATGCCATTCCAACCATGGCTAGGAACTCCTGAGTCTTGGAATCAGATCACAGCTTTACTTTTCCCTCAAAGCATCTGAGCTTATATATTCCCAGGTTTTCCATCTCTTCTTGATATTTAAAGCTTTAAAAAACCCCAGTTATCAGTTTAAACCATCACAGGCACATGGGCTCTAATGACTTTTGCAGGTGATTTGGGCTATATTAGAGAACCTAGTCTTGATCTTAAACTGTCATCTGGATTCTCAGTTAATCCAGGAAACCAGTAAAAATTAGTGATGTGTATTGCATGTCTCTGATACATGTGTTTTCCATTATTTGGTCTTCCACAGCACATGCGCATACACACACACACTCACTTACTCACTCTCTTTCAGTTTTTCTAAAATGGGGAGAGACGAGACTATGGTTCCAAAAGGAAATGACTGGTGTGGTGCCTTGAAATCTGAACTTAGTCACGTGTTCTAAATGAAATGACTCCAAGCACATTAACAAGACTTCCTTCTTTCATCTCCTACTTTTTGGAAAACACTTTGATGAGAAACACTGGTTAACTTACAGGCATTCAAATTTATTTCTGTAAAGATAAGTAATAGCCATTGCAAAGCAGTAGTACTTGTGAAATTGGAGTTAAGCTTCCATAACAGTGGTCTTAAAGAATAGGTAGGGTTAGTTAATACACAGCAGCAACCAGCTATTCTTCATCCCTGCTAAGGCTGGGAAAGAAGGAAATTAGCTTCAACTATAATAGAAGAGATTTTCAAGACTGATAATGGGAAATTTATCATCAATAAAGACTATTTTAACCATTGGAACAGATGAGTGACCAGTAGAAGTGGAGGAATGATGTTATTCTATTAGATTTAAAATAGAATATATCATCTGCTCAAGGCACTTAGAATTGGTAGATTAGATCTATCTAGTAATTTTTAACTTTGCAGGGAAGTCACAAACCCCCCATTCAGAATTTGATGGCCCCTCTCTCCAAAAACATGCACACACACAAAACTTTGCATACAATTTCAGGGAACTTACAGACTCCCTGAAGTCTATTAATTAGACCCGAATTTAGGACACCCTGGACTAGATGAGCTCCAAAAGCCTGTTTTGCTCCCTATGTGACAAACTCCATGGCTCAGTTTTCCCATAGATAACAATGGAATCTGAAGACCAAGTGTCAGGCTTTGGATTTTCTTCCTCCAGATTCGTAATGCTTGGCATGCCCAGTGTCAAAGTTAAAAAAAAGAATAGAAAGAATTCTACTTTTAATTCAGTTATTTGTCCTGGAAAAGCCAAACATTTAATTTTAAAAATTATTGGTTGTCTCTGTGTCATCTTTGTAGAAAGGCAGTACAGAGCTAGGCTGTCACCAGCAGTTCTTCCCCAGCCCCGCAACCCAGTCTGGAGTCACAGATGCAAATGCAAATTCAGATGCTACATTCACTACCCAGAATTCTTCCATGCCCACACATCTTCTTACTGTATTGCTGTGACTGTTCAGCTGGGCTTGAAAAAATATTATCTATTTATAATTTTCTCATTAGTTTTATGTCCACGTTTCATTGACTACAAGTTAGAAAACGACCATCCAGAATTACAAATCAGGGAGTAATTTGGTCCTCTACCTAAAATAAAGAGCTTTTATCCTCTTAAGAAGTAGGAATGGAGTGTAGTCTGTGGCTGTGTATTTTAAACTCATGATAATGAGTTGCCCTATATGTAAAAAGTATGACTACATGGTTTTCCTGTTCCCTTCCGCAAATATTCTCTAGTTTACCTGCAAGTTCTATAGCACTCCCTTTAATTCCATGTTGGGATTACAAGTTAATTACTTGACTCTTTGCACCTGGAATCAGGAACGCTGGAAATAAAGATTGCCTCAATGTGGAAGGGAAGTGATCTTTGGGAAAGAGCATAATTGTCAGATGTCTGTAACTTCTCAGTTTTCACTGAGCACTTCATGCTCCTAATGGCAAACCCTTAAATTCATAGTTGGAAGTGACTTAATGAAGTTAGAAATATTACTGATGAATAGGAGTTAAGCACACTTAGCCAAGGTCTCTTTACCATTCACATGGAACGCTGGTCCTTTTGACAGCTGTTTCTTCCCATTGTTGAAGGCAAGGAGGAGGATTTAAGGATTCTTCTCTGTACTCCCCACTAAAAACCCATTCTGTTCCAGTTGCTCCAATCAGAGTAATACACTGCATGGAAAGCATACAAGACATACAATGTCTGGACAGCTGCTGCGTGGCATTATTAACCCTGGCAGCTGCTTTAGCCCTTGTTGTGCCAATAGAGGTTGTTTGGGAGCTAGAATAGGGAGAGGACAGGCCATCCTGGCACCCAGCCCACCTGTAGCTCTGCTTAGTGACCGAGACTCCCTCTGCATCCTTGAAAGTTTATTGACATTTCACATTGTTAAAGCACATTTCTGTCTTTCTGGGGCTGAAGCTTGCGGCAGAGATACACATTCTGTTGAATATGTATTTTTGTGTATATTCCTGTCTGCAGAGAATGTGATCAATGGGCAGGACTACGAAGTGATGATGCAGATTGACTGTCAGGTGATGGACACCAGGATCCTCCACATCAAAAGCTCATCAGTTCCTCCTTACCTCCGAGATCAGCAGAGGAATCAAACCAACACTTTCTTTGGCTCCCCTCCTGCAGCCACAGAGGCAACCCACGTTGTCAGCACCATCCCAGAGTCATTACAATAGCACCCTGCAGCTATGCTGGAAAACTGAGCGTGGGATCCTGCCAGACTGAAGAGCAGGTGGACGAAATGCTGCTTTCTGCCTTCTTGGTGGCAGCCAGAGAACTGCCTCTGCTAGAATTCAAGGAGGAAAGAAGAAGAAATAAAAGAAGCTGCTCTATTTATCATCATCTACCCATCTATTTGGAAAGCACTGAAATTCAGACACCAGAGAACAATATTTCTTCAGTGGCAAATGTAGCCCTGCATCCTCCAGTGTTACCTGGTGTAGATTTTTTTTCTGTACTTTTCTAAACCTCTCTTCCCTGTGTTGGTCTTGTGTTTAACCAGTCATCTTCTTTCAAATAAGGTCCATCTCTCCTTTTTGCCATTTCACTTATTGATTCGTAAAGTGAATTTTATTTAAAGCTATGCCACACATGCATGTTCAAATAGTTTCCACTGATTCGATTTTTCATTCATTTAATGCAAACTCATTCTGGATATTATGCTTATTTTTTAAAAAATACATTTCAAAACCAGAACAGCCAAAAACAATCCAAAAAGAATCAAAACAATTTGGACCCTTAGGTAAAAGGGAAAACTCCCAATTGGTAAAGTTTATCTTTACTTAGGATTTGTGGCTCGAACCTGAACAAAGCAGGTGAGGGAGTGGGTGCAAATTTGGGTGAAGAGAAGGGAAGGGAAGGACCCGTGGTGCAGTTTGGAGAGAGGAGATAGTTCCATTCATATACATGTTTAAAAGATGGCAAGTTGGATGTGATTGCAGTATGAGATAAAGCCACAGCTATCATTTACTTTGAGGACTCTAGGCCATCAAGTATTGGCACACATACTTAAGTTTTCTCTTTACTAATGTGGTCCTCATGGACCACAGGACACAGCTTTCGTTTTCATTCATTCTTCTATTGAAATTATACCAAATTCAGCTGAGGAACATGGAAGTAACTTTAGATTTAAACAAGACAAAAGCTTTTTCACTGAAGAACTGAGATGTACTTGTTCCTTAAAACAATGCAGATTAGTGAATGTGGATTCCTGCTGAGGGAGTGCATCCCATAATATGGCAATAATTTTCAGTTTTTCCAATGAAAAGACAGTGAAAGAATTAAATCATTTGTCCTCCCATGGTTTTTTAAAAAAGCTGTGTTCATTTTTACTGTACTTTGCCTCTTTTTTCATGTAGACAGTTTTGTTTCATTTGATGAATTCACAGAAGTGGATCTCAGTGATGTCCTCTCTAATGTTCTACCTTCAGTTTCTAAGGTGAGTCTTCCTCCCTATTCTACAAAACTTTTCAATTTCTTGATGTCATTCTACAAACACTGCTTCTTACCCCAGTTGACTTGCCTTTGTCAGATTTCTTCCCGTTCCACACTGTGTCAATCAATTCCTCTTCTTCCTTGCAAGAAAGGGAAGGAGACGTTATAGCAACCTCTCAAGGATTATATGCAGCTGGTTAGTTTTCTGCCAGTGAAATTAGGCCTGGCCCCTAAATAATTTTAAACAATCATCAGCACTTCTAACTCTCTGGATAGGTGACCCTTTGTCCAAGCTAGTTAGATGCTTTCCAAGGAAATCAGTTCAACTTTTGTGAGTGGGAAAAAAGGGGGCTTTACTGTTGTATTACTTGGGCATCTGGAGTTTGAAAAATGCGAATTAACCTTCCTCTTTTTCCACATTACAAACCATTTTAAGTTAGGGCAGCCCTCCCTTTAGATTTGGCTATCCTGGGTGATTTTCAGACAAGAACCATTTTCCCTGGGGGACATTCTTCTAGTGGGTACCAAGGAATATAAGGCAAATGCCCAGAAGTCCTTCAGGTGACTGGGCAGTCTTATCGTGGGATATTTTCTCCTGGCACTGCTCCTTCCCATTCTGTAATGTGAATTAGCCACACAAGAGGCTGTGAGCACGGCTAGTAAACAGCAGCAGCAAAGTCTTCCTTAAGCTGCTAATCTTCTGCTGGAACTGTCATACGTTTTCATGGTCAGTGTAAACCTGGTTCGAGTGGGGTGATTAGAAATGGAGTTTCCCTCCTCCGTGGCACAGAATCACAGAAGGACCCATCACGCGGACTTGTTCTTAGCGCTTCACTTTTCCTTCATCCCTCGATTCCCAGCTTTTTCTGTGATCATTTTACCAACTCCTCAGTTGGAAGACTTCGGTTATGACGTATTCACCAACGTTAGTCCCTGTCTTCCAGGTGAAAAGGTGGGGAGCGGTTGGGAGGAAGTCTCCACTGAAGAGCAGGAAGGTTGCAGCAGGGCCGGCAGCCCGGCCACAGAGCTGCGGGTGCCTGTGAGGTGCCGCCCAGGGCAGCCTGGGAGCTTTGCCTTCTCTTCTCTCTCGCTGGCCCTTCCGCTGTTTGTCATTGCCTGTTCTTGAATGAATCTTTGAGATGAGGGAACAGGTTTCTCCTAAGGGTGGAGTTTCAGGAAATGAGTGAAAGGCAATTGACAAGTGCAAAGAAGTATTCTACTTTTTAAATTGCTGGCAAAGCTATAATGAATCCCTAGGCATAATTGTAGTTTTAATTTTCATGTTTGTATGCACAAGGCCCTTTAGGAAATGGAAAGTTACCATGCCAGATTAAAATTTTTTTGAGGGGGGGATCGCCTTTTGCAGGGGTTGCAGCCAGAAATTGTGGGGAATATGTGTATTTATTTATTTATTAAATTTTAAATGGGATTTTGCAAGCTTGTGAGAAAAATAGATGATAAACTCATGGAGGAGGTCAATCTTCCTGTTATTAGAGGATTTTGTGCTCTTTGGACTGGCAGTAATATAGTCTTGGGAAGTGATGGTGGATGCTGATGGAAACAGTCTTTCTGCCTGGTTGCAAGTCCCAAATTTTTAAGGCTTAACGGAAAGTAAGTGGATGTTTCCTCATATTAACTACTGAGTCAGATGTTCGAACTTATCCCTTGAAACAAATCTGTTGTTTGCCATGCCTGTATTACAGAAACTTCACGTTGATTTTTGGGTGGGATTGTGTTTTCACAAGTAAAAAATCCCCCATAATTATAAAACTGAGAGCATCATCTAATTTTTTTTTTTAATGACTACAAGTTCCAGCACAAAACTGGCATATCTTTGCCATTTCTTGCTAGTAAGAAGTAGGGATGGAGGTATTTGAAAGCCATATTATGTGAGTCATTCTTAAGTGCTCCAAGCAAATTTAGAAACAGACAAGGAACTTGGTATTCAATTTGCTTTTTAAAATTATTTTTAAAGAGACACCATCCTAATTAAATCCTCTTGGCCTGAACCTTCCTCCCCGGTGTGTATTCCCCGGTAGTCACCGCAGTGAGATGCCGGTAGGACTGCCGTGGCAGTATTTCGCACCATTAAAACTGGAAAACTCTCAAGCTCTTCGCCACTTTCCTACTATTCTTTCATTCTTGCCATTTTAGGAAGCTCAGGTTGTGAAACTTGACAGAAATGTATTACAGGAAAAGCTTGTAATTATATTTGACTTTCTAACACATTGAAAAGTTTCAAAGTGACTTTCACTTTCAACAACACATCAGAAGTAACCACTTCTGCTTTCACAGCCTGAATAGCTAGAGCCTGATCCGACGCCCCCTTTCAGTCTGAAGTCATGGGAAATTTTCCAGCCACGAAAGCCCTCTTTCCACTGCATACTGACGGGCTGACTCAGCTTCCTTCAGCCGACTGAGATCTTTTTATACTATTGGCTATTTCATACCAATTAACCTCTTAAATAAGATTGCTAATTGATAGACACTTATTACCACCTGTGGACCCCATAGTCCTTACCAGAATGTTTTTTTTTCATCAGTCCTGAGTCATTTCAACTTACAGAAATCAGGATTGTTGCTGCTAATATGAATACCAATCATAACTTTTAAAAACAAAAATAAAGCCTAAAAGAGAATGAAATATAAGAAATGTTCATTCCCACCCCTAATAACATTTAGAAGTGAATATTCCCATTTCCTTCAACCCACAGGGATTGGGATTGATTTTTAATTTTCTAGGAAACGATGCTGGACTACCCAAAAAGATGTTGCCAGAATCCAAAAGGAACTATGCTCATAAAAGAAATGCAGTTTTCGGCCGGGCGCGGTGGCTCAAGCCTGTAATCCCAGCACTTTGGGAGGCTGAGGCGGGTGGATCACGAGGTCAAGAGATCGAGACCATCCTGGTCAACTTGGTGAAACCCCCGTCTCTACTAAAAATACAAAACATTAGCTGGGCATGGTGGCGTGTGCCTGTAATCCCAGCTACTCAGGAGGCTGAGGCAGGAGAATTGCCTGAACCCAGGAGGCGGAGGTTGCGGTGAGCCGAGATCGCGCCATTGCACTCCAGCCTGGGTAACAAGAGCGAAACTCCGTCTCAAAAAAAAAAAAAAAAAAAAAAAAAATGCAGTTTTCTCCTGCCTGAAAAAAGAAGTGTGTTCTGATCTTTTTAATGACTAAGCTTAAAACAGTTTATTTTGGGTAAGACTAGAACTTTCAACAATTTGTTCTAATATCTGTGTTACTAGTCAAATGCAATAGAATTTATGAAAAGAAGAATGACAAAGGTGTCTGATTAGGAAATTTCATCTTATGTATGAATCCATGTCATCGCCAGCCACTGTCACGTAGTGGATGGCATTCTCAACATACTGGTTCTAACTTTAAGCATTAGGAATTTAGCACATTAAAATACCTTTAATTCTATTAGGCTTGGTAACTAAGGAGTAAATAAATAAGTTTATCATTTGCCAAACAGCACAAATAACTGTTGTGCTGTTTGCTCTCAATGAAGTTGGTGACCATTAGTTAAATAAACCAGGAGGCTTGGCCTATCCCCTTTATGTTAATCCCAACTGGAGATTAGCAGGTAGACTTTCGCAGCAATTGTATATTGATCCACTTTCACTCATACTTGCCCTAAGTTCCAGGCCAGTCACCAGGACAGAGGAGATGATGGGAAAACAGAGCTTTAGATGAAAACCACTATGCACTACCAGCCTTAGAGGCACTGGTTTCCTGTTACCACTTTGGCAAGTGTGGTTAGGCTAAGTTCAATCAGGCTTCATCCATGGAACCATTAGAACTGAGGAGGGTGTGTTAGAGATACCATTTCACCAGGATCTTTTTTCTCAGGTTGTACGCATGTCACTTTAAGAACATGTTGAAGATGAGGAGGAGAGAGGCACCATTCTCTCCCTTAACAATGATGATGTTTGCAAAACCTAAAGAAATAACAGATTATTTCATACTTTCAAGCAAGTCTTTATAATGCAATACCTGTTATTTCTCTAAAATTCAAATAAAGAATTTTTAAACTTGCCTTGTTTTATTCTGTATATAGAAAGAGAGAAAAAGCAGCCCCCAAATGAATCTTCAGTGTTAAGGGGTTAGTCATGGGAAAGGAAGCCTGAAAAGGCCTTGTGGGTTGTGTTACTGTTAAGATGAAACTGTTGGACTCTTTTCTGCTTTTCTCCCAAGCCAATTAAGTAAAAATGTCCTTTATGTGTCCAGATATTTAAACCACAATCTTATCAAGGAAAAAATAATCTAAAAACCCCATATTTTATCTTTCTGTGTCTTCAGGAAACCGTGTTACTCAGTCACGCCTCTTGTCCTCACCAGAGGCCTCTTCCCAGCTTGCAGTGGCAAATGCCACCACACCTGAAGCTAGTCACTGCAGACTGACAGCAAGGGCTCCATCAAGGAGTAATTAATGCAGGCATTTACTGAGCACCCAGTGAATGCCTCGGACACTGCTTTATTAACTATATTATTTCAATCTTCTACAACCTATTTTGTAAGATGGTGTTATTAATAAGTGGAGCCGGCCAGGCACGGTGACTCATGCCTGTAATCCCAGCACTCTGGGAGGCCGAGGTGGGTGGATCACCTGAGCTCAGGAGTTTGAGACCAGCCTGGGCAATACGGTGAAACCCTGTCTCTACAAAAAATACAAAAATTAGCCAGGCATGGTGGCAGGTGCCTGTAATCCCAGCTACTTGGGGAGCTTAACTGGTAGGATCACTTGAAACCAGGAGGCAGAGGTTGCAGTGAGCCAAGATCACATCACTACAATCCAGCCTGGGCAACAGAGTGAGACCCTGTCTCCCTGTCTCCCTGTCTCTCTCTCTCATATTCATATATATATATATATATATATATATATATATATATATATATATATATATATACACACACACACACCCCTTCCTCCAGCCTCCCACCTCTTTATGGCATTGTCTCCTGAGACTTCTCACTCTATGTGGGATATAGTTCGAGCCAATTTTTGAATCTCAAAGGGTACCCACAAATGACATTTGCGTTATAAAATACATGGTATCATAAATAGAGGGCTTCTTTAGCATTCACCTTGTAATGTACCTAACTGGTCTAATTTTGGTAAAGATTTAAATCACTTCCAATGTTTTGTTCACAATAGGAAACATATAGCATATTTCAATCCATTACATTCATTGAGTGTGATCTGTATAAATGCCTGAAGAGAATCCTTCTCTTAGTTCAGTTAATGGTGGTAGCTGATGCATATTGAAGACCTAACCTTCCAGACACTATGCTAAGCCTTTACAAGCTTTAGCTCATTGGAGCTTTGCAGCAAGCCTTAATCATAGACATAATAATATTAATACCTGCATCTGTGAATTACAGATGAAGAAATAGTCACAAGAGATTTGGTAACTTGCCCAGGAACTCACAACTAGTACATAGCAGAGTTGAAATTTGAAATTAAGTCTGTCATGATTTCGAAGCCACGTTCTTTCTACTATGCTACATTGTCATTCATCCTTTGAAGTCATAAAGAGACAAATGAGTGAGGAGGAAACCAAGCCACACAACATGGGCAAGCAGGTGCTGAGGCACGTTCAGGAAAGAGGGAGAGTCGCTAAGGGGCAAGGTCCAGTAGTATCCGAGGGTCTTCTGTGAGTGACTCAGAAGCATACACTCAAGGCTGTGTGCAGAGCCTGCGCTGGGCTGGTTCTTCCAGGCTCTGTAGTCCCCATCTTGGATGAGTTACCTAGTGAGGTGGTTTCAAGCTGGCTCCCCCATAATTGATCCCAGGCTCTCCCAACTCTCCTACTCTATTCATATCCAAAAGCCCACCCAAGTGTGACATCCATCTCCATTGCAGGATGTATCCACTGTTTGCCTTGTGATCACAAATTCTATAGGAAGTTTTCACTGCAGAATTAACTGCTGATGTGGATGCTGGACTATGAAATAGAGATGCTTATGTGAGAGATCACCACTACTCTGCAGATCCAAAATTGAAATGTTTCAGAAGTGGACATATCTTTAAAATAAATACAATACACCATATTAACAAGCAGATCATCTTGTAAGATTGACTGCAGCAGGCCAGGCTCGGTGGCTCAAGCCTGTAATCCCAGCACTTTGGGAGGCCGAGGCGGGTGGATCACGAGGTCAAGAGATCGAGACCATCCTGGTCAACATGGTGAAACCCTGTCTCTACTAAAAATACAAAAAAATTAGCTGGGCATGGTGGCATGTGCCTGTAATCCCAGCTACTCAGGAGGCTGAGGCAGGAGAATTGCCTGAACCCAGGAGGCGGAGGTTGCGGTGAGCCGAGATCGCGCCATTGCACTCCAGCCTCGGTAACAAGAGCGAAACTTCATCTCAAAAAAAAAAAAAAAAAAAAAAAGATTGACTGCAGCAGTATCAGCCCTGAAAGCTGTATTCATTTAGAAGCGGGACCTTGTCAGGCTAAGAGAAAATACTGTTTCCAGTTCTTTACGGGATAGCCCACATGCCTGCAAACATCAAAGGGGTACAAAGAAAGAACTGACAGCCTCAAAACCATCTCAGACGCTCCTCCCCCAGGTGTCCTGCTTGACTTCTGAAGGCTCTGAGGTTATCTGCATTGCCACAGCACCCGATGGAGCTTCGATTCTTGGGCTGCATTTCTTCATAGTGGACTAGAGGCAATGGCCCTGGAATTTAAACCTTTGCTGCCAGTTCTAAGTGTTGTGTGAAGCTCGGACATCCACCATGGAGCTGTGGGAAGGCATGGCCGATGAACTAGACAACATCCTTGACATGCCCTTCACATGTCTAGAGATGGGAATGGTGTCTCTTCCATGGGACTATGTGGTCACACTTCTGTCCCCATGGAAGAGTAAAGATAATTTCCAGGCGAGGGTAAGATTTCTGGTCAGCCTGAAGAAGAAAGTTCAGTTGGACACAAGCTGCTCTCAGGAGAGTTTTGGGGCAGGAGGTTCATGGCCAGCATCTTTGTCATGGGTACAGAGCGCACCCACTCACTTGGCTGCTGGCCCCAGGACATCAAATGATACATTTTACCATATTGTTTCTGGTTTCCTCAAGTTGCCGGAATTCTGCTCTGCTAAGCCACTCGTTCACATCAGATCGACACGTTGCCCCCTTCAGCCTGGCAGCCTTTAGGAAGACAGAATTACAGCAACCCACACACATCCAGCTAGGCTGTTTCCATCAAATTGCCAGCTGGGGGGAACTGGAAATTCGTCTTAATTTAGACAATATGAGCAGGAAAGATGCTGAAACACATATTCTCTTGTTTGAAATGGCTCTATGGGTCACCACCCAGGGGAGCACAACTAGAAGCACATTGCGAGTAGCAGCACAGTTGGGGCTGATTCCATCTTCCCAGGATGTATCATCCAGTACAAGTCAGCAGGGCGCGCACAGTCCAAGGAAGGAAAAGGCCACTCACAGGAAGATTGCTTTTGTCACCACAGCAGCATCTTCCTCACTCTCATTGCCTTTGCAATTACCAGTTAAACATTTATCATCCCTGTGGGACGGTGAGCTCCAGAAGAGCAGGAACCCTACTAATGTCTTGATTTTTTTCTCCAGTAGTGGACATAGTGTGCTTGGGCCATGGTGGTTTGGGCATTTTAGGCTAAGTCAGTATTTCACTGAATTATAGAGCATTTAGAGAGCCACAGATACACCCTGTCCTTCCGGGAGTGGGCATGACAGACAGGCATTTGTCACACTGCACTAGCTACCGCATCCTTTGCAAATATTCACAGGGCACACATGTTGCAGGATGTGCAATGCCCAGTGCCGAGGCAGGACTGCAAGGAAAACAGCAGAGATCCCTGCCTTCCCCTAAAAGATGAGGCATTGTTAGTTTTCCTCTTCCCCGTTTCATTTCATCCGACTGCCTCTTCCTCTGGCTTCAGTCTGGGGCATATTAGAAATGGGCCTGGAAAGAGCATGTAAACCAGCGAGTCTGCAAGTGGGACCCTGAGACTCCAGCAGCACCTCAGAACTTGCTAGAAATGCAACTTTCCTGACCCCAACCCAGACCCACTGAGTCGGACAGTCAGACTCCGAGGTTGGGCCTAACACCCTGTGTTTCAACAAGTCCCCCCAGAGGACTGAGAGGAGTCTGAGAAACACCCATGTAGTTCTCTGTCAGTGAGGCTGGAGGATAGGAAGACGCAGCCTCTTGCCAGAGATAAACCTCACAGCTGCTATCGCTGTGGTGGGTAGGAATATCAGGATCATCTGAGGTCAGGAGTTTGAGACCAGCCTGACCAACAAGGTGAAACCCCAACTCTACTAAAATACAAAAATTAGCTGGGCATGGTGGCATGTGCCTGTAATCCCAGCTACTCAAGAGGCTGAGGCAAGAAAATTGCTTGAGCCTAGGAGGGGAGTGAATGGAGATCGCATCACTGTACTCCAGTCTGGGCGACGGAGCTCGCTAGACTACATCTCCAAAAAAAAGAAAGAATCGTGTGTGTGTGCTGCCTTTTTGGAAGTCCACAGGGGTTAGAGCTTCAGCATTCACAGCCTCCTTCCCTGCTGCTGCCCTGGGTGGCTGCACTCCCAGCTGAGGGGCCAGAATCAGGCCTGTGCCCTTAATCAGTTACGTGCACTCAGCCAAGTCAGCAACCATCCAGGCATGGAGGCTGCACCCAGGACGAGGAGGCAGAATCGGCTGCTTGCTCCCCCACAGGTCCGTGGCTCTCCTGGGCACTGAGCTCAGGGAGGTCCTGCATTGAACCAGCACCCTTTATCATGGGAGGGGACATCAGCCTCCCTGGAGCAGGTTTTCACTGGGTGGCTGGGAGAACCCTCGGCACTGGGCAGGGGCACCCTGGAGAGAATGCTCCTGGCCCTCCCTTCACAGCTCTGAAGACAAGGTGTGTGCCCCAGGCTCCATGGGCAGAGGCTTGGGCTAAAGGCTCGAACCCCCTTCAATTCAGCCCTAGCTTGGTGGTTCCGAAACTTTGCTGTGCTTTGGAACCACCTGGGGACCTTTAAAAAATACTGGTGCCGGAGGCGGAGGTTGCGGTGACCCGAGATCGCGCCATTGCACTCCAGCCTGGGTAACAAGAGTGAAACTCCGTCTCAAAAAAAAAAAAAAAAATACTGGTGCCTGCCTCCCACCCCCAGACAGTCTGACTTAATTGGTATAGGGTGTGACCTGGGCATAGGAGTGTGAAAACTTCCCCAGGTGATTCTAATGTGCAGAAACGCTTGGGAACTAATGAACGCTGTCTTCCGAAGCCTAGTTCTGATGTTTACAGAGCTACACCATCCTGGAGGTCAAGGGTGGAGTAGGGGCCCAGGAACAAGAAAAAAAAAATGCGTTTGGATATTCAAAGTCCAAACCTAGCAAACAGCTGGTAAAGAAAGGAGGGGAGAGAGGTAGGGGTGGGGGTGGTGAGTGCTGGATTCGCTCGTGGAGATGTTGTCAGACATTCCTCTGCGGTAGAACGGGGAAATGCACGAAAATAACCATGGCTGTGAAAATGGAACCTTCTGGGAAATGGCATATTCTTGGAAGGCGAGGGAGCCGGGAGAAGAGGGAGAGACGAGACAGTAGGGAGAAGGAGAAAGGGGAACGGGAGAGGAGTCTGCTCCTGAGGCGTTAGGGAACTGGAAAAACAAAAACCAAAACGGTTCAGATGGGAAAAGAACTGCAGAGGGAAGCGGAGAACGTTTGGGTCAGGGGAGGAGGGGGGAAGAGGACCCAGAAGCAGCCCGAAGCAACCCAAGAAACGGTAAACCAGGAGGAGAGAAGGAATCAAGCCAGAACAGCACACAAACAGCGGCCCTGCCAAAGCCGCCCTGCTCCGGGCTCCCAGGCCAGTGCGAGGCTGAGTGCACCCCTCCTCGTCACAGCCCTCAGGCAAGGGACAAGACACTGGCGTTTGCCTCTGTGTTCATTCCCTTCCGTCCTCAAGGTTCTGTCCCCTCCAGACTTTGCAGAGCTCCTAGTGGAAGGAGCTCTGGGCCTGTGGCTGGAAAGCCAGGCCCTCCCTCTTTGAAATCTCCCCGTAGGGTAGAGGGCTTGTGTGGCCCAGGAGGCGGAGGGGCAGTGCCCTGGGGACAGGCAGGTGGACTGTGGGTTCAGGCCTCTGGCTCCACGACTGTTGGGGTGGAGGCAACTCCTCTTTCCTAAGGCTGGCTCCAGCCTGATTCTTAGATCTCACCCCGATGGCTTCTCTCAGGGAGAGACATCCAAATATCGAGTCATGGGGGCGGGGAGTAGGGGAGAAGCTTTGAAGACAAAACCAAGAAAAATTACACAGGTTTTTAAATTCCTAGAAGAAAGATTTGACACCGACTTTGTACAAAATCAGGAGACGTCTCACAAGTGGGTGTGAGCGTAACTTACCTGCTATGACAAGCTGTAAGGCCGGCTGCCTCGCTGGGAGGCCGGGCACACCCACCTCTGCACCCGGCACCAGGTTCTGCTGCGTGGCTGCCCTGGAAGGTTCCAGCTGATGCAAGGCTCCTAGCCAGCTCTCCCACCGGAAAACCCGCCCAACAACCCGCCAACCAATAGCCAATCCCACTCCCCTGGAGTCAATCAGAGCACCCAGCTGTTGCTCGTTCCTCCTAGCCATAAAAACCCCACGCCCCAGGAAGCTGGTGCAACTTCCCTGGCCCCTTCCCCCAGGACCGTGGAACCTCGCCTGGGAGTTAAGTAAATTGGCATTTAATCTTCTTATGCTGGTCTCAGTTTCCTCATTTTAAACTCGGCAATAACCCTTACACAAGCCATCTGCAAAGTCAAAATGCCAGCCCATGGCATGGCCCCTCTGGTTCTCGGTGTGCCCTGGGAGCAGGCAGGCAGGTCCCATCTTTGCTAGTGGGACAGCACAGGGCAGAGCAGGCACGAAGACCCGCACCATCCCAGCCTGCGATCAGTGCTTGCCACCAGTGGAACTGCTTTCCTGACAGTGTCAAGATAGGTGAACCATTTGGGCTTATTCAAAGCTAATGTCAATATCAAGTGCTTCAAGATACTGAGTGTATCCACCAGCCAGTTTCACTCTTCTGGGCATGGCAGGCCCCTCGGCACCTGGGCTCAGGCTGTCCTCTCCCCCTGCACTGTCCTCTCCCCCAGACTGTCCTCTCCCCCCGGACTGTCCTCTCCCGCAGACTGTCCTCTCCTCCCGGACTGTCCTCTCCCCATGGACTGTCCTTTCCCCCTGGACTGTCCTGTCCACCCAGACTGTCCTCTCACCTTGACTGTCATCTCCCCCAGACTGTCCTACCAGCTAGGTTTGAGGTGCTCTGTGGATTCACAGGACAATGCTTTGTGCCCCGCAGCTGAAAGCTCCCTTGCATGCCTCCAGACAAGAGTGGCCTGGGGTCAACTCCTCCCTGCCTGGCTGGCCTCCCTCCTCTCTGTGGTGCCTTGTTTCCATCCTGACCACTGGCCTGGCCTCACAGGGGAACAAAACGTGGACTGGCTTCCTCAGAGTGAGAAAGGCAGCAGAGCCTGGGGCCAGCACCAGCCACTGGCCCTTCTTTTTCAGGAGAAAGGAAAGAAGTTAAGGGCGGGGGTCACCCGGGGTACCAGGGGGCCTGTCTCCTGAAGAGCTGCAGAGAGTAGGCCAGTGCATTCTGCAGGAACGCCGTAACCCCAAGGGTGTTCCAGTGAACGCCCTTTCTGTTCTGAAAATGTGCCACAGTGGGGTATGGCCCCTCCATAACAGAAGTGGCCATTGTGAGGTGAGGGAGTCAGCGCGGGGCTAGGGGCTTTCGTGGGTGGAAGAGAATTCCACTGCTGGAAGAGAGGGCCAGAGGGGCAGGGTGACCAAGGGGCTGCTGGGGCCTGGTGGTTCCAGGGGCTGTTGAAGGGTCAGAAGTCCTTCTATGTAACCAGAACTGGAGCTTTCTGGTGGCCCCACATCAGCCCATCAAGCCCCTCTAACGTCCGGGCTGCGCTCCGACAGGACACAGAGATGTCCTCCAGCAACCAGGCTGGGGAGAAAAGCACACAGAGGCGTGAGTGGCTGGAGGCTGCCAGATGCCAGGCAGGCTAAGACACAGGTGTGGAGGCCCGAGGGAGAAGAACGGGAGGAGAGGATGGGGCTGGGGCTTCCCGAGGGAGGTGGGCTTTGGCCAAACCTTAAGGGAGGGGGGAAGTCAAGCAGGTCATGACTGGGGAGAGACGCCTGTCCAGGCAGGATTCCATCTGGATCCTGAAGCTGTTTCTGGTGAGAACAGCTTGAGCAGAGATAGGGAAGACACACTCAGGAGCCAGCATAGCCTCATGGCAAAGTCCTGTTGGGCCTCAGGGGGTGTAAAGCTGGTGGGTGGACAACTTTCTGCGTTTGGAGTACCACTTCGATGGGAAATTGGTGTTGGATAACCCCTGAGGGCTCACATGGTTCCCAGAACTTGGGTAGCTTTGTCTCAAGAGAGTCATGCTGGAGGACGTCCCTAGGAGGAATTACGCAGGTGTCAGCCTGCAAAATGAGTCTGTTTCTTTGGAAGTCACAGAGCATTGCTCTTTGTCAGTGACCAAAACACACCTGGTGTCCTCAGAGTCCTTGAGCCCAGTGGCCCTGGGGTGCAGGAATCCCTCCCACAGCGCTCTCGACAGGCCCCTCCATCTGAACCCTGAAGCTCTCGAGGGTCCTCTCAGTGACCCTTCCACTAGAGGAAGAACCAGTGTTCACTTCCCAGTGGGATTCACATGTACTGAGTCCTCTTATGAGCCTTGGGGTCTTCTCGGCCAGCTCCTCCTACACAGATGGCTGGATGAGGAATGGACATGGTCGATCCCCATGCTCAGCATGGACAGATGAGCTGAGCCTCTCAGGGAGTCTGAGGGGACGGTGAATCGTGGATGCTCCAGCTCGGGGGGCCTGGGGAGGCTCCTTGTGCTGCTGCCATGTTGGGCTACATTGTAAGATGGGTGAGCAGGGAGGAGCAGAGTGCTCTGAGGACGGTCATCCCAGCACTTTGGGAGAAATTTCCTGTCCTGGTCCCTGAGAGGAGCCTGAAGCCTCACTGAGTACCCGTGGGACTGCCTGGGGTACTCTTATGGCTAGCTTCGCTTTGAGCCAGGCTGAGTGGGTTTCTTACCTCCACAACCAAGACACCCTTGATGAGAGCATAGCCCTCGGGCCTCTCCTAGCCTCTGAGCTCAGCGGGGAAACGCCGGCTTATCACAGAGGTTGGAGGGTGGAGCTGGGGTTCTTCTGAGGGCGGCTGGCAGACCTCTCGCTTTTCACTCCAACCCCAGACTTGCCTCTCCAAACCGTAACTGAAGTTGCTGTGTGACTCCGGGATGTTCACCAGCGTTTTCCAGCCCTTTCCTGGCACCTGCTGCTGTTGGCCGCACTTTGCCTCAGGCACTGCCAAATTTTCCTTGGTGCTTCAGGGCCAGGCAGGCTCCTCCAGAAAGAGAGAGCTCAGCTGAGGTCACATGGAAAATAACCCCCAGGCAGGGCCCTGCCCCAGGCTGCACCAGCCAACCACCCTTTGTTCTCGCTCACTCTCTCTCTCTCTCACTCAACTGGCCTGTCTTACCATAGGTCAAATTACATTCCCCTAAGCATAGGAATACTATGCAGTAAAAGTTCCGATGCAGCTTGTCTGCATCTAATCGCTCTGGGAAAGCTTTAAAAGTAGAGAACTCCAGGGATCCCGCGCCACGAGGACATCTTCGTCACTGTTGGCTTCCAGATTACAAGCGCTTCCAGTGGGAAAATTCGCAGCACAGACAAACCTTGCTTTACACCATAATGCATTCCCGAAGAGTCACCGATAATCTTTTCATTGATATTCTGCCTTATTCCAGAAAAAAAAGTCACAGCCCACACCAAGGCAGCAAACTAGAGATAAAGGAACATTAAAAACAAACAAACAAACAAACAGAACACCATAAAATAGAACCAGGAGAGCGTCAAAGGCAACGTGGACACCATCCAGATCCTACATGCTTGCTATGAACCCTAAACTTAGTAGGAAAGAGAAATTCAGTTAAACAAAGAGTTGTGTAGAAACTGAACTTTGGAAAATTGAACCATATTTCAAATATACTAATGGGAATTGTTTTCCTGGACATCTGGTTTTGTTTCTGCTTTTTATTTGTTTGTTTTTGTCTGCTCAGCAGCCCTTCACTGGGGGAACCGGCCCCTCCCGACTTGGTGTGACTAAGGCGGGGCTGTCAAGCGCGTAATCCCACCCTGGTGATAAGGTAGTCTTCGGACCAAGCTCACTAGCCACACTCTCTCCTATAAACTTGTGTCTTGAATGGAGACAGCTGGGGACTAGGACTGTGCGTGGCTGAAACAGAAGCTCCCGTGAAGGTATCTTCAAAGAGAATGTCCTGCTGCCCACAGCCGGCCTGGTTGTTGCCTTCCCACGGCCTGAATTTCCAGGTTTTCCTTTGACTCTGTGAACTTCCAAGTATCCTTCTAATAAATTCCTTTTTGTCCAAGCTAGAAAAACTCTACGTCTATTGCTTACAACCAAGGACTCCTAAAGGTCTAATGCTAATAATTTCATAAGGAATATTAGAATGCTCTCAAAAAGCAAATATTCCTTCTGTGTTGTCTTCTTGGTGAGTTATAGTCCGAGACCCTTTCTTGGTGCCCATTTGTGATTTCTTGACGGTTGGGGACAGACTGAGAGAATCAAGTATTGATGGAGGAGGCCGGGAAGATGACCCGGCTGTTGAGGGTGGATGGGCAGCCACGTGAAGCTCCCTCGTCAGGAGAGCAGAGGTCACCCCCCAACCCACCCAGGATCGAGGCCTCAGACACTGAATATTGCTCATTTGTGCTCAATAAAAAAACCCAACTAGTCATATTTCCTGATAATTGTATAACTGGTTTAGAAACTAGGCGTAATTCTATGGCTTTTGCTTTCAAGTGGGGAAACAGCCCATTATCCTCACTGAGGCTTTGGCGATGTTAAGATGAACAGGACATGTCCTGGGCTCACAGATGACCCCCGGGTGGAGATTGCTGGTCCCTGCAGGGATCCTCTCTTAGAGTGGCTGAGAGCCTGCCCTCCTCAAGCTTCAAATTCCTGAGTTCCAGTAACAAGACCCACTTGGTCTGTGGGCATTGCACTACCAGTCTGTGGGCAGGGTAACCTTGAGAAAAGCGCTGTTTGAGAATGGCTCAGGAAGGAAGGCCTGTGACTTTGGTCAGGTTCCAGTTAGGGAAGGTGACGATGTGACCTTGAATACCGTATGGCCAAAGTGAATTCCTTACTCATTTATTTATTCATTCAACAAATCCCTAACGAGCCGGTACTGTGAGTCGGGCTCTGTGCTAAGTGCTCCGGAGAGGCCCGGGTGAATAAGGAACAGCCTCTGCTTTTCCAGAGAGAGAAACGTCCCTGAACAGATTAGATGTGTTCACAAATACATGCAAAAAAGACACAGGTAGTCGGTGCGATGCGTGGTAGTAGGGGCCTACTGTTGCTCTGACTGGGGAATCGGACAAGACTTTACTTGAGCTGGACGCTGAGGACAGACTAAGGCAGGCGTCCCCAGACTTTTTACACAAGGGGCCAGTTCACTGTCCCTCAGACCGTTGGAGGGCCGCCACATACTGTGCTCCTCTCACTGACCACCAATGAAAGAGGTGCCCCTTCCTGAAGTGCGGCGGGGGGCTGGATAAATGGCCTCAGGGGGCCGCATGCGGCCCGCGGGCCGTAGTTTGGGGATGCCTGGCCTAAGGTGTCAAGAAGGGCAGGGTGGTGGCTGAGAAGGCATCCTGGGAGGAGGGAACGGCTGAAGCATGATGAGGTGTAAGAATGGGAGTTTCAGCCAAGGCCCCAGGAAATGCCAGATCTCACATTCCAAAGGATGGGCCAGACCGCAGGCAACATTCACCAGGGAAGTGTCCGGAAACTGGTTAGAGACCTTTAAACTCTTCACCCACATTAAGAGTGTAAAAGAATTGAGAGTTGGAAACTTTTCAAAAGAGATGTTAGAAGAGGATTCCTCTGGAGAGAGCTTCCACCCTGGGGAGGGGCGTGCCTGCCCTTTATCGCAAGGCTAAGGGACGAGAGCTTTAAGTGGACCTCTTGGGACACGTAGTCTGTGTTCTTTGCAGTTTGGGGTAACAGTGGACCAGTGACGCACTCCCATTTGGGAGAAGGTGAGCTGGCTAGCTACTCTTCAGCAAAGATGACTTAGCTGAGGACCAGCCTGCACTCCAGGCTTTGTCAGGATACATAATGTATGAGAATTTTCTGTGCACCAATGCGGCCTTACATGGGGTCATCTTAAGTCCTATGCAAGTAGACCATTGAGAGGGGCAGAGATACCAGTAGAATCAGCCAGACGTACCCCTAGATTTCTAAGGGCTGGAGAAGAGTCTCCAGCCAGAATGGAGAAGCTTTAGTCCATGTGAAGAGAAAGTGACAAGGTATCCCTAGCAAGAGGGGCGAGTTCTTCAAAGAACCCACAAAAGTGCTCAGGAGACTTTAAGCACCTCTCAGGAGTGCTAGACCCCATGACTTTACCAGCAGAGTAACACCTTTCCCACCCGCTTTGACCTCCTCTCCTTCTCCTGCTCAACTCTGGAAGGGTAGGCACCAAAGTTAGCCATGAGGGGAGTGGATGACCCCTCACCAGTGGCCTCAGCAAGGACAAGGGTGGGAGAAGCAACCCGAAGTCAAGTTTAACATTCTGCTGACTACAATGAACTGGCTCTTTCAATTACCCAACAGAATCTGTGTTGTTCTTGTTTTAATTTAAAGTGACCACAGGACTTTTTATTACCTGAGAGTTGCCAGAGAAATCAAGGGGTCTGTCCAAGTTTTCATCCAGGAGTAGGAAAAGAACTAGGCCTATCAAATAAATTCCTGGGGATATTGACAGGAAGAAAACTGAAGCTGCTTGGCGACTACTGCCCAGGAAGCACTCTTGTTCCACCTGACAGTGGTTGCAGAGTCAGGACCAACACGAGATCCATCTGTCAGCGTGGGAACCACGGATGTCTGGGGGTGGGAGGGGACCCAGGAGGCAGGCAGAACATGTATGGGGTGTTTGCAATGCGTCATCCTAGGGCGGTAAGGCTGACAAAAGGCAGTGGAAAGAGTAGGACAAATGTGGAAAATATATCGCACCAAGTTCACATCATCACAGTGAAGTCTTTTGTCAAAAAAGGCTATCCTAAATCTAATCACGCCTTTAGATCTAACCTCCACTTTAAGGCAAAAGCTGGAAAGAGGATGTCTTAGCCCCTTGAGACTTCTATTGAAGAGGGAGGGTTCCCTGATTCTCCTTGCAGCATGTGAGACAGGGGTATAGTCTGCCTGCTAGGTCACAATGCAGCTGAAACCCCTAGGGACAGGTGCAGAGGCCAGCACATGTGGTTTTGATTTCTGGCTCCACAGCAACATCTAAGGGTGGGTGTCTGCCAACTCCCAAAGCCCAGGTGGACGGGTGTTACAAGGCTCCTTCAGATTTGCCGTCTACGGACGACTTGTGTGTTAATCGGCTCAATGGACCCTCTGCCTTCTGTATCCCGAGCTCTTGCCCAGTGTCTCGAAAGAATCAGATCACATGCAGGTTTGAAGGATGAGTGCCAGGTTGCATTGAGTGGTGGACGTGGCTCTCAGCGAGATGGATGGGGAGCCAGAAGTGGGGGATGGGGTGGGAAGATGGTCTTCCCCTGGAGTCGGGCCACCCAGTGGCTGGACTTTTCTCCAACCGCCGCCAGTCAGACTCTGCTCGGCATCCAGCGTCCCACCTCTTTTTTCTTTCTCAGCTGTATTGTTCTGCCATTGCTGCTCTGCTAGTCCCAACATTCAGCTGCTTGTATGTTCCCACTAAGGACTTGGGTTTATATGGGGGCAGGATGGGGGCAGGATGGGGGAGGCATGGAGGGCCAAAACCAGAAATGCCTGTCTTCAGGCTTGAGGGTGGGGCCTTTGCCGGAGAACCACCCTCTTCTACCCTGTATTTCCCTGTCTTCCGTCCATACCATTATAAGAAAAATACCCTAGACTGGCTAATTTATAAACAACAGAAACTTACAGCCTACAGTTCCGAAGGCTGTGAATTCCAGGATCAAGGCACCAGCAGGTTCAGTGTCCAGTGAGGGCACTGCTGCTTCCTAGTTGTCGCCTTGCTAGTGTGCCCTCACGTGACTGAAGGGGCAAGGGACCTTCTTGGAGCTTTTTTTTTTTTTTTTTTTTTTTGAGACAGAGTTTTGCTCTTGTCACCCAGGCTGGAGTGCAATGATATGATCTCAGCTCACTGCAACCTCCGCCTCCCAGGTTCAAGCGATTCTTCTGCCTCAGCCTCCCAAGTAGCTGGGATTACAGGCACCCACAATCACACCCAGTTAATTTTTGCATTTTTAATAGAAATGGAGTTTCACCATGTTGGCCAGGCTGGTCTTGAACTCCTGACCTCAGGTAATCCACCTGCCTCGGCCTCCCAAAGTGCTGGGATTACAGGCATGAGCCACTGTGGCCAGCCCTTGGATTTTCTTTTAATCCCATCACCATCGCACTTATTTCAAAATAAGAATTTGGTGGGGGTGGGGGACAAACATTCAGACCGTGGCAGAGGAATAAGTTAAATGACCCCTGCAGGGAGTAATCAGATAAATCCAGAAAGTGATGTGTCACCAAAACCCAGCACAGTTTCTTCAGCAAATCAGTGACATGAAAGAAAGATGTCAGGCAGAGAGAACCATTCTAGATGAAAAGAGGCTTAACTAGAGCTGAAGCTAATTCACTAACGCAGGTTTCTTGAGCTTTGACAAATACCATGATCATGTGAGATGTTAGTATTAGGGGAAACTACTTGAACTTGTGCAGGAACTCTCTGTACTAACCTTGCAACTTTTCTGTAAATTTAAAATTATTCCAAAATGAAAAGTTTATAGGAGAGGAGGGGAGACGAAGGGAGAGGAGGTAGAGGGAGATTTCAGATACAGAAACATAATTCATTGTGTAGATATTGATAGATCCGGGTTCAAAGTCCCAGCTGTACAAGACACTTTTGAGAACATTGGGGAAATTAAGTTTGGGTTGTATGTTATTGATTTTAAGGACTCATACTTAATCTTGTTAGGTTAAGGTTATATTAAAAATTTCCTTAAGAGATACTTACTAAAGTGTTTGGGTAAAATGTCATGTTGGCCTTAATTTAAAATATTTTTCTCTACTTTTGAAATATACCGTTGGGAAGTCTTTTAACAGGGAAAAAAAGTAACTATATTCCCATCAATATCAAGCAATGAAAATGCTCTAAGTTTGACAGGTGTTACAGAGCTAGAGAAGATTCAGCCAGTGAGTGTGAGGGCAGAGGCCCCGGAGGGTCTGGGCGCAGGTCTCAGGCCTCGCACTAGGCAGCAGCAGGTGGGGCACAGCCTGGCCGTTATTCTGCTCTTCAGGCTTTGGAGAAACTCATTCTTTGTTTAAATCTTGGCGTTTCCAGAGCTTACCCCACAACAGAAAGCTGCTTGAAGACGTCCTGGATGTTGTGCTCAAGGAAAACATTTCCGACCACCCAGCTTCAGGCTGCGGCCACCCCTGCCTCTGCTTCCTCCTTCTGGCGTGTGGGAGGCACCTGGGAAGTGTCCTCACCTGGCCTGAGTAGGCAGTTTGGCCCGAAAGCAATTAATTCACCCAGACGAGCTGTAGCCGGCCTCCCTGGAGGGCTGTTCCTTATGGCCCCGAACCTTGTTCTCTACACAGGGGGAGCTCCCTGGCGTAACCCTCTAACTGGGGGTCAGGAAGTGAGGCCACCTACAGAGGGGCTGGGAGGAGGCTGAGGGGAGCTGCAGGGGAGAGCTTTGCTGATCTCCTGGGTCCCTGGGTCCTGCCCTCCTCCATAACCTCAGGAGATGCCTGAGGCTTTTTCAGATGTTCTGTCTCCTGTTTTGTGTAACGTGGAGGAAAAGTCACACTTGTGGACAGCAGATAAGGCAGACAGGGTTATGGGGAGGAGAGACGGGGAGAGAGATGGATTGATTGAGAACTTCTTAAGGAAGTGAAGGAACAAGGTCATGCTCACTCAGCTTTGTATTTTCAACAGTGCGTTAAGACCAGAGCTCAGCCGGGCGCGGTGGCTCAAGCCTGTAATCCCAGCACTTTGGGAGGCCGAGGCGGGTGGATCACGAGGTCGAGAGATCGAGACCAACCTGGTCAACATGGTGAAACCCCGTCTCTACTAAAAATACAAAAAATTAGCTGGGCATGGTGGCGCGTGCCTGTAATCCCAGCTACTTAGGAGGCTGAGGCAGGAGAATTGCCTGAACCCAGGAGGCGGAGGTTGCGGTGAGCCGAGATCGCGCCATTGCACTCCAGCCTGGGTAACAAGAGCGAAACTCCGTCTCAAAAAAAAAAAAAAAAAAAAAAAAAAGACCAGAGCTCAAGAAGCAGGGCTAAGGAATGAATGGGTTCCCCACACCCTGGGTGAAATGATCAGAGGAGCAGCAGAACAGAGCAAGGAAGCCGGTGCGACAGAGAAACGAAGGGATCAATGCCACAAAGTAAAGAGAACGCAGGGGTCGGCTCGTTCCAGATCCCCCACCAGGAAGCCCCTATCAGGAGGGGAGGGGGAGCTCCTTGGAACTGAACTTGGACGCAGCCCAGTTCAGCTGGAGAACGTGTCTGAGGAACACCAGACCTTGTCTCCCTCCGGGAGTGGGATCCAACACCTGGCCAGACAAATCGGTGCTGAACAAAAGTGCACTGGGGGCTGATTTTAAATTTCTCCTTTATTTAAAAAAAAAAAAAAAAAAAAAAGCATTTTTCTGGGTTTTTAAAACTTCTCCAATACATTAAAACTTTTTTTCCGCCACATAGCACTTCTTTCTTGCCTCTTTCGTCTCTGCTCCTGGTGTCGTCTGCCTCCTGCGAGACCCAGACGAAGAAACCTTTTCAACGGTTGAGATCTGAGATCTAGGAGCTGGAGGGGCTGCAGGCTTGAAGGAAGGTGGTTACTGGTCAAAAGGAGAAGTTCATTTGCACAAAAATATAAACTGGGGGGGGGGGGATGAGACCAGCACATATGCCTATGGATTGATCTACAATCCATATAAAAAAATAGACCCAAATTGTCATTTTACATTTGTAATATTATACAAAATAATATATATTTTTAAACAATACATACCCACCTACACACACGTGCACACACACATACACACAAGGTGCTAGTGACCCCTCTGTGCTTCTGCTTGCAGGGACAAGGGTGTCAGTAGGCAAAGATGACGTGGTAGGTGACCTGGTGGCCATTGTCCCAGGCATAGAGCAGGCGGTCCTTGGGGTTGTAGTCTATCTGGGTCGTGTAGGAATACTCATTCTCAAACAGCAGCCGGGGGACAATCTGCGTGTTGGTGTGGGTGTCGAAGGCGTAGGAGATGTTAGCGTTCCGCTGGTTGTAGCTGTCCACGGCGTACAGCACCCCGCAGATGACGAAGCAGTTGCCATAGAAGTTCCTCCGGAGCCCCGTGCGCCACGTGGTCTCCTTCTGCGTGCTCAGGTCCGCGGCATTGAGCTTGCTCAGGACAATGACCTCCTGGCTGAAGCCCTCGTCATCCAGGGCTGGGTAGATGAGCCATAGGCCATTCTCGTCCACAGCAAAGTCCACATCTGAGTGGCCCTGCCATCGCCAGGGGGTGGCCTCCTCGTAGGCCACGTCATGCAGCATGGCCCAGGCAGCCACGTAACGCTGCTTCAGGTCATACTTGATGATGTTGCGGGTGAAGGCACGGTTGTAGTAGAAGGCGCCATCATACACCACATGGCCTGTGCCGATCCAGCTGTACGGGAGCTTGTAGGAATTGCTCCAGCGACCTGCAGGAGGGGAGAAAACAAGAGGCTTTGGGGTGGCGTGGCAGAGTGGAGGTGGCATGGCAGAGGGTGGGCGGCCCGTGTGGTTAGGTGAGTGATGATCAACGAGGGGTCTGGAAACCCGGGTTTGTGTCTTGGCTCTGCCTCTTTCTAGTGTCCTGTTGCACGTCATTTAACCTGTCCACACCTCAGCGTCCTCATCTGTCATAGGGAAGTGACAATTCCCACCTGCCTGTTTCAAGGGTCCAGGGAGCTAATATACATGAATGTGGTTCATACATTGTCAAGGGTTATGGAAAAGGGAGGATGCTTCACCACTCTCTTCTGGACTGGAGGTTGTCCCGCGTCCCAGGAGCTGGCGAGGAGGGGCAGCACTGAGAGGCAGAGAATGTGAGGGAGTGGAGAAGGGGGACCACTTTCCAAGGGGGACCACTAGCCATCAGAAGAAGGTACCACCCTTCCCATCTGCCATTACCACCCAAAGAGGGTCGGCTGTGACGAAAACAGAGGGCATGGGGAAGGGAAGGAGCCACCTGGGTTGGATCCATATCACGCACCTTGTTTGAAGTTCTCCAGGTTCCGGAACTCTACCAGGGTGTTGCCGTAGTAATAGTTGGTTACATAAATCCGCTCATCCTTGGCCAGGGGATCCTTCATCCAGGCCCCTTCATTCCGCCCATATGTGTTCTGGGTGGTCGGCCCCGTGATTGTGGAGAGAGTGTCCTTGCACCTTCCTGGTGGAGAAGAGATGGTTGAGGTGTTGGGCTGATCTAGTGATGCCTCACCCCCTAAACGTTTGCTGCTCTTCCATTTAGAGTCTGGACTCCTCGGCAGGCTTTAACAGCCCTGTATAACCTGACCCCACACACTTTTCACGCACCATCTCCTGCTACTCCCCTGATCCACCCTACACTCGACCCTACACCTGAGGCTCCACTGTGCCCATCTTTTGCCACTTTTATGCCACCATGCTTTGCTCCTGTTGTTCTGACTTCTCAATCCTATCCCTCAAAGGCCTAAGATCCAGATTCCTTGTATGACACCATACCCTCCTCTGGAGAACTATTCTCTTCTATTCCATTCAGCTCTCAGGGTACCATGAAGGCTGCTCTCTTACACAGCATATCTTCCTGCATCGCCACAATGCTTGTGTTTCTTTCTCTTCCCTCCATGCCTGCCCCCAACTGGAGTGTAGGCACGGAGGGATGAGGGAATGTGGCTTTTCCTCACTGCGTTCTCGGTGCTCAGAACACAGTGTCTGGCATGCTTCAGGCACCCAGATGTCTGATCCCTGGGTGAACATACAGCATGAGAAGCGTGGTCAGAGGAGAGGACTCTGCTGGGCATAACCAGGAACTCTGAGCTCTGCCAGCTGCTGAGCTGCCCCAGGCTGTGGGACCAACCCTAACTGAGCAATGGCTACTCATGTCCCTGAGGCCCATGTGCTGTCTGAGAGGGCTATCCCCAAGCCCATGCCCCTGTCACTACTGAGAGCAGGATGCCAGGCCCCCCTGCTGGGGAACTGGGGGGCAAGATACCAAGTTCTTGAATAAGGAGCTGACCCTGGCTGTGGACGCCTCCTTCAGAGATTGAGTCAGCCACAATGGGATGGGACTCAGCACTATCCTTCTGAGTGGCTCTGGGGTGACCTGGTGCCCAGGAGAGGCCCTAAAAGGCCAGTGGAACTCTACTGGGTTCTAGATCAAGTTGAAAGCCTGCAACGCTTCTCTGCGGTATTATTATTGAACACAGCCTTGAATGATAGTGAAGTCACCCGTGACTACTACCAGAGTATGCTCCTTCTGTCCCTCACGCTCGTGGATTATGGAAGAGGTAGGAAGAGAGCAGTGGGAGGGGCAGTGAGAGAGCTGCATCAATCCTGCCCTCCCAGCTTCCTGAGCCCTGCTGGCGGCTGGGGCCGGCAGAACCCCTGCTCCACCTGCCGCCAAGGCTGACGGCACAGGTGAGTGGTGAGAATAATTGCTCCTTGACACTCACCTGGGACAAAAGTAACAAAGGCCCTATAGTTTGGATTCCAGAGTTCTGTAAATTCTAGGCCACCCTCATTTCCAAACTGTTCCAATCCGTTCTGTCTATTCTGCTCCCCGCAGAGCGATGTGAGGATGGTGTCCAAGCCCTGCAGCCGACAGGACAGGGGTAGGCAGCTGGGCCCTTGGCCCTGGGTCTGGGGCAGGTGGGGGCTCAAGTGGGATGAACGATGTTTTGCAGGCAGGCCCCATAGCTGCGTGCAGGTGGCAGGGCTTAGGCAGCTCAGTGTGGGGTTTCTTAGGTCCTGGTCTGATGGAGCGGGGAGAGATTCAGTCTCCATAAGACAAACAAAAGAACCTCCCTGCCAATGCCTCGTTCCCCAAGAGCTGAGCTCATCTGTTCAAGACAATAAAATACAGGACTCTGAGCCCTGGCGACAGAGATTTGATGGAAAAGCTCTCATTCCCTGGAGCTAAGCAGGGCCCTGGCTGCCAGTTAAGATGCTACGCTCCTTCTGCACTGAGGTGAGCCCTAGCATGCCACCGCTGGGCAGTCCTCTGCCCTGGCAAAGCCCAGAAAGGACAGCAATTCCCTGTCCAGAGGCACCCCTGGCTCATGCCCCCAAACCCAACAGATGGCCATGAGGTGAGGTGTTTTTTGTCCGAGGGTTGCCATGGCCACATCACCTCTCTGACCAAACACAGAAATTGCAGATGGACTCTTGAAAGTCAGGACTCATCTGTGGAGCTCCAGCAGCCCCAAAAATCCTTGCAGGGTCCCGCCTCACCCCGAGGCTCTGTAGTGGCAGGGCTCTAATGCAGGGCTATAGATGTGCCCTAGGCTAGGGCCAGAGGCCTGGCTCTGGTATTGGCCTGGCCACCAACTCCAAAGTCTGTGTTGCCACTATAATGTCAAAAAGTTTTAATCTCTTCAGCAGTAAAATGAGGGTAACACATGCCCTGCCTGCTTCACCAGAGTGCACAGAGAGTCCCCTCTGATGATGATGTGGCAGACTGAATAACGGCCCCTACAGAGATCCAGGTCCGAATCCCTGGAGCCTGCAAATGGGACAAAAGGAAATGAAGGGGACTTTGCAAATGTGATTACATAAAAAAAACTCCTGAGATGGGAGGCTCTACTGGACTATCTGGGTGGTCCTATTTAATAAATGAAGTCACAAATATCCTCATAACACAGAGGCAAAGGGAAATTTGACTATAGGAGAGGAGAAGGCAATGTGATGAAAAAAGCAAAGAATAAAGTGATATGGCCATAAGCCAAAGAATGCTGGCAGCCACCAGAGGCTGGAAAAGGCAAGAAACGGATTCTCCCCTTGAGCCTCTGGAAAGAATCAGCCCTTCTGACACCTTGATTTTAGCCCTGCAAGACTCGTTTTGAGTTTCTGGCCTCCAGAACTGTTAGAGGGTAAATTTCTGTTTTTAGTCAGTAAGCTGGTGGCAATTTGGAGGCTTAAGAAATGGATACAGATGGAGTCAGCTTCTTGGGTTAGGGCATCCTTACTTCTGTAGGAAGAGGGGAGTCCCCACTTGTAGCTTCCTAGTCCTGGTACTAGGCCCTCAGGTTGTATTTTCACAGACCCTCAGAGGGAGCAAACGCTGCTGCCCTGCAAGGTGGACAAGCCTAGGCAGAAATGGCAGGACAGATGCAAATGATTTCGGAGCATTTGAAGACAGAATCGAGGGAAGAGGGCAGTAAACCATGAGACCCAGACACATCACTGTGCTCTGAGAATCTGGGACAGCTCAGATGCTCCCACACTTGGCAGCAAACCATCAGCCTTGGAGAGAAGGCGCTGCATGTTGATTCGTCTTCAAGGGGGATGACAGAAAGATGGGAGAAGGTTCAAAGGAACTGCAGAGAGGAGAATGCACTCTGCATCTCACCTTAGGTTTCCCCAGAGTAGGGCTGACAAGGATGCCGATGATGCTGACATTGACTATGTGCTTTCTACATATTCCGTCATTTAACTAATAGTCCTGGGAGGCAGCTGGCCCTGTGTCAAAGGTTGCCAGGGTCTGAAAAGAAGGGGCCCTTCCCCTCAACATATAAACCTCCTCGAATCTCAGCATTCGAAAAGAAATCAATCAGCAAGCAAGAGCTTTCCTGGCCCTCCCCGGCTCTCAGCTCTGGTGCTCACTTGGCAAGCCTCCCCAGCAGGGTCCTCAGGACATCTGCTCCCCTGGTCACCCTCATTGGCAATGCCCACATGGCCCTCAGCCCCTCAACCTGTCTGCTGCCAAAAATGCTCCTGCACTCTCCCTCGGGGTGCTCTGCAGTCCTCTTATTCTAGTCAAGCCTCTCTTTTGCTCAGAAACTGAGGTAGCCACCTCCCCACTGGCACCCACCCACCTACCTGAGAAGGCGTCTCTTCCCTCCCCTGGCTTCCACCACCACTCTCT
This sequence comes from Saimiri boliviensis, assembly GCF_048565385.1. NCBI lineage: Eukaryota > Metazoa > Chordata > Mammalia > Primates > Cebidae > Saimiri > Saimiri boliviensis. The sequence goes on along the minus strand of NC_133467.1, from coordinate 30,071,807 downwards.
CCTGGTCCTGCCTGCTTGCCTGGTTGGGCCTTCTCCAGCTCTTTGACTAGTGCTTCCTCTTCTGCCCGCTTTCAAATGTCACTCTCTGGAGTTCCACCTTCAGCCTCCTCTCTCCTCATTGCTCCTGCAGACTCAGCTCCTGCTGACAACTCAGCCCAGGCTCTGATTCTGAGCATCCTGAATCCATCCAACTACCTATGAGGCGCTTTCCTTCTGGGTGTCCTCCTGGCTCCTCAAACTTAAAGGATTGAAAATGCAAATCATTTGCTTCAGTTCACAGCCTGCTCCTCCTGTATTTACTGTCCCAGAAAAAGCCATGACACACCATTCATCAACCAAGCCAGAAACCTAGGTCATCCCTGACATCCCCTTTCCCTCTGCCCACACTCCCAATCAGCACTGAGTAACACCTTGACCCTTATCCTCCACCTCTATGATGTAGCTCAGACCTCACCACCTCTTGCCTGGATCACCCCAATTGTGCCAGTTGATCTCTCTGGCTCATCTCTGCCCAATTCTAAGTTAACCTGCCCAGTATTCCCTTTGCTGCTTTTCCAAGAGTCACATCTTCTTAAATCCTTAATGACTCACCATCTCCAACCACCACATGCAGCTCAGAATCCCCATCCTAGCACATCAGCCCCTCCCCCTCTTACTTCTTGTCATCTGCCTTCATTCAGAGGTCTCAAACTCAGATGCCTACAGGGGCCAGGCAGGAACTGAAATGATGATTCAGGCTGAATGTGAGACAAAAGGCAGCAGAAGACACTGGTGAACTGGAAGAGCTGACCTGAAGACATTCAGATCCAAGAACATAAAAACACATTGTGTGACGAATTTGGCCCTCAGTCTGCCGGCTTGAGATCTCTAGCCCATACCTAGCTGCTTGTACTCACCATGGGTGCCATGCCCAGGGCTGCTTTATGGGCATATGACCTGTGTAATCACACAGGACCCTTGCTCAGAAAGGCTGCCCTTCATTTAATGATCTGCTGTTACCATCTCGAACATCTTAATATTTTCACCCTTGAACTTGTATTTATGTGAAGTTTAACAATGCAGCCTGTGTGGGTGAGCAGAAGAGAATGCAAGATGCGTGTGGCCACCTTCCTTGTCCCCCGCTTGCATATAGGGTTTGCTATGCCCAATAAGCATAGAATTGCAGGTAGACCCACTTGCACCTGAGTTCAGCGAGACTCAAAGTGAGCACAAGGTAGGTCCATTACCCCAAAGACCACGTTTTCCATTTGAACCAGATCATGCTCCGAAAGCAGAAAGAAAGCAGTGGCATACTAAGGAACACAAATGGTCACGGAACCCTATCATATTCTTTCTTGTGTTACTTCCCTGCATTAGACAACAACCTACGCCGAAAACGATACAGAAGAGGGAAGGATAGGACAGCTTAGAATTCCTTTTCTTTTCAGTCCTTCCTCACTCGATAAGCTGAAGGTAGGGAGTGTTGTTAAAATGTTCACATATCAAGGAAAACAAAAACAGATGAGTCAGTTTTGTGCAGTGTTTCCACTATTCTGGTAAGAACAAAATACATACGTATATAGGAGCTACAAAATACAAAATGAGTCATTTTGGTGGATTCTGCATAAAAGTTGAAAGACCTTATATTTGCATTTAAAACTGACATTGCACAATATAAAGATGAATGGTATAATTCACGCTAGTAATTTACATTTTTTAAGACAGGCATACCTCAAAGATATTGCAGATTTGGTTCCAGACCACTGTAATAAAGCGAATATCACAATAAAGTGAGTCGTGTGTCTTTTTTGGTTTCCCAGTGAGTATAAAAGTTATGTTTACACGATACTACAGTCTATTAAGGATGCAATAGCATGATGTCTAAAAAATGTACATGCCTTAACTTAAAAATACTTTATTGCTAAAAAATACTGATTATCTAAGCCTTCAGTGGGCCGTCATCTTTTTGCTGGTAGAGGGTCCGCCTTGATGTTGGTGGCTGCTGACTGATCAGATGGGTGGATGCTCAAGGCTAGAGGGCTGTGGTAATTTTCTAAAATAAGACAACAATAAAGTTTGCTGCATCAGTTGACTCTTCCGTTCATGAAAGGTTTCTCTGCAGTGTGTGATGCTGTTTGATAGCATTTTACCCAAAGTAGAACTTCTTTCAAATTTGGACTCAAACCTCTCAAACCCTGCCACTGCTTTATCAACTAAGTTTATGTAATATTGCAAATCCTTTGTTGTCATTTCAACAACGATCATGGTGTCTTCACCAGGAGTAGGTTCCATCTCAAGAAACCACTTTATTTGTTCATCCATAAAAAGTAACTCCTCAGCTGGATATGGTGGCTCATGCCTGTAATCCCAGCACTTTGGGAGGCTGAGGCAGGTGGATCATGAGGTCAAGAGATTGAGACCATCCTGGCCGACATGGTGAGACCCCGTCTCTACCGAAAATACAAAAATTAGCTGAGTGTGGTGGCGTGTGCCTGTAGTCCCAGCTACTCAGGAAGCTGAGGAAGGAGAATCACTTGAACCCGGGAGGAGGAGGTTGCAGTGAGTGGAGGTCGCACCACTGCACTCCAGTCTGATAACAGAGGTCGCACCGCTGCACTCCAGTCTGATGACAGAGTAAGACTCCATCTCAGAAAAAACAAAACAAAACAAAAACAAAAATAAAGAAGTAACTCCTCATCCATTCAAGTTTGATCATAGGATTGTAGCAATTCAGTCCCATCTTCAGGCTCCACTTCTAATTGTAGTTCTCTTGCTATTTCCGCCACATCTGCAGTGACTTCCCCCACTGAATCGCTCAAGTTCATCCATGACAGTTGGAATCAACTTATTCCAAACTCCTGTCAAAGTTGATATTTTGACCTTCTCCCATGAATCATGAATGTTTTTAATGATAAATCCTTTACAAAGATTTTCCATTCACTTTGCCCAGATCCATCAGAGGAATCATTATCTATGGCACCTATAGCCTTACAAAATGTATTTCTTAAATAGTAAGAGTTGAAAGTCAAAAGGATTCCTTAATCCATGGGCTTCAGAATGAAGGCTGTGTTGGCAGGCATGATAGCATTCATTTCCTTGCACATCTCCATGAGAGCTTTTCAGTGACTAGGTGCACTGGCAAAGAGCAGTCGTGTTTTAAAAATAATCTTTTGGCTGGGTGAAGTGTCTCATGCCTGTAATCCCAGCACTTTGGGAGGCTGAGGTGGGTGGATCACTTGAGGTCGGGAGTTTGAGACCAGCCTAGCCAACATGTTAAAACTCCATCTCTACTAAAAATACAAAAAATTAGCTGGGCATGGTGGCATGTGCCTGTAATCCCAGCTACTCAGGAGGCTGAGGCAGGAGAATCACTTGAACCCAAGAGGCAGAGGTTGCAGTGAGTCAAGATTGCACCACTGCATTCTAGCCTGGGCAACAGAGCAAGACTCCGTCTCAAATAAATAAATAAATAAATAAATAAATAAAATAGTAATAATCTCTTTTTCTGAGCAGTAGGTCTCAACAAAGGGATTAAATTATTCAGTAAACTATGCTGTAAAAAGATGTGCTATCATCCAAGCTTTGTTGTTCCATTTATAGAGCACTGGGAAAGTAGATTTAGCATAATTCTTAAGGGCCCTAGGATTTTTCAAATGGTAAATGAACACTGGCTTTGATTTAAAGTCACCAGCTGCATTAGCCCCTAACAGAAGAGTCAACTTGTCTTTTGAAGCTTTGAAGCCAGGCATCGACCTCTTTTTTTTAACTATGAAAGTCCTAGCTGGTGCATCTTCTTCCAATAGATGGCTGTTTTGCCTACACTGAAAATCTGCTGTTTAGTGTAGCCACCTTCATCAATGATCTTCACTAGATCTTCTGGATAACTTGCAACAGCTTCTACATTAGCATTTGCTGCTTCACCTTACATTTTTATGTTACGGAGATGACTTCTTTCCCTAAACCTCATGAACCCGCCTCTGTTAGCTTCAAACTTTTTTCTGCAGCTTCCTCACCTCTCTCAGCCATCACAGAATTTAAGAGAGTTAGGGCCTTGCTCTGGATTAGGCTTTCACTTAAGGGAATGTCGTGGTTGGACTGACTTTCTATCCAGATCACTAAAACGTTGTCCATATCAGCAATAAGGCTGTTTTATTTGCTTATCATTCATGTGTTTACTGGAGTAGCACTTTTAATTTCCTTCAAGAACTTTCCCTTTGTATTCACAACTTGGTTAACTGTTCTGTACAAGAGGCCTTGCTTTTGGCCTATTTCAGCTTTTGACATGCCATCGCCACTCAGCTCTGTCATTTCTAGCTTTTGATTTAAAGTGAGAAGTGTGGGATTCTTCCATTCACCTAAACACCTAGTGGCTATTGCAGGGTTATTAATTGGCCTAATTTCAATATTGTTGTGTGTCAGAATAGGGAGGCCCAAGGAGCGGGAGACAGACATGGGAATGGCCAGTTGGGGGAGCAGTCAGAACAAACACATTTAGGGATTAAGTTCACTGCCTTATATAACTGTGGTTGGTGATACCCCAAAACAATGACAACAGTAATATCAAGGATCACTGATCAAAGATCACCATAACATACAAAGAAGAAGTTTGGGATATTGCAAGAATTACCAGAATGTGACACAGAGACACCAAGTGAGCACATGGGGTTGGAAAACGGTGCTGGTGGACTTGCTTGACACAGGGTTCCCACAAACCTTCAGTCGGTGAAAAATGCGCTCTCATCTGCGAAGTAAAACAACGCAGAGTGCAATAAGATGGGGGCGCGCCTGGATTTCTGTACTTACACAGGCATGGAAAAGCAAATCAAGAGCACCATAAGGAGAGAGACAGAGAGAGAGGCACATACACACCATGAATGGAAGAAGAAGAGCTGTGTATTTACTGCTGGCATGGCATTTCCCCTGCCTTCTGAGTGCGGGCTCCACGTTGTCACTTGGCACTGGCCCTGGTGCTCTTGTTTGCTCTGCTGCTTCTCACTGCCATGCCACTTCCCTCCTTTGCCTAATTTCCCCTCATGCTACAAGACAGCTAGGCCAGCATCGCTTTCCCGAAGAGGGTCCTGGGCTGCCTCAGTCTCCCTTTGTGACCATGGTGGCCTGTGCCCTCCAGTGCTCACCACCCTGCACCGAAGTCAGTGTCTGTGTCGGTCTCACATACAAGCTTCGCAGCTCCAGGGCAGGGCCCCTGCCGTTTCTGTCTCTGCATCCCTGACTCCCACAGCACTCACACGTCCTGAGTGCTCAGCACTTACTACTGGACCGAATCCGAATATTGTTTCCGTGTTAGAGCCCTCTCTCTTTTAGCATCGAGTCCCTACTTCTCATTCCCTTCACCGTCAGGCCCCAGCTCCCCACCTGGAATTCCAACACTCTCCCTCATGCATCCCCATCTGTGCCGGCGCACCTGGGCTGCATTCCATTCCCTGCCCACCCGGCTCATGCTCTTGGCTCTGCCTGGAGAGTTCGTCTTTGCCCTCTGAGCCTGGTGAGCTGGGGAACACCCTCGGAGAGGAGCCCCACGGCAGAAGCGATGCGACGCCCCTGGACCACGGGCATCTGTTGCTGGCCACACTTCCCACGTGCTCAGCCACTTCAGTCACTGGTGCCTCCTTGCACTTTGGGAAGGTGACCACTTCTTGCTCACTTTGGATCTTTGCAGTCGCGCATGCTGTGGTGCTGGATGAATTATTAATACTAGTCGACTCTTTATCCTCATCAAGAGGCTTAGACTCAGTCCTTTACCACCTGCAAGGATACATTTTATCCATTTATACATATAAAATGTATAAATGTATATATTTTATACATTTATATTCTTACTTTTAGGACCTGGGCTCCTGTGTTATACGATGACAGGATTCCCACTGGTCTGAGGGAGCTGGGTTAGGAGCACCAGCAAAGAGACCGAGACCCGTGGAGTTGGGGCCGTGGAGCTGGGGCCGGGGGAGCTGTTTGGGCTCTGCAGAGGCTCTGGAAGCCGCCCCAGCCCACGTCAGCATCGCCTTCCTTGGGCTGCCCCAGACCAGCCTCCCTGACACAAGACAGGCAGGACTGGCCATCACCCCGCATGGTCAGCACAGCTGGCCAAGCCTTGGGGGTGGTTACAGTCATCTGCTTTGTGGGGGAGATGGAGACATTCTTCATAGTTCATGATATTTCCTAGTTTCATATAGAAGCCAGGCTCTCTCTGGTATTGTCATAAACTGACTCCCCTCTTTGTCTGCTCCTCCCACCCGCCCTCCTCCACTCTAAACCAACCCCTTCTACAAAATGCATCAGGAATTGTAGTTGCTGAAGTCTGGGAATCTGCAGAGCCTTGGCCACGCGGCCGTTTTACTTCTCTGCAGTAGCCGGGGCTATTCCCAAAGCCAGGGCTATCTGGAGCAGAAGTGCCTTCTCAGATGGTACCAATCCTACCCAAGCCCCGGCTCCAATTACTGACGACGTTTTTCCTCCCTCTGTCCTACAGCTACACTATGGCCAAATACTTTGTTTGCACAGCCAAAAATACATTCTAATTTACTTGTTTCGGATTTTTTTTGAAAATGTTATAACTCTCCTGAGAATAACAGTAGACATTTTAGGACATCACAAAATCAGGATTGGAAACCATGGGATAAAATCTTTCTTTTAAAAGTAGCCCTGTTTACAACCACATCTTACATAGCTCAAAAATCAAAATTGCTGGATTCAAGAAACAGCAAACAAGCTTTCCCAGGTAGCAAATGAGTGGCCCGTGTCTATTTCAGCCAAAGGCTTTTAATTTAACTGACGGCGGGAGATGTCAGCCCATCACAGCCTTCCTTGGCCAGGCACAGGCACTTTGGGGGCTGCAGAGAATGTTAGGGTATAAAAATTCCATCTTTGAGACGGAATTTCGCTCTTGTTGCCCAGGTGGGAGTGCAACAGTGCGATCTCGGCTCACTATAACATCTGCCTCCTGGGTTCAACGATTCTCCTGCCTCAGCCTCCCAAGTAGCTGGGATTACAGGCATGCACCATCGTGCCTGGCGAATTTTGTATTTTTAGTAGAGGCAGGGTTTCTCCATGTTGATCAGACTGGTCTCGAGCTCCCAATCTCAGTTGATCTGCCCACCTTGGCCTCCCAAAGTGCTGGGATTATAAGCGTGAGCCCCCTCATCTGGCCTTTGCAGTGACAGACTATTGAAAATAATTCCCAGAAACAAACTTATGGAAGTTCCACATCACCTAGACGGCCAAAGCTTTCTTCTTCTCTGGGCCACCCCTCCTCTCACCCCTTGGCATTTGAAGAACACACTACATCTGTGTCCATGTCTATTTCTTCTGTAGTCGACGTAAAAGGTAAGAACACCAGCTCCTCTGAAAAATGCCACAGGCTAGTCTTGAAGCAAACCTTACATCCTCAGCATGATGATGCTATTCTAGTTGAATAGAATACTGAACAAGAGAAAATGTCATTTCTATGACCAGGTAGAATGCTGGGACCCAGGGTTTCTCTGGGCATCAGCATCTCATCAGGCTACTGGAGGGGGACAGAGTTCTAAGGGCCCCTGAAAACAGCAGAAAAGCTCACTGGTGGCAAAGCCCTGGGAAGGCAGCTGGGGAGAGGCTGGGTGCTGGGACCCAGGTTAGCAGGTTATGGAGACAGAGGAAGACTCACTCCTGGCTAGCAAGGGAAGAGGCTCCCAGGCTGGCAAACACCATTGCCTGATGGCGTGCAAGGTGTGTGGGTCCTACCTGCAGCTCATCTTCATTGTTAGAGTTCTAGCAAACTGTGGTGGGGCAACAGGGATTTTCAAATATTTGGAGGAACATTCCCTCTCACCAAAGGTGACAGGAAGCTGAAGTGGTGGAGGTATGGGGGCCCGGGGAAGTTCACTCCCACGGTAGAGGAGGAGGTGGAGTGCTGGCTTCAGGGCCTGTTCTCAAGAGCACAAAGGCCAGGCTGCTCAGAGCTTGCAGAAGCGGTATCCTCTGCTCTGACCCCAAGGCAGTCTAGAGAAATACAGCGGGATCCCCGCTTCAGAAACTTAAACATTCTCTCCTGTTCCTACCCTCACCTCTGAGGCTCAAGAACTGCCTTCTTGCTTAGCTTCCTCCAGGCCAGGGTTCATGAGATTTTGCCCTGGGGATCATTTTTAGGGGCTATTTCCCTGCTCTCACTCTGCCATTATTCTGAAACTTTCACCCAATAAGAACCCATTCCTGTATCATGGCCTGATAAACTTCCTGCAGAAAACCATAGCATATACTGAGACCCAGAGAAGGCTGAGATTTGGCCAAAGTCATACAGCTATCAATGGTGGCGACCAGAGTGTCTGACTCTGCAGGTGCTCCATCACCACCCTGCCTCTGGCAGCGGCTGGCACCTTATGCTGAAGAGGGATTCGGAATGAGGCCGCCAAGGGCGTGCAAGATGGGAAAAGGGAAAGATCTGGACAGGGCAAGCCATATCCTCTGTCAAATCAATATTTCAACAAATATTTGATAAAATTATTACTCAATGACGTTATTTTTCAGTGGTGATTTAACGAACGCTTGGTTTAGTTCTCTGTGGAAGGACATTTGTAACTAGCTCCCATTTTTCCTGTTTCAGTTCCTTTTTCCCTACTTTCCTATTTCACTGCTCTGAGTTCTCTTGGGCCATGGAGCTCCCAGGCACAGAATAGGGCTACATTCTCTAAGCTTCTGGAACATACCTTGTTTTTTTAGACCTAACAGTCAGGAGGCTTCCCTTCTCTGCTTAGAAAACTCCTACTCATCCTTCAAATCCCAGCTCAAATGACACTTCCTTAGAAAAGTTTCCCCAGCCTTCCTGGCAGCCAGGCCAAGCTAATATTCCTTCTTTCCCTTCCCTGTTTCTCCATGTCTCTGGTACAGCACGTGTCACACGGCGCCATGATGTTTCTGTGCTCTCCATGGGTGGGGCTCATGCTTTGGTGCTAGGGCCCATGGCACTGGGTATTTCCCTGCTCTCACTCTGCTACAAATCTGGGACTTCCCCCACAGTAGAAACCCTTTGTTCTTTTGTGGCCTGGTAAACTTATGGCAGAAAAATTCACTAATTCATCACTGGATACCCCAACACCCGTCATAAAGCCTAGTGTACAGAAAGCACTCAACAACTATTTATAAAACTGCCTCATGAAAGCAAATCCTGGCTTCATTAATTTACATATATATTTTAGAAAAAAGAGTCCCATTCTTGCCACTGGCACATTTTCATAACACACAAACTCTAGATGTTAAAACGAATCGTTGGTCAAAGGCATAACTCCACTTGCCATTCCCATGAGGAACTTTGACCATCTGGCCTCTCCTCCTCTCAACATATTTTCAGGCTCAGCCTAGGCCATGTACAGTGAACTTACCTATGACATTCCGGATGTCATCTTCTTCTTCAGGGCTCAGCGTGGGACTGGCAGGGGTTGTTTGCTGCCCAGCAGGAGCATTTTTCCCCATTGAGTCTGTTCTGACTGTGGTGGGAGGCACGGGGGCTGTGTGCGTAGCTTCTGTCAACTCCTCCCTGGGAGGCACTGCCGGAGGAGCTGGGGCTGTGGGTTGCTGGGTGGCTGTGTGGGCCATGGTGGTGGCTGGTACCTGAGGAGAGGGCTGCTGGACTGATTCCCTAGAGGGATCTGGAGATGCTGAGGCTGTTGGGAGTGTTGCAGAGAGTGGTCCCACTGAGGCAGGGTCGGCGATGCCGGGAGCTGAGGGAGAGGGCTGTGGCAGTGCTGAGGACCAGGCTGTGGCCCGAGTGTTCAGGTCGGTTGCTGCAGCAGTGCTGTGTCCCTGACGGGTGGCTGCCGGTCTCCGGGTGGCACTGGCCAGCAGGTCGTTGTGTCTCAGGAGCTGATCTTCAATCAGCAAATCCACTCCATTCTCACCACTGAAAAACTCATCTTCTGTGAAACAAACACAAAGTTCACTGTGGCACAGAAGAGAAACAACCTACAGATGACAAAGAGCACATGGCCATGGGCAGGTGAATGAGAGGGAGCCTTTCCTTACCACGGTGGCCTGAGTTAGAGAGGGGGCCTGGCTGGGATTTCGGAAGAAGCTGGACAGGAGCACAGATGGAAGGACACTGTATTTCCAGGAGGTTCCTCTGAACAGACTGCAGCCACGCACCCCCCCCCCCCCCAGGGCTCAGGGGTCACTGGCAGGACGCATAATCATGGGCCCTGAACCCCAATGGCTGGGAGTGAGTCATCCAATCCATCCATCTAACAAATGTTTTTGGTTTTTTGTTTGTTTTGTTTTTGAGACGGAGCCTTGGTCTGTCACCAGACTGGAGTACAGCGGCATGATCTCGGCTCACTGCAACCCCCACCTCCCTGGTTCAAGGGATTCTCCTGCCTCAGCCTCCTGAGTAGCTGGGATTACAGGCACGCGCCATCACGCCTGGGTAATTTCTGTATTTTTAGTAGAGACGGGGTTTCTCCACGTTGGCCAGGCTGGTCTCCATCCCCTGACCTCGCGATCCACCTGCCTCGGCCTCCCAAAGTGCTGGGATTACAGGCATGAGCCACCGTGTCTGGCCTCCAACAAACGTTTATGAAGTTTGGATAACAACAGTGAGCAAAACAAGGATCCTTGACCTCATGGAGCTTCCATTTAGTGGTGGAGACACTAGATAATAGACAACATTGTACACTTGAAGGTGCTATAGGGAACAAAGAGTAGGGTAAAGAGAGTCAAAAAACCTAGAAGGGAAGGGAAAGGTGCAGAGAAGAATGAAGTGGTGAGGATGAGACTCACTGAGCTGGGGAGACGCGCAGCTGCCTGGAGGAGGTAAAGGAGTCAGCAAGCAGCCCTCAGGGACAAGGATTCCAGGGGTGAGTGACCGCAGAGCAAAGGCCCTGAGGCAGGATGCGCCTGCAGTGGCCCAGGTGCAGCGTGGCCAGCGTGACTGAAGCAGAAGAGGGAGAAAGTGGCCAAAGGTGAGATCAGAGAGAGGGCAGGTGTTGGGCATGCATGGCTTAGAGGCTGGGCGTGGACATCGGTTTTTATTCTGAGCGAAACAGGGAAGGCTGCAGAGATGGAACATAGAGAGGCCAACATTTCTTAGAACACAAAGAGCTCTAACTACAAAAAAAAAATGATTAATAGACTTCATGTGCTCATCAAAAGCACCATGAAGGAACTAAAAATGCCGCCCTGCTGACCCCAACTCACGCTGCTCTTCGATGTCATTCTCTTCCTCAGAGACCTTGGCTTTATAGTAGGTGATGCCCCGGATGACGGTGGGCTGGGAGGCTGGCCGGCCTCTCAGGTGGACCTGCCTCTGCAGGGGCCGCTGCGGCTTCACCACCTCAGGTGGAGCCAGGGGTCGCGTCTGCAGGAGCTCGATGGAGTTGATCTGCTGGGACACGGTTTCTTCCTGCAGAAATCGCTCTTCATACTGTTCCTCAGAGGGGACACAAGGAAAGGTCAGGTCACTGGTCAGAAAGGCAGTGGGCAGGTGGGGCAAGGCTGGAGCCGAGGCCGTGCTAATAACAGCAGCACTTCCGAAGAGCCAGGCATTGTTCTAAGCACTTTATACATTTACGTATGTTAACTAATTTAATCTTCTCAACAGTTCTATGAAGTAGGCTCTATATTTATCATGATCATATACAGATCAGGAAACTGAGGCACAGAGAGGTTACATACATTTCCCAAGGTCCCACAACAGGTGAGTGGTAAGGCAGATTGAACCCAGGAAGTCTGGTTCTAGAATCAGTCTCCATGCTTGACTCATCACACTGCCCAGAGAATGCAGTCCTCCTCTGGGCTCTGGCCTAGGGATGCTGGGTGACTTAGATCTGCTGTAAGTTGCTTCCAGTGAGATCCATGTGAGGGGAGGGTGCTTGGCCTGGGACCTGAAGCCAAAGGACCAGGATGCACACCGCCTCAGGATGAAACTTACTAGAGCAACCAGAATAAGCTTCCTAAAACACGTGTCACGCCCATCCCCCAACCCTCGTCCTGCATACTTTAGGCCAAAGTAAAACTGATCTTGACCTAGCCAGCATTCTTCTCTCTTGTGTGTCCTGGACCCCATGCCCTAGGCACTCCGGTCACTTGGCTGACTACTGAAACTCTTGGCTCTCCTGAGCCACTGGATCTATGTTCAGACTGTTTTCTCTGCCTGGAAAGCCATTATACTTCCTTCCCCCAATATAGCTCCTTATTTGTCTACTTCTCAAGGCCCAGCTAAAATCTCAGGCTCCCAGGAAAATACTCCTGGACCTTCTAATTCAGAATTCATCCATCTTCCCCAAGAAGCATTTTGTGCTTTATGGCAGAGATTTCTCATTGACTACTCAAATTCCCTGCCCTCTTGTTTCTTACTAATGAAGTCCTGCTGTTATGGGGATGGCCTTGGGACTGAATTCTGGCCAGTAGGGTATGGGAAGAAGTTGGTGGGATGTGCATTTGGAAAAGTTCTCTGTATAAGGGGAGCTGGCTCAGCTGGGAGGGATCTTTTGCTCTCTTCCTCAAGTCTCTGGACTGAAATGTGGACAGAATGGCTGGAGTTGAGCAGCCATCTTGTAATCATGAGGGGATTTTGAGGATGAAAGTTACTAATGACATCTTGGAGCTAATCATACCAGCTCTGGACTGCCTGCCTCCAGAGCTTTTTTTTTTTACATGAAAGAACAACACTTTCTATTGTTTAAGGCTTATGTTTGGGTCTCTCACCCAAGCTGAACACAAGTCCTAATGAATATAAGTCTGTGATTCTACTGTAACACTTCTCCTAGCTTGCTTTCCATAGGCACTGTTTAGTCTCTGTAGACTACGGGAATCTGAAAGAAGAGAGACCATTTCTTGTTCATCTTTGATTTATCTGGATGGAGGCTCCCTAATATTTGTACTTTGGAATCATAACAAATCCCAAGGAATTGGTAACTGGCATTTGATATTGTCAAACAAATGATGCTTAAAAGTAGGCAGCACATGGCCGGGTGACTGGGCATTTGGATGGCACTATGAGAGTGCCCCTGTGACAGCTCTGATCATGCAGATGGAGCACCTGTCCTCCACAGAGCTGCTGCCCAATGAGAAAGCCCTCATGTCCACAGTGTGGCAGGCTCTCAGGTCCTGCGTCGGCCTGTCCAGGCAGACTCCCTGCCCAGGATTATAATCACCCACCTTTGAAAGCAAAGGACCTTAGGCATACGACCTGTGAACTGACTGTGTTCCGATTCAGGGCCATTCCACAGGTGGGTCCAGCTGCTGTGGTGGCTTCATCAGAGAAACGTGGGAGCCTGAGAGAAGCATGGCCCCCTGCTCCCCAGGACTCTGATGGCTGAATAATGAAGAGACGGCTTCCTGCAGCCACCTAAACCATGAGGTCCCTTCTCAACCAGGGGGAGGGGGTGAGCTCCTTTTAATCCTGTAATTCTAGGCCTTGGCAGAAGCCACCCAGAGAGCAGAGCTCATGTGGAAGCTCAAACCTGTGTTCCTGGATGCCAGGTGCCCCGAGGCAGGGCGGGGCCTTTAGCCACTCCATGTTGGCTGTAGGGACCCGGCCACCAGGACCAATGCACTCCTTTTGCACAGAAAGAAGCAAACCAGGCTCTTGCTTTGATCTTTACAATTTGGCCTGGAGAAAGCCCTGAGTCTTCATTACCCCCAAGAACACCCCCAAGCCTATGCTGCTTTCTCACAAGAGAGTTCATCTGGATGGCACAGCCAATGGGCTCATGTATCTCTCCCTCCCTAGCACACAGTGGTGACCGACTTCTGAAGGCAGGGGACACCTTCTGCCAGCCTGCTCTCTCTGCCCAGGGGAAACAGGCTGACATGCCTGGCTGTGCCTGGGGCAGCCCCCGACTCCGGCTCCTTGCCCCTCCCTCAATTCCTTGTTCTTGCTGGTGATGTAACCTCCACCTCAGCTGTAGGCGATATCTGCTTGCCGGAGATGATATTTTAATGAACACTTATTATGGCCATGTCCCTTTGTATTATTTTTAACCCTTACAACAATGGGGAAGGTAGATGCCATCATTCACATTTTACAGATGAGGAAACAGAGGCTCAGAATCATTCAGCAACTTGGTTAAAGTCAATCAGTTAAGTGGCTGAGAGGAGCGCTTCTCAAGCCCCACAACTCCGGTTGGCCCCAGGCTGCCTGCCCTCAGCCCTGCCTCTTCCTTCCATTAAGCCCTCTGCCCACAGCTGTCACCACAAGACAAACTTGCCTGCCATCCAAAAACTCGCCTGCCTCCCCAAGTCCTCCGAGCCGTGGTCTGGCTTCCACCCAGCAGACTTGGGAGATCCCTCATTTCCCACTGGGAAGAGCAGCCCGGCAGGCTGTCAGGAGACCCTGGCCACAGCCCGTGACTCAGACGCCAAAGGGCATCTAATTACCGGGCCCTGGTCTCCCTCTGCATTGCAAAAGCAGGTTGTCATTTCTTCGCCGCAAACCCCAGGAACTGTCTTTAATTCCAGGCTCTTGGGGAAGGGTGGGAACTGCAGTGCCTTCTCCCAGCCAAGGAGATGGAGCAAGACCATGGACAGCCCTTGCCAGGGAACATATAATTTCCTCAGATCCACTGGCGACAGGCTGCACGGGGCGGCAGCGGCCCCCACCAAGCTTCGATTTCCTTTCTCTGTGAATCCAAGAGTCTGTTGTATGACTTCAGCTCCTGGCGTCGAATGTTCCCAACCCTCCTCTCTCCACTCCCAACCCAGCCCTCAGAGCCCCGTGCCAACCCTCCAGGCAACGACCATCTTAGAGAGAAGCCCTCAACAAATTACCCCTCACCATTCCAAGAAAGCTCTGACATCACCTACAGGAACCATGAAAATAAACCAAACCCAGTGCCCCTTCCGCCCACTTTTTGGCATGGGGTTCACTAAAGAGAGGGACGGCAAGGTCCTGCCTCGGAGCCTCTGGCACCACTTCCCTTTTCTGCCCCACCGCCCTGGTAGGGAAGGATTGTGCTAACTTCAGCGGTGTGATGAATGGGGACTGGAGGAGAGGAAGGGACTTTGCTGAGCAAGGAGAAAAGGGGTTTGGTGTATTTGATTTGGTTTGCTGCTTGCCCTCAGGAAATCTGAGCCGGGTTTCTGAACATACCACATAATGTGTCATCAAGACAACAGATGCATTCTTAAGCTCAGCCAAATGGGAAGCTGGAAGCCAGAGCAGGCAAGGGACGCCTGGTTCCACTGGGCAGCTGGGCCACTGATGCCAGGTGGGCTGAGATAAGAGACGCTGTGCCCCAGCTTTAATGAGTGGGAGACTTCAAGTTCCCTTCCAGCCCACATGTCTTCTGGCCCCTTGGTTTATGAGCTCAGACCCACTCAGAGGTGCCCCACTAAGCAGATTAAACATGTGCTCAGTAACCAGCATGTCAGGGACACCCAAAATGAGAATCAAAATAATTTTTGAAGGAATGTGATGTTTCCAAAAAAGCACCAAAGTAGTCATCATGGGCAAAGCCAGAAAATTATTGGCCTTTCTTATGGCTAGTTTATGGTTTGGAATTGTTATTTTAAGTTACATATTGGGGAGAGTGGAGGGACCATATTCTTTTCAGGGCTTGTTGCCCCAAAAGCCCCAATCTGCCTGCAGTCCTGCCTTTGGAACATGTGTGCCCAGGATCCCCAAACCCAGCCGCTGCCTGCCTGTCACCACTTTGATGAACTGCCCTACCCAAGAGTTTCAAGCCCACATACCCAGCTTTCCTTCCTCTCTGATCCCAATTCTCAGTGGTCCAGGCAACACAGTCCTGCAGAGCAATGCTTCCCCAACGTTCTCCACACCACAGCATACAGAGGAACCAGCTCAGGGGCTCCAGCTGTCTCACGCCCTGCTTAACCCACACTCAGAACACCTCCCTGAAGCCGAGGAGATTCCTCAGTGACCCACCTGGAACTCACTCCCTGGAAACCAGTGTGCCACAACTCTGCCATCTACCATCAACCCCTGGTAACCAGTTAAGGTAAACAAAGTCTCTCTTAAATGCTGCCATCCCCTGGCTGCCCACTTGATCCAGACCTGTCTCGCTAATAGTGTGCCTTGCTGATAGGAACCTTCAAGTCCTGCCACCAAAACTTACCTGTTTCCTCTTCCACTCTTTTGGATTATCTTCCAAATTAATGCCTATTTCTTAGACAACCATTCAGTAAACAACCCAATACATTAAATGGTAACACATTTAACTTTTAGTACATAAACATAACTTAGTAGGATCTGGAGCCAAAAGAAGCAGGCACCAAATGGGGAGGCATTTTCAAGCAAGTGGGTCTTCCGGTATCACTTCAATCATATTAGACAGTGTTCCATTCGTGGCTAACTTCGTGCTAGGGACACAACTGGGTGGGAAGAAACAGAGGTTTGAGACCCTCTGCCACCACTTCCCAACTCAATGAGGGAGAACAGGACCAGAGCTGGATCGATTTCCTTATCTGCAAAATGAGAATATTGATCTCTGTGTGGCCTGCTTTTCTAGACCTGTGATGACGGCCACATGGCATAGTGATGAAAATAGGTAGTAAATTACAAAGTCTCCTATAAATGAGGAGGGAGGGAAGATAATTCATTTCCAAACTGGGGCATTTTTGAGAGTAAAAGAGGGTGCTATTAATAACCATGCCAGGGCCAGGTACCGTGGCTCACGCCTGTCCTCCCAGTGACTTGGGAGGCTGAGGCAGGAGGATTGCTTATGGCCAGGAGTTCGAGACCAGCCGTATTGACGAAAAATACATAGCAAGAACCTGCATTTACAAAAAAAAAATTAAAAATTGGCCAGGCATGGTAGCATGTCCCTGCAGTCCTAGCTAATCAGGAGGCTGAGGCAGGAGGATAACCTAAGCCCAGGAATTTGAGGCTGCGAATGTTGAGCTATGATCACAACACTGCACTCTAGCCTTGGTGACAGAGCTGGACCCTGTCTCTTAAAAAAAAAGTCACGGCAGACAGCAGGAGTAAACCAGGATGGTCCTAGACAAGACAGCATGCATGTCCTCCCTATTTACAAACACAAGAGATGTTCACACACAAAGGTGGGATGTGAGATTGTGAAAAAAACGGGGGCTGGGACTCAGGCTCAGATTTCAGTTCTAGCTTCAACACCTGCCAAACCTCTTGGGGCTTCAGTGTTAATTAAAACGGGGTCAGCTGCTCATCAAACCTACAGAAGCTACAGAACTATTGTATGGATGAAGTGAGCTCCTCTCTGTGAAAGGACTGAACCCTGAAAAGTTCTATGCAGAGGAGAGATGCTGGTGTCACACTTCCAGGGCTTGTGATCAGAGCCCCTTGGAGGCTGGGGCCGTACCTCTGGGTGGGCGTAGGCTGCTGCTGCGTCCCTCTGCAGGGCTGAGCGGATGTCTGGCACGCCATCTAGGATGTTTCCAGAGCAGTTTTCTTTGCCTTGCTTATTCATCTCGGTTCGCATTTCTTTCATGTCCTCTTTGATTTGTTCGTTTTCCTTGGTGAGGTTTTTAGAAACTTCCTAAGAAGGAAAAAAATTAAAAGGATGATCCATTAAAGTATCCTGAAGACAAGCAGGAGGCAGCTAGCAGCCATCTTTGCTCAGAGCACAGAGACACAATGGACAGGCGGAGAAATCATCCAACAAGTGATTGGGGCTAGAGAATGTGTCCAGTCCTGGGCAGGGCACTGGTGCCAGGTCCCCAGGCAGCATTTCCAGGGCAGCTCAGTGCCGGGATGTCCAACTACAGGAAATACTGCCCGAACTACCGTAGCTGTTCTATTAATAACACGGCCAAGTCTCTGGGCCACCAGGACACCGGGCTCTTTTTCTGTCCTTTGCATACAGCCCAGCCTTACCCAGTGTTGAAGAACATTAATGAATTCCATTGACTCTCATCCCATACATGTGAACCAGTAGCTCGGTAACGAAAGAGGGGCTTTTAAAGCAATTTTAGAAGAGGTGGCAAAAAAAAAAAAAAAAAAAAAAAAAAAAAAAAAAAAAAAAATCCAGTCTGCTTTTCTAATGACCATAAACCATTCCCTGGCACTTTAAAAGCATCATTTACATAGAAAATTGATAGTCCGGCTTCAAACTTTTCTATTTACCCATAAAAACTGTTTCACTAAATGACCTCTTACTTGGCAAATTAGAGCTGGTTCATACCAGAGATGGCCAAGGCTGCATTTCAGTCAGTCAGCACTGCTGAGTTCCCCCCGAGCGTCTAAGTCCAGTGCTACAGAAAGAAAGGCTTTAGGTATCCCCGGGGCTCTGGACCTGGGTCGGGTTGGGGAGCTGGCAACTGTAACGGGATGGACCAACCACGTCAGCTTCTGTAAATGGCAAAGGTGAGAGCAGGAGAGTGGAGGCATCCAAGGCAGCTTCCTAGGGAAGGTGAACACTGAATGGGAGTTCAATCAAGAAGAGTTGTCAACAGCCTTAGAAGTGCCTCCTCTCCTCTAGTTATTTTTAAAGAGGTTTGGCTACACTGAGATCCAATTTTGGCCCTCATACTAAGGTTTCCATGGGCATCTAATTTTTTAATGTGATGTTCTCCTTTGGGCCCTGTTTATGAGGTTGAGGAAGGGACCATGTGAAATAGAAGATGTGTTTGCTTTCCCTCTTTCTTTAACAGACAGATGCAGGAAGTATAAAATCTCAGTCATTGCCAGGCTCAGCCCTCCAGCCCGGGGGTATGCTACTAACATCCTAGAGGGAAGACCCAACGGAGCAGAGCAGGGGACGTGGGCATATCCAGGCAGTGACACCCAGACACTGCGGCTCCTGAGGCTCCTACAGGGGCTGCCCAGAGAGCCCAGTAGGTGCTTGTTAAATGAACCTGGCTTTGAAACCATCAGCCATGCCATTCTTATGGCATTTCATTGCATGCCAGATCCTGAGCGCTGAAAGGGCTCAGAGTGTTCCGTGACACTTAGGCTAAACCAGCCTCTCTAACTTCACAGAATTAACTAGGAGAGCTAACGTCCATGAGAAAGAGGTCTTGTTTTAAGAATGCCCAGAATGGGCCGGGCGCAGTGGCTCAAGCCTGTAATCCCAGCACTTTGGGAGGCTGAGGCGGGTGGATCATGAGGTCAAGAGATCGAGACCATCCTGGTCAACATGGTGAAACCTCGTCTCTACTAAAGATACAAAAAATTAGCTGGGCATGGTGGCATGTGCCTGTAATCCCAGCTACTCAGGAGGCTGAGGCAGGAGAATTGCTTGAACCCAGGAGGCGGAGGTTGCGGTGAGCCAAGATCGTGCCATTGCACTCCAGCCTGGGTAACAAGAGTGAAACTCCGTCTCAAAAAAAAAAAAAAAAAAAAAAAAAGAATGCCCAGAATGAGTGATCTTCCTGGGTGCGCAGTCACTCCTGATAGGCGTTATCTATCAGGAGGTCAAGTGTAATGGGTAAGAGCATGGATTCTGGAGGAAACTGCTATTGCTAGATCTGAGATCTCAGGCACGTTACTGGAACCCCTCTGCTTCAGTTTCCCATCTGGAAAATGGGGATAATACCAGCACTTTTCCTACGGGTTGTTACGAGGCTTAAGTGAGTTAACATATATGGATATGCATGAAACATACTGGACTAAGTGGCTATTATTTTTCATAGAATGTCACAGCTGGAATGGACCTAAGAACTCATGCCTAATCTTTCATTTCACAAAAAGAAAACTGAGGTCCAGAGCAAGAATATGACCTGCCCAAGGTCACTACAAAAAAGTGGCGGAGTGGAACCAGCACACAGCTTCCTGGCCTTTTCTCCTTCAGCTCGCTTGCTGGATTGCTAAGAACACCAGGAGAGGATCCCAGCACAAAGACAGCTCTCAGCAGCGCCAAGCACGTCAAAAAGCCAGAGCATACTTGCAGTCTGGTTTCAGGATACATGACAGGATATGCACAGATGCTGAAAAATACGGAAGCGTTTGACTCTCATAAATCCTCACTATTCAAAGTGTGGTGTAGAGACCAGCAGCATCAGCATCACACAGGTGCTTGCTAGAAATGCAGATTCTCAGGCCCACTCAACCCTGCTGAATCGGAATCTATATTTTAACGAGATCCCTAGACGCTCTGCATACACATTAAAGTTTGAGAAGCACCACCTTAAGTGGAGAAAGCTTGGGGCATGGCTCCTTGATAAGCAGACAGAAATGTGTGACAAGGGCTGTTTTATAAGAGCTGAGTTCTTTCTGGGACTGATGGGAAAGGTTTCTGGCCTCTTAGTGCGGTTCAAGCATTTCTGCAATCCATAAGCACCTGCTGAGAGCAGCACCTGTGGATGCCCCTCCTGTAGCTATCACAGCCTAACACAGATCACCAAGCCCAGCAGGTGCAGGGATTCAATGTGTTACCTTTCTATGAAGGCATTCACGTGCTCAGTGCCACACTGAAGGTTCAAGCGTGAGCAAGGCCACTGGGATCCTGCCCCGGTGAAGGTCACCCTCCATGAGGGGGAAAATAGGCAACAGACAAAGAAATAGACAGGAAAACATCAACTAGTAAAAAGTGCTCTGCAGAAACTCTGCCAGGCTAATATGGCAGATGCAGGCATTGACTCCTTGGCCAGGTCCACAGGCTTCTCTGAGGAGCAGACTGAGGGGGGTCCACACCTGTGGCCCAGCACTGGCCCTAGGACTCTTCTAAAGGTGCTGGCACCTCTGGGTGGACTGGCTGGCTGGGCCTAAGTATTAGTAGATCTCGCTGGATTCCTCAACACCGCGCATCAGTGGGCGTGGTGTGCTGTGAGGCAAAAAGCGGCCCCCCAGGTCTTGGGGTTTCTAGGGTCCTAGAGAGCCCCTTCACATTGATTTATAGTCTCCCAGCCCCTTTCTGGTGTCAGTGAGGAGGCATTATTTGGCATTTCCAAAAAGGAGGGTTTCAGGCAAGCCCGCCCTGAGAACCCGGAGGGGCAGTACACTTTATTCCCCTCATGGGAATGGCAAAGCCCACCAGCTGCCTGAATCAACAACAGGCTGGTGGTGGCATCACCCCACTGGCCTGCAGGCTGAGCCAGCTGGTGTCCCCCAGGACAGCAGCCGCAGCTGCCTCTCCTTGGCCACCCCTAGTCAGCCACCTCCAACCCAGGGGTGCTGACCCTCAAGAGCTCCCCACTCTTCCCTGGAACTCTGCACTCCTCACACCAAGGGCCTTTTGTGAAGTGATTCTCAGGAGATGCAGCGAATGCCACCTGCACAGGGTGCCTTTGATTCTGCCCTGGCAGATGAGTGAACCCCATGACCTCATGCCTCAAGCTCTTCCCCCAGGACAGCTGCAGCCTTGACATTTATAGTGTGTGCAACTCGGCTTGTGGGTAGCGCTGGCAATGTGGCAGAGGAGGTGGGAACCATGCCTGTCTGGCAGAAGTGAGTGTACCCATGGCCCCTGCCAAGGACCCTGGCACCAAGAAGAGGGAAGGGAAGAGGAAGGTTAGAGCAGGTAGACACAGGGCTGGGACAGAAGGCTGGACACAGACAACTGGCAATGAAAGTTTTGAGAACCTTGTCGTCATGATTCCTTGGGCCAGGCAGAGCCAAGGAACTGAGAGGTGTTCATAGAACAAGTGCCATATGTGGGAGAGGTATGCAATTGGGCATTGGAGGGTGCCTGATGGGAACGGGTGCCACGCTGCCAGCTGGGAACAGGTGTCCACTGCTGACTGCAGACAGAGGCACACACACCAGAGGGAAGAGAGCGTGCAAACGAGGCAGGGACCCTCAGCAAAGGGGAACCGGATGCAGGTGGCATTAGGGGTACAGCCACCAGTCAGCCCTAGTCAGCATGGCTGGTGCTTTGACAAGCCACAAAGGGCCGGCACAACCAGATGCGTAGACTGATGGAATAGGTATGAAGGGCACAGACCGGGTCCTGACCTTGTCCAGCTCTTGTACACGTGTGCGTGTACCTGGCTGAGACTGTGTAGTGGTTTAAGCCAAAACCTTGGGACCAGGGGAAAGATGACCACAGGGCAGAACTCTGGCGGTTCTCTGTGGTCTTGTTTTTACAATTGGAACCAGGGACGGGGTGTGCGTAGGGGAAGAAGATGCTGGCTCTGGAGACCAGGTGTAAACCACACTACAGTCACAGCCTGCTTATATAACCACACAGGGCGAGGGATGAAACCTCTTTAGGCTCCAGGTGGAAAAAGATGGAATGATGACATCTACCTCACCCAGGCTTGGCATGGAGGTGGATGAGGTGCTGCATGTGGTACAGTGCTGGGCACAGAAATCGGGCTTGAGGCATGTGGATGAAGCTGGAGTGGGAGGGACCCTCAAGGTTTCCATAGCAAACATGCAGGTGGAAAAAGAAAGGGAAGCTAGGGCTTGGTATGGCTGGCATGGGGAGGAAGGTAAGAAGCCAAGGCTGGCATGCTGTAGAGAGACACGCTAGACACCTGTGGGAGGAGGCGAAGCCAGACTACAGGTGGGCCAAACCCCGGCCCCAAGACACACAGCAGGTGCATGCGGCCACATCTGAGGAGGCTGCCTGGGAGGCTGCCTGATAGGTCCTGTGGGCATCAGGATTCCCTGGCAGATAGCTGGGTGTGCACAAGGCTAAGGTGCAGACGGCAAGCCCGAGGGCAGACGGGACACAGTTTCTCGTGGGAGTGAACTGGGCAAGTGTGAGGGTAACTGGACTCATGGGGGGAATGCATGCAGTTCCCATCAGCTCACTGTGCACACCCTTTGCACCCTTCAGGAGACAGCTAGGACCAGATGGCCTGAGACAGCCACCTCAGCTGACAGCTGTCTCCTAGCCCCTAGTAAGAGAGCTGGGGAAGAGAACAGCTGGAAACAGCAGGTGCTCCTGATGGCAGGACAGGCGGGCTGTAGCCTAATCCCTCCGACCACAGCTGATGGGAGAGATAGGCAGGCCTGGGTTCAGGGAGCCACCAGCTGCCGCACTGAACACTCGTCCAACCAAACAGCTGTGGAGCGTTTGTCTTACATTAGGTGCTGGACGAGGGCCTGGGTAACAAAGATGATTTGACCCAGTTTGCCCTTAAGAAGTCCAGAGCCTGGCAGGAGAGTCAAACAAGGTAAGAGAAAGAAGTCCCAGGCCTCCAGTGATGAATTTCTATATTAGGGGTAACCTCACCCCTTAAAATAGGGCCACTTGAGCCATGCCTGCCTGCACATCCTGGCAGCTCTAAACTGCTCCTAGGCCAACAGATGAAGGGCTGACACTTACACTGTAAGTCTCTTTAGCCAAGAAGAAAACCTTATGTCCCACAATGACAAATTAGATTTGAAGTAAACACAACCCCAGGAGAGGTAATATATTGGTTAAGGTGTAAATTGAATTAAACAGCGTTAGGGCTGAAATACGTCTTAGAAACACTAACTTCAACCCTCTGCCTTTTCACATAGGAGAACACTGAAGTCAGTGGGTAAGCAGTGACCCTCTCCAAGCCTTCACCTGAGGAAGAAGAGTGAAATGACTTACAGCAGACCCCTCGGAGACAGCAGATTTGATCAGGAGAGTGAGCCCTGGGGGTGTCTTGATAGGGGTGGAGGGTGGGAGGCAAGGGGAGGCTTGGAAAAAGACAGCTCTGCACAGATGAAAATGACATTTTCCTATTACCTGGTGAAAAGATGTATCTCCCAGGGTCAGGAATGCTTCTTTGATCTTGCCTTTCAGTCCAGAAACACAAAAGCCACCAAAGCTTTAGGTGTGGGGAAGAAGCCCTCAGCAATGCTTGCACCAGTACATTCTGGGGAGTGGGCCAGTTCTGGGTCTGGAAAATCCATCGTGGACTTAAATTTCCTTGGCGGCAATGTTACTAAGAGAAAAGGCTTCAGCTGGGACACAAGGTTCCCTGGTACCATCTATGCTCATGGATGGATGTAGTTTGCAAATTCCAGCAGGTAGATTCAAGAAAAAGGAAAGAATAGCCGGGTGCGGTGGCTCAAGCCTGTAATCCCAGCACTTTGGGAGGCCAAGGCGGGTGGATCACGAGGTCAAGAGATTGAGACCATCCTGGTCAACATGGTGAAACCCCGTCTCTACTAAAAATACAAAACATTAGCTGGGCATGGTGGCGCGTGCCTGTAATCCCAGCTACTCAGGAGGCTGAGGCAGGAGAATTGCCTGAACCCAGGAGGCGGAGGTTGCGGTGAGCTGAGATAGCGCCATTGCACTCCAGCCTGGGTAACAAGAGTGAAACTCCGCCTCAAAAAAAAAAAAAAGAAAAGAAAAAGGAAAGAGACACACACACCAGAAGGGGCAAGGCAGAAATTACACTATGGAAAGCTTGCAGGCATGCATCTATTTTAAGAGCATGGGCTATGTACCCACACATACACAAAGGCACGTGTGTACATATGCATTTCAAATACTACAAACACAGGTATCCTGCAGCAAGGTAGGGGTGGGACATTTCTTCGTAAAATTTGCAAATTTTGGCGGGGGGGTGGGGAGGTGGGAAGAGATAGCATGGGGAGAAATGACAGATACAGGTGAGGGGACGAAGGCAGCAAACCACACTGCCAAGTGTGTACCTATGCAACAATCTTGCATGTTCATCACATGTACCCCAAAACCTAAAATGCAATAAAAAAAAATTTGCAAATTTTATGGAAATGACTGAATCCAACAAAAGCCTTGATGCTAAAAGATTATTGTAATGATCTGTCCCTGTTTGTCTTTTTCTCCGCTTTAGTAGTGAATCTGCCCCTGGAAGCAGTATGTGCTGCTAGGGGTTGAACACCATGCCTCTAGTCCTGCTGACATTCAGAATCCAGCATTAGGCCTGGGCAGCCTACAAGTCTTTGGGTCTCCAAGTGCACTTAGAGCTCGAGCGAAGTCTTTTCTTGAGCTGAGTGAGTGCCATCGCCAGCTCTATATGCAATAAACAAGGCTTGCCTTTGCCTTTGGAAGCTACAGATTTTCTTTCTAAACTTTTAACTACCATCTCTTCAGATATTTATGTTCTGTGCCCACCCACCTCTCAACTCCAACATGTACCCGTACTTCCGGCATGCCCTTTCCCCTCCCAGCCACTCGCAGGAAAGAGAGGTGAGCTGGGGTCTGTGTTGGACTGCTGACGACCGTGAGTGTTTCTTATTCCTGGAGCTGTTCTAAAACTGGTCCATGAGGTTTCAGACTTCCTCAGTGAACTGGAAAGATATTTTCGGAGTTAAGTTTCTGGAACACAGTGAAATGACCCTACTAAGCTATACCTTCCAAATTGACAAAAAATAGAAAGTCTGACGTTCATTGTTTATCCACTTTTCTATGCATGTGTCATTTTTCATTTTTTAAAACAAAAGCTTACCCCAAATCATTCCACTAAGCAGAGCTGCTCCCAGAGCTGATTTTACCAAAAAGTTAACTCAAAATAGTTCAGATGCCATTTCCTTCTCCTTCCTTCCTCTTTCATCTGCAAATGAAGTTTCCATTCCTACCTCCTCCTATATACTCAAGGTGGAACTGTGGCTGTATCCCATAAATGTGTACCTGCTTATACTGCCAACCATGGATCTTACTTTGGGCAAAATGCCTCTCCAAGCTGACCCCTTTTGTCTTGTCTGACCTCCAAAGAACTCCCCTTGAGATTCAAGAATATTCAAGGACCAGGAGCAGAATTTAACTTCCATTCCTCCTGCAGACCGAGCTGGAGAGGGAGTGTTTTTTCAATTTACCCAAAAGTCTGCCTTTTCGATTACTGCAGACTCCAGACGGTCAGTTGGCATGAGGCCTGAAACAAACTCAAGTGAATACAGTGCTCTACTCTTTGGGCACAGGGGTCCCGACCCATCTGAAGACTACTGTCACACTTCAGCACCCTCTCAACTTAGGCTGCCCGGTTTGGGGAAACCTTCTCTAACTGAACTTTAATCCTATTTAATGGAACCATGGGATATAGTCACAGTCCTGCCTAGAAATTCCCTTGGAAGAGCTATTGTTTGGAGTTCTTGTTAGGAAAACTGATGCTTGCAGGGAAGATGGCAATGATTTGAAGAAACTTAACAGGGCTGATGAGAAAGAGTCCTGGACGAGGAACCAGAAGGCCCTGTGTTTCCTAGCACTGTGAAATTGGTCAAGTCATCTAATTTCCTTGGCTCTCACACTATCCAGGAACAAATGGGCTAAATGTATATGGAATGCTTTAAAAACATAATATTCTATATAAATATAAGGTATTATTATTATTATTATTATTATTATTAAGGTCTAGTTGCTACTAAACATACCACAGTCTTGCCAAGGAGATATTCTCATTGATGTAACTAAAACTTTTTGGCAAAAACCAGGTTACTGCGTGACTGTATGGACGATACTACCTTGCTGGGGCAGTGGTGTTGCATCAGATTCACCCATACTCCCTCCTGAGCTGGGAGGGCTCAGCTGCTGGGCAAGGCTGGAACAAGGCTGTGGCCTTTGAACAAGCCCAGCCCACTGGCCTTCTCAGAGGCTGAGCACCTGACCTTGGCCTCCTGAGCTGTACTCTTCCCGCCAGATCTACCTTTCTCAAGCTGTGTTCTCCAGGCAGAATGACAACTGTGTGGCTGCCAAGGTCAGGTAGAAGCAGAAGAGGTTGTTGTGGCTCCTGTTCCTAGAGAAGAGCAATCCTTTTCTCAAAGGGGCATTGCACATTTGGATGATTCTGGGGTCTAGGGAAACAGAGGCACCTCCCAATATTGGACCTTGGTTTAATGCCTTTTGAATGCATCTGAAAGAATCAGAAAGTGGTTTTTAACCAGGAGGAAGAGTCCCAAGCCTGCATGAAGTCCACTGGTAGTGGGTGGTGCTGACCATCTCAGTGTCATCATTCTGGCTGTTAACGTTGAGAAAGAAGAGACTCAAGATGCCCAGGGTCCTAATTGTTTGAAAGAACCTCTTAAAGCGAGTGGCAGACAGTGAGGAGGAGGCTGATGCGGTTCTATTGGCCACCCTGATCTGTCTACAAAGCTCAGGCTCCAAAACCTCTCATCAGACCTCTTAATTGATGTGATTAAGGACCTTCCAACCTCCCAGAGCCAACAGCCATATTCAGAAAACACCTCGTCATAGCATTGGAGGCGCTAAGCCCAAGGGCAGGTGGAAAAGGACTTTCTGGGAAAAATTTTAGGAGTGGAAGGAGTGTGCTGAAAGCAGTCCTCGTAACTGCAACGTTTCATAATCTTTGTGGCAGCTGCTTGGGAAAGCAGTGTGGGAATGTTTGTCCCCAGTCTCTCCATGGTCAGAGCCTTGTTTAACCATTTCAAAGTATTTTCATACTGATTACTGTACTTTGCATCCTCTCAGCAATCATACAGAGTAGGCAGGGTACTATTCTCGCTGTGCAGATGGAGCAGGTAGGACACGACTGCTTGGCAGCACAAAGAGTAAGGAACTCATCCCGTCCTGACACCAAGCCTGCTACTCTTTCTGCCACAAATCACTCCATCTACTAATCATGGATCAAGGAACTTTAGCTCTTTTGTGATAGCCCCCCAAAAGCCCACTTTTTCGCGAGGAATATTGCTATGTTTACAATCATTGTGTTATTGAATTTACCACTTACAGCAATGCTGTAAACATTAAAGAAATAGATTTCTACTTGGAGCAGCAGCTCTTTGAGTCAGTTTCAAGTATCAGACCAAGAACCAGATGCAAGTCAATGAAACATGTCCATAAAGTTTCTTACCCATAGGGTTGAATAATGATCGTTAGTTACTTTTTGGGTGACTAAATGATTTCTCCCTATATGTTAAGGCATCACAGCAACAAGCACTGTCAACATTATTACAGTATCTGTAACAACTCCCAGCTCCCACCATCATGTCACACACCACTAGATGAAAACCACAGCACCACCTGCACAAGCCTCAGAGCCCAGACAGAAGAGTATGGTGTGTTTGTCTATGAAAATTGCATGACTCGTCTATTCATCCTGGGCATGACCAGCCTGAATGCTGAGTAGGAAACATTACTTATTCGTAATCATTTTTATGTCTTCTTCCTCTAAAATGAATTTCAGATGGATTTACACACATAAATAAAGGGGTATGCACCAGAACAGTTAGAAAAATTAGGGGAAGGAGATGACTCCACCTGAACACTGGAGGTAAGATGCTTACGGGACCTTTACGTTTCATTGAGTTCTGAGGTCCCTGGAAGTCAAGGTAAAAATGAAAAGACATTGGTTATACGATTAAGAGGATCTTATAGATGAAAAAGAGAAGCCACAGTATTGGCATTTCTGTTTAACTGATTTTCTTTGTTACCAACAATTTGGCATAATTTTGGATGCATCTTTAATGTATATTTTCCTTTTCATAAAATAGAATGGGCTAAGTCTAATCAGGGCATGTGCTAGCTGAAAATTGACTGTGGGAAGTTTGATACGCTTTTGGGTTCCATCAAGAAAAAGATACGGAAATCAGAATCCTCCTTACCTCCTCCAGTTTATCCACTTGCCCCACCAGTTTGGTGGTGACTGAATGTAGCTTCAGGAGATCCAGGCCATAGAATGCTCCTTCCAACATGTCTATGATTGTGGAGAGCTAGGAAACAAGGCAAGGGGTTAGTCCAGGCAGGGCTGGGGCAGACAGACCACAGGGCAGAGCTTCCTTTCAGATCTGCATACTGGAGGTTCGACAGGAAAGCCACCAGCCAGGAATTGAGAGGCTTCTGTGAGACACACGTTTGTGTCGGCAGGGATGTAGGCAAGCGCAGTGGTGTATTCTACCTTCTGAAATGTTGGGGTAAGAAAATGGTAGAGTCCTACAAGAACAAGTGAACCTGAGGTCTAGCCTTCTTCACAAACCGTTTATGCCTCTTTTATGAAATCTGCCACTTGCACTGACATCTGTCTTTCCTACTAGACTGTGAGCTCCTTGAAAGTAGTGTCTCAATAGCAAACACATGGAGTCGACCTAAATGCACATCAATGACAGGCTGGATAAAGAAAATGTAGTACATACATACCATGGAATACTATGCAGCCATGAAAAAAATGAGATCATGTCTTTTAGGGGAACATGGATGGAGCTGGAGGCCATTATCTTAGCAAACTAACACAGGAACAGAAAATGAAATATCACATGCTCTCACTTACAGGTGGGAGCTAAATGATAAGAACTTGTGCTCGCTTCGGCAGCGCATATACTAAAAAAGAACTCATGGACACAAGGAAGGGAACAACAGATACTAAGGCCCACTTGAGGGTGGAGGGTAGGAAGAGGACAGGAGCAGAAAAAAATAACTATTGGGTACTAAGCTTAGTAATAATCTAATAATCTATACAACAGACTTCCGTGGTGCAAGTTTACCTATATAACAAACCTGCACATATACCCCTGAACCTAAAATAAAAGGTTAAAAAAAAAAAAAAAAGAAAGTAGTGTCTTCATCTCTGTTCCCCAAGATCCCTGGCTTATCACAGGTATTCTTATTCCATAAATATTCAACAAGGTGGCTCTACATGCCAATACCTTGAGAATATGCTTCTGAAACACTAACTTCATTGTCTATTAAAGGCTCTGAAAGACGTCAACAGGTTTTCCTTAGCACAGAGAGCTAAACTGACCCTGGGGTAAAAGAAGACTCAGTGTACCACCTTTGACACTCTTGCTCTATGGCAAGCTGCCATGGTGTACCAAGACTCCTCAGTTTTTATCAATACCATCCTGCCTGCCAGTACAGAGGCCCTGGGAGGAAGGTGGCTGAGGCTGTGGCAGCATCAAGGGCATGCAGAGTGCAGGGAAAGAGGGAAGATGATGAGGGCCAGTTCCTGGAAGAGTTTGCTGGGCCACACTTTTGCAATCTACACTCCCCGTTTATCTCAGAGCCTTGCTTCTAAATGAAGAATCCCAAGTATGAAATATTCCTGTTTAGAAGGTGAGCTCCTTTCTCCTCACCAGAGGAAGAGAGCAGAATCTCAATAGGAGCCATAAAAATATAGCTGGATATTAGCATGTACTGTGATGATTTCCTGATTTCTAATAGACATTTTGCCTTATGGTGTTCCTGAAGTCCCCCAGAGTCCAATCCTACAACTGCGTGAGGGTGGCATTAGGTTCCGAAAGTTGTTTCATGGCAGAGTTACAGCTCTGGCTGAATCCTGAGGTGCTCCTGATATTGGTAAACACTACTCTGCTGAAAGAGACACCAATGACTACCGGTCACTGAGTGAGTACCAGGTGCCAGCTGCACTCTACATGGTCACCCATTCATTCATTCATATACATGGTCATGTCTAACTGAATGTCTGGTGTTGTGCCAAGTACTTACTAGTTGTTATCTCATCGATTCTCATAACCCCATCAACTAGATGTTATTATTCCCACATGTGATTCAAGGAGCTGGAGGGCAGACAAATTAAATAACTTAAGTGGGATTACGCAGCAATAGTTTGAACCCAAGCCTGCCTGACTCCAAAACCCAGCTTGTTCTGCTACCCCAGGGTGCAAGGGAAGGGGAAGTGCAGGATCAGAAGCCCTCAGTCAACCCACAGGGCTGCTTAAGTAGGGCCTGAGCTTCCCTACCCTATGGACCATGATAGGACCACAGTTTGAAGACCCATTCTATAGCAGGCCCCAGGTCTCTCCTTCCCTGGGCCAACCCAGCCCTTGAGCTAAGGACCAAAGGCTTACAAGAGTTTATCTTTTGCTTCTTTGGGGTGCGTGCTGGGCTAACAATAAATCGTGGCAGCAATTTTCCTGAAGAACGCTGAGTTCTTTTGGCTAGCTGGACCTGGCAGCTGCTCTCAGGCCCAGCCTCTCTGGCTCCATAAGGAGGGGCAGGCACACTTTGCTTTCAGCATCTCCCTGATACACCAGAACTGAAAAGGCCCAGTTTGCCAGGACATCACCCTTGGATCCACACACAGTACTCCAGGGACCAGGCCTGACCTTCTTCAAAGGCCTTACAGTCTTCAATGACAGCCCTGCCACACTTGTGGGTCTCAGAAGTGCCCGCTCATCCAAGGCACTGCCCCATACCAGGTCCTACCTTCAGGTCCTGGCTGTCCGCCTCCCGCAGCTTCTGGAGTCTGAAGTCTCCCTCGCAGGGATTGAGAGCCGATGGGGGCGCAACGCAGGCACACTTGCAGGATGAGCCCGAGGTGATGGTTTCCACAGTATAGAAGTCTTCCTTCCTGGAAGCGCCCGCATTGATTCTTTGGCAAGCATCTCGGCCCAGGGGTCTCACCACACACTTGCACTGACAGTCCGAGCCCTCAGACATAGCCTTGACCTTGTCATAGTCCCCCAGCAACTAGACACACAGAGAATGGGTTGGGGGTATGCAAACACAGGTGTCAGTCAGCCTCCAGAAAGAGGCCCTCCATTTAGTCAAATGTCCTGCACTAGCCAGAGACCTCAGACAACTCTGAACCACGGAGCCTTTATGTCACTGAGACGCAGTTTGCTGACTCTGACATTTCCTTGACGGCAGTCAGAGTTCAGCTGTCTTCATTTGTCTTGGAAAGCTGTGCCTTTCTCATGGGGCCTTAGCCTTTCATTATTGAACGGAAAAAACAGATGAGTCCTATCATTTGTCCAATAGCCTTTGCCTTCTGCTACAATTTAGGTTTAGGCTGTTTTTTTTTTTTTTTTTTTTGAGATAAGGTGTCATTTTGTTGCCCAGGCTGGAGGGCAGTGGCATGATCTCGGCTCACTGTAACCTCCACCTCCCAGGTTCAAGTGATTCTCCTGCCTCCGCCTCCTGAGCATCTCGGATTATAGGCACATGCTGCCATGCCCAGCTAATTTTGTATTTT
This sequence comes from Saimiri boliviensis, assembly GCF_048565385.1. Lineage (NCBI taxonomy): Eukaryota > Metazoa > Chordata > Mammalia > Primates > Cebidae > Saimiri > Saimiri boliviensis. Next base: position 30,040,178 of record NC_133467.1, on the reverse strand, counting down.
CATTTTCACCATGTTTGCCATGCTGGTCTTGAACTCCTGATCTCAAGTGATCCACCTGACTTGGCCTCCCACAATGCTGGCATTACAGGCATGAAACACCGCGCCAAGTCAGAATCCAGGTTTAAATGTAAAAAGGTAAAGAAGGAATTGGAGAGACTGAAAAGTTGTTATTCAAGTTTGAAGACTACTGGCTTCTCTCGTTCATTCATTCAGCATTTATGCAGTGCCTCCTAGGGACTGGGAGGGGCTGAGAAGGATAAAGAGACAGGCCAGACAGAGAGCCTGCTCACAAGGAGCCTACAGTGCGGGAGGCATAGAAATAGCAATCACACGGAGTAGAGAATTGTAAGTGCCCCTGAAGAGGCAGAGAGAAAGGGCAGTGGGAGCTAAGAGTGGCTCTAACTGGAAGCCAGGGAAGACTTCTTGGAGGAAGTGGCATTTAATCTGGGCCTTGAAGGATGGTTTGGATGTGGAGAAAGGGAACTGAGAGGAAAGAGACATGTCCAGAAATCAGTAAGGTTTACTCAGTCTAAGAGTTCTTGCTTTTGAACCCAAACCGCAGGCCAAACCCAGGAGAGCAAACTGGCAGCACCTGCTGCTTTTGCAGTGCTAAACATTTCCTCCTGGGCACTTGCCCCTGCCAGCCTCTCTGGCCAGGAAAGCACGCAACAGTAGGCTTTCTGGAGCTCCTACCCTGGGCACTTGCTGGGAAAAGGCTCTTCTCTCCCAATCCTCTCCAAAAGGCCCTATATCCCCAAAGCCAGGGCTCCCTTTCTAGGCAGGCAGAAGGGTTCCCTTCATTTGACTAATGATCTTGTCAGGCAAGCACTGGGCGTGTTTGAGTGGAAATGTTCCTTGGGATACTGTTTGTGGGGAAGAAGGCTTGTAATGCTTTCCCTGCGAAGATTGGGTTTCTTCTAATACTAATATTTGCTTTAGGGCTGTTGTCAAATACAGAATGGATCAGTAGAAGAGGTAGTATAGTTAAGGATGACTTAAGCGGCTGTTCTTTACAGGCTGATAGTAAATTGCGGCTGTCTGCTCTCTGACACTCTGCCTAGATTCCTGCATAACCCTGCTCTGAGAACCCTGGGTGGATTCCTTCCTTTCAGGAGGCTCGGGTTTCAGGACAGTTTTTGTTGATAGTGTTCCAGAGCCCCAATCTGAGAGATTTTTATGTCTTTTCGATTTAGGGGTCAGTGTGAGGTAATGGGTGGATAGAGGGCATATATTAGCATGATTATTAAAGGAAGAGTGAGGAGGCTAGTGTTTGATAAATCGCAAAGTGCAGCTGATTATTCTCTCTACAGGAAGGAGACAAGGCCCAGTCTCAGGGTTTGGTGGAGGTGGAGGTACAGGTAGCATTGGAGGATCCTTTCGCAGACATCCACATTCTGAGGATTCTGATGACACCCACCACACGTCATCATGATTTATTTCTTCTGGAGAGCATGAAATAAACACTCCAGAGAGAATTATCTTTTACAAACATGGGATCTGGGCTGAAGACTGTCAGAAGCCCTGGCTCTACTCATGTGTTTTATAGTCTTTATCTATAGATGGGTATCAGGGTGTTTTGAAGATTGAGTAAGAAACAAAACAAGTTTAAGTACTTTGTAAACAGACATGTTACAAAGCCCATCACTATCATGGGTTACTGAGCTCCCCACTGACAGTCTGCCCTGGTTGCCTGCATCTGCATTCCCACCCTCCCCTCCCAATATACGCGGTCATGTTCTCAATCTCTCCGTTTGGGGGTCACCTCACATTCATCACACATGTTGCTGTTCTGACTTCACCCCATGCCTCTGCCTGGGTGTCACACCCTCTGCCATAAAATATCTCCCGATGGGATATGCCATCTGCCTCCTGGTCAACATACCCGCCTGTTTTCACATTCCCGTTCTGACAAACAGCCACATAGACAAGATATACTTTTCACAACCCTGAAACCAAAAACAACTCTTTTCCTTTCTTCTCAAGGAGTTGAGCAGCATCTTTCCTTCCTTCACCTCTCCTTTCTCCTGATTTGATGACCTTGAAAGACCCCATGATTTTGAGAGGAGAACCTATATACCTCCATTAAGAAAATATTCTGATACATGAAAATCAAATGCCTTTTCCATTTGGTAACGGAAGAAAAAACAGCTGCCCCCCAAACACTTCAGCAAAGACCAGCTCTGGCTTTCATCACCATCCAGGGCGAGAAGGGCGGTCGTGGCACTCGGCATCCTACCTGAGATAAAACGTTCTCCTGGTTGTCCGCCTCGTTTTGCAGAGTCTCATCCTCCGTGGGCGCCACAGTCTGCGCATCTGGGGGCTCACCTGTCCCTGTGGGGACAATGCTGGACACCCAGCCTGGAGCCACAATCAGAGAGAAGTAGAGAACTAGTAGCAGAGGCTTGGCCATGGGGGACGCGATGAGAGAGAGGATCCTCAGCCCCTGCAGAGAATGGCCGGAGCGGGTGGTCTGGGCAAGACTTGTGCGAGAGGGTGTCCTAGCTAGAGCCCCAGAGTGGCTGCTCAGAGCGCCTTCTAAAGCTGGGTGCACCTGAGGGCGACAGGAGGGTGCGCCGCAGAGACTCTGGGCATCTCCTTCCGGACGCGAGCAGACCTCGACTGTAGCCCCAGTGGAGAGCAGGACGCAGGAAAGAGGGGGTGACGGGAAAGGTGGAGGCGGGCAGGGGCTAGCTGAGCGCGTCGCCCGCGGGAGGGCTCAGGTGGCAGGAAGGAGGTCGGACAGATGCCCGCGGTGCGCGCCGGGACGGGCGGCGGGGAGCCTCGGAACGCACGGGTACCGGGCACGGGACGGGCAGAGGCGGTGGCGGCGCTGGCGGCGAGGGCGGCTGGGCGAGGGAGCCGCGGAGAGCTCGCGCGGAAGGAGGGCGGAGCCTCTATTGTGCCGGGGCCGCGGAGATGCAGCCAGTGACCGCGCGGAGGAGGAGGACCGGGAAGCGCACAGGGCTCGGGCGGAGGGGCACCCGGAGGACCCCGCCCCCGCTGGGGCTCAGCTGCCGCGCGCCTGCTGGGGGTGACGTCCGAAGGGCTTTCCTTTCCTTTCATCTGACCTCAAATGAGTGCAGAGAAGTTACCCGGAACGGCTTCCCAGAAGTTTCAGGTTTGCCTATCCTCACAGGAGCGGCTTGCCACGGCAGGCCCCGGGCGCTCGCCCCAAGCCCGAGCCAGTTAGGGATCTGCCGTACCCTCCTGTAGCACACCTGGGGCTGGGGAGAAGGCGCCTTTGCTTCCAGCGTTTCTTTCCCCTGACTTAACCCTGGGCGAGACCTCGGGCAGCTTTGAACTTAGCGCCGTTGGTAGCTTGCTTGTCTGCCACAGCTTTAGAACCTAGTAATACCTCCACCCAGAGGAAAATCATTGAATTCCCTCCTGGAGTGTGTCCTGAGTTGTGTAAACGTTGAAAGTTAGAGGAATGACTGTACATCTCTGACACTCTGCGAGTTCCCAAGGGGAAAGCTAATGCCTGATAATCAAATGGTTACTGAAGAGAACAGATCTTCCTGTCTTCCTGGTTTGAGACCAGTCTCTTGATCTGTTACCAGATTATCGCTAAGAGGGGGCCCAATTTCAATAGTGCGCAATTATGTTACTATGTCCCTCAGTTACTGAGGACAACCTTTTATAAACCTACAATGAAGATTAACAATGTGTGAATTTAAGGAAGGGCACTGTGCCATCCTGGACAACTGTCACTCGGACTATTGAACAGAGCCAGGCCCCTTCAAAAGGTATTATGCATCATTGGGAAATTCGAAGACAGAGTTGGCTGTTTGAAATTTAATTCAGCAACTTAGCGATGTCATCGAGGACCCTCAAGCTCTTTCCATTTTCCACTCAATTATTCTTAGACCATTTGGCCTTTTGAGCTACCCCTGTGCCAGACATTCAATTTCCCAGTCTCCCTTACAGCTGGAGGTAACCACCTGGACAAGATATTTTGCTTCCTGATAAAAGAAGCAAATAGGAGAGAGGGCCTTTCTGGTGCTACTCTTCCCCCACTTCTTGTCTTTGATTGTGTCTTTGACCACAGTCAAAGTGCTACAGGACAAAGAGGTTCTTATGCCCACTGTGTAGTAACGTACCAGTTACACTGCAACAGCCAGGTTTGCGGCAGGGAAAGAATTTAATGATTGCAGGGCACCAAGTGAGGAGATGGGAGAAGACCCTCAAATCCATCTGTCTGAGGAGTTCTGGGCTAGAGTTTTTAAGGGGATTGTGGAGCATGAGGGGGCTAAAGAATTGAGGTCATTGATTGGTCAGGCCCAGAGGATGGAACAAAGTTCCATCACCAGGATGTGGAAACTGCCTTCTCTGGTGAGTCAGCTCCTCATGGGGTCCTTCCAACCAGCTGAGTCCATAGTTTCATCAGTATGCAGAACCTGAAGGAGCATCTCAAAGGGAAAACATAATATTTTATAATGTTCAGGTGGTTATCTATAGAGCAGTTAAGGGGCACTATAATCTTTTAACAGGGTCTATGCAATTCTGAGGCAATAGGCACAAAGTAACTGTGAGGAAGCAGGTCAGAGAGCAAGCGGATCTCACGATTACTGCTGAATGTGCAGTGAACTTGGTTTATTTTCATTTCTTTCCTTCCCTTCTTCCCTGGTTAGTTTTATAAAGTTTATAGGGGCAGTTTCAAAAGTGCCAGGAGCTGTGGCAGCCATCTTATGACCATGAGTCCTTCCTGGTATCTAACTAAAATATCTTTCCTTTAAGGTCTTTTTTTTTTTTTTTTTTTTTTTTGAGACCGAGTCTTGCTCTGTTGCCCAGGCTGGAGTGCAGTGGTGTGATCTCAGCTCACTGCAACCTCTGCCTCCTGGGTTCAAATGATTCTCCTGCCTCAGCCACCCAAGTAGCTGGGATTGTAGGTGCCCACCACCATGCCCTGCTAATTTTTTTTTTTTTTTTTGGTAGAGATGGGGTTTTACTGTGTTAGCCAGGATGCTCTTGATCTCCTGACCTTGTGATCCGCCTTCCTTGGCCTCCCAAAGTGCTGCAATTACAGGTGTGAGCCACCATGCCTGGACTAAAGTCTACTTTAAAAGTCTCCTTTTGGGGGCTCGATACGAGAGATCCAAGATGGCTGATCACAAGCAGCTCGGGATTGTAGCTCCCAGTGAAAGCACAAAGAACGAGAGGACGCCACACCTTCACATGAATTCTTGTTGCTCACGCACCAGGAGATTCCCAGCAGAGGAGCCCCACGGGTTGCCAGCGCGACTCTTGTGACCGGCAAGGTGGTTTTGCCGGCGCCTCGGAGCATCGGTTCTTGGTGCAGAGTCAGAAAAGCACCATCAGTCTTAACATCGCTGATTTAGTTGGCGCAGTGGGTTGCTCAGATTTCGATGCTGAGAATCAATAAGTTGGACGTCCACTCAGAAATCCAATTACAAAGACGGTAATTATAAAGACCACAGATGGATAAATCTACAACGAAGGGAAGAAAACAGCCAAAAGAGGCTGAGAATACCCAAAATCAGAACGCCTTTCCCTCAGCAGGGGATCACAGTTCCTCATCAGCAACGAAACAAGGCCTGATAGAGAACAAGTGTGTTCCAATTACAGAAGCAGGCTTCAAAATGTGGGTAATAAGAAACTTCTGTGAATTAAAAGAACTTGTTCAAACCCAATCTAAAGAAACTAAGCACTTTGAAAAAAGGTTTGACGAAATGTTAACAGGAATACACAATTTAGAGAGGAATATACGTGAATTGATGGAGCTGAAAAACACAATACGAGAACTACGTGAAGTATGCACGAGTTTTAACAGCCGAATTGATCAAGCAGAAGAAAGGATATCAGAGGTCGAAGACCAACTCAATGAAATAAAACTAGAAGACAAGATTAGAGAAAAAAGGATAAAAAGGAACGAGCAAAGTCTCCAAGAAATATGGGACTATGTGAAAAGACCTAATCTACGCTTGATAGGTGTACCTGAATGTGACGAAGAGAATGAATCCAAGCTGGAAAATATGCTTTAGGATATTATTCAGGAAAATTTTCCCAGCCTAGTAAGGCAGGATAATATTCAACTCCAGGTAATACAGAGAACACCACAAAGATATTCCTCAAGAAGAGCAACTCCAAGGCACATAATCGTCAGAGTCACCAGGGTTGAAATGAAGGAGAAAATACTAAGGGCAGCCAGAGAGAAAGGTCAGGTTACCCACAAAGGGAAGCCTATTAGACTTACAGCAGATCTCTCAGCAGAAACACTACAAGCCAGAAGAGAGTGGGGACCAATATTCAACATCCTTAAAGAAAAGAACTTTCAACCCAGAATTTCACATCCAGCCAAACTAAGCTTCATAAGTGAAGGAAAAATAAAGTTTTTTGTGAACAAGCAAGCACTCAGAGATTTCATCACCACCAGGCCTGCTTTCCAAGAGCTTCTGAAAGAACCACTACACATAGAAAGGAACAAACAGTATCAGCCTTTCTAAAAAATACCAAAAAGAGCATCAATATAATGAAGAATTTACATCAATTAATGGGCAAAATAACCAGCTAATATTAAATGGCAGTATTAAACTCACATATATCATTATTAATTCTAAATTTAAATTGACTAAATCCCCCAATCCAAAGACAGACAGGCAATTTGAATAAAAAACTAAAACCCATCAGTATGCTGCATCCAGATCCATCTCATATTCAAGGATACACAAAGACTCAAAACAAGGGATGGAGAAATATTTACCAACCAATCAGAGAGCTAAAATATATAAATAAAAAGCAGAAGTTACAATTTTTGCCTCTGATAAAATAGTCGTTAAAGCAACAAACATCAAAAGAAGCAAAGAAGGACATTATATAATGATAAAAGGATCAATGCTACAAGAAGAGCTAAAGATCCTAAATATATCCGCACCCAATACAGGAATATGCAGACATATGAGACTAATAAAGAGACTTAGACTCCCACACAATAATAGTGGGAGACTTCAACATTAATATTAGACAGATCAATGAGACAAAATTAACAACGATATCCAGGACTTGAACTCAGATCTGGAACAAGTAAATGTAATTAGCATTTATAGAACTCTCCACTTTAAATACACAAAATATACACTCTTATCAGTACCACATCCTATCAACTTAGAAGTTTAAACAAAATGTTGGTTGGCTCCTTGTTTTTCTCTTCCCTCATTTTCTTTTATGTCTCCATTATTAAGGACAATTATAGGCATACCCATATTTAGACTGCATTCTAGCCCGGGCAATAAAGCAATACCCCCATCCTCTCTCCTTCTTCCTCTTTCTCTTTCTTCCTCTTCTTTATTCTTTTTCTTATATATATAAAAAAAGTCTCCTTTTAATGTTCAGTCCTACAGTCCTACACAGAATATGTCTAAGGACTTTCCTACAGAGAGTTTTTCATTCCTTTCATTTAAAGATAAATAGTTAAGTACTGGCTGGATATGGTGGCTCACGCCTGCAATCCCAACACTTTGGGAGGCCGAGGCAGGTGGATTACTTGAGTTCAGGAGTTCAAATCCAGCCTGGCCAACATCGTGTAACTCTGTCTCTACTAAAAATACAAAACTTAGGTGGGCATGGTGGCATGCACCTATAATCCCAGCTCCTTGGAAGGCTGAGGTAGAAGAATCACTTGAACTGGGGAGGCAGAGGTTGCAGTGAGCCGAGATTGCACCAGTGCACTCAAACCTGGGCAACAGAGCAAGGCTCCATCTAAAAAACAAAAAAGCTAAGTACCTTCTAAATATCCTCTTTTTCAACATCACTAGGCCAGTTTTTTCATCTTTTTTCTCCATTTTATTCACCTGTTTCTCAAACCACATGGCCTTCCAAACTTCATTATTTTGGTTACTTTCTCTCTAGAAAGACTCCAGTTTGAGTAGATATTAGAACATATTGAAACAATTTGTTCTTTTTTTCTGGGCATTGTTCTTTTATTAATGCTGCCTCAGATTGCCTTAGCTTTGGCAGCCACATTGCACCAATGATTCACATTGATTTATTTTTTAAGTGTAGTTTTTTCTTTATTTTTATATGAACTTTTTGCTGGTTTCCTCTATTCTGTGCTTCCCAGCTAAGTTCTTCTTTTTCTTCTTCTTTTTGTTAACCCTAGCACAGGCATTTACATTTTTACTGTAATAGTGTGACGATTTTGGCCCATTTTTTTGGTCTTGTTGAAAGATTGCTGTTTCTGCTCTTGTCCCAGTTTGGGATTATTTCCAAATTCACTAAGCTGGTTTCTGTCTTAATTCAAATGATTAATTTTAAAAAACCATCTCCATTCAGATAGGGCCATATTCCAGAGCTCTACCTCCATAATGGGAAAAATCTCTCTTTCTTGATGTTAACCGTTTTGGTGTGTGACTGTTCAGGCAGTCATGGTGTTGTCTGGTCTTCATGTCTTCATCATGTCTACAAGCATTTTTCGAGAGACTTTTATCACTGTCCCTCAGAAATCAGGATACACCGTCCATGGTATTTCCTCTGCCTGCCTATTTGGCAACCTGATCTGATGATTCTGTGATGAGCTTGGTTTAGCTTTAGTACATTGGGTTAAATGGTTTTTACTTGTGTTAAAAAAAAAAGGAGAAGAAGAAGAGTGTAGCTGGAAAGCACAGAATAGAGGAAATTGGCATAAAATTCACATAAAAATCCCCACATCTTTTGCTCAGAGCCTACGGATTCCATGTCACTGGATCCTCAGTATCATAGTGTAAAATAAGTCTTGCTTTCCCTGGTTAACAGATGAAGTCCCTGAAGCAGCAAAACAGAGAGATGTATGATGGCAACTCTGTACTGAGTGCTTCCTATGTGCCAGGCATCATTTGATGGTCAGAAATTCCCTGAGTCAGTATCATTTCCTCTTACAAATGAGGAAAAAGGGTTAGAGACAGACAGACTGTGGAAATGTCCCAAGGACTGGGTCTCAGAAAGCCATAAGTGTGCCACTTCATCTACCTGAGACCCTGGACCTCACCAGTTGTGGCTGGCTAGCAGGTTGTTGAATTCTGGGTATCCCTCAGCGACCACAACCACCATCCCTCACCAGCCAGTTCTCATCTGGCAAAACATCTGTTTTCCCGTTTACCTGGGAGCCTCCCGACTTTGCTCTGAAATGCCTGTCTGTTGAAAATTAAGGATTCATTTGCCAGGTGGGGCTAGGGTGGCTAGAAATGACCTGCCACCTTTGTGTGTAATTGAGAAAATGCACCTGCCCCAGGGCAGCAGAATCAAAGAGCAAGGCAAAGTCCCACGGGCAACATCATTCTGCCATCTCCTTTCCCTGGCTCGCTGCAGAATGGGAGCTGTGCCAGGGAACTGCCATAAAATACTGGAAAGGAATGAGGGAGAGTACAGCTGAAAATGAGGTCTTTTTTCCCCTGTTCACTCTACTTTGCTGCTTTCCCAGCTTCTTATTTTGCCTCTGATCTTCTACATTCTCTCTCTCCTTTAATTCAGTTTATCTCGTTTATTGAATGTATATTATGAGCCAGGCACTCTGTGACCTGCTGAATACACAAAGAGGAAGATGACAAGACCTCTGCCTTCAGAAGCTCACGTTATAAAGATTGCAAATGTTTGATCCTGAGGAAGGGTACAGAAGAGCATGTTTCCCCTCAAGATATTTTAGCACAGAAAAAAAATGTTTTTCTTCTCTGAATTTTTCCAGTTTTAAGAACAATTTGCATTTCCTCATATACAAACCATGGTAATTTCTTTTTATTAAACTAAGTTTTACATGATAAAATTTAAGTTTAAGGCCGGGCGTGGTGGCTCAAGCCTGTAATCCCAGCACTTTGGGAGGCCGAGGCGGGTGGATCACGAGGTCAAGAGATCGAGACCATCCTGGTCAACATGGTGAAACCCCTTCTCTACTAAAAATACAAAAAATTAGTTGGGCATGGTGGCACGTGCCTGTAATCCCAGCTACTCAGGAGGCTGAGGAAGGAGAATTGCCTGAACCCAGGAGGCGGAGGTTGCGGTGAGCCCAGATCGCGCCATTGCACTCCAGCCTGGGTAACAAGAGCGAAACTCCGTCTCAAAAAAAAAAACAAAAAACACCAAACAAAAAAATTTAAGTTTAAAGCTAATTAAAGTGAAATAAACTCAGGTATTGAGTATAATATCTATGTGCCAGGTCCTGAGTTAGACACTAAGGAAACATGAATGAATAAGACATTAATAATAATTAATTCAAGATAACAATTCACAGGCTCACAGGCTCCTGAGAGAGACACATCAATGGACAAGTACCAGACAGCGTGGAGGCCCACTGACAGGATGGCCACGATAATGGCCATCCAAACCAGCTGTCTGTGGGAGGAGGGTGGTATCATGGAGCTCTGGGGGACCTTCCAGGAGGAGCATGAGTTTGCCAGGTAAAGGACAATGGTGCCTGAGGGGCAGGACAAGTACCGAAGTGGGGTCAGGGAAAGCAGATGTGGAGAAGGAGAGAAGGGCATTCCAGGCCAAGGGGACCGCAAGGACTGGGATTGAAAGATACGAACATTGTGATGTGGGCAGAGGCTGGGGTATAAAACGCATGGCCAGGAGTGAGAGGAAATGAAGTAGGTAAGAGTGAGAGGCCTGATCGTGGAGACCCTTATGTCAGAGACTGGAAGTATGTCTCACAGACACTGAGGGTCCATTGAATGAACGGGGGCAGGAGAGTGCCATTGCCAGATTTGCAGATTAGATGAATGACTCAGGTGGTGAAGAGTGGACGGAAGAGGGAAACGCAAAGCAATGACCGCAGCTCCCTGCCTGTAGACCACTTGGCCTCCTAGGATGGCTCTGCCTGAGCCAGAGTCCTGACCTGAGTGGGTCAGGACTGACTCAGAGGGAAGCTCCCTAGCCCTCTGTAATTGGTGGTGACTAAAGGAGGGATAGGTAGGCAGAGACTCTTTGCCTTCGCAAGAAAGTTTCCAGGGCTGCTACATGGCACAACTCTCGGGGATAGCATTCATATCAGAGTCCCTGTGAATGGACCCCCTGAGAATCATGCAAGGCATGTGTGGCACTCACACTGTGCTGGGACAGGTCAGGAACATTGCATATAGCCCATTGCTTTCTACATACCACAGTCTCTCTCTCTCTCCCTCTCCCCTGCTTCTAAGAGACCTCCGTGCTCAGGGCAGCTCCTACACATTATGTGCTGTCTGTGTGGTGTGTTTGTTCAGGGCACTCACATACCTTCCCTAACTTCTCACAGAAGCCTGATAGCTTTTTAATAGGGCTAATGAGTTCTGCCTTTAGTGATGAATCTTCACATGCAGATACTCCTGGAAAAGGTGACTCAATTGCCTTAAATCTATACCAGAAAGTAAATGACACATCCCTTCCTGAGAGCTGGTTTTGCTAGAAAAGTAGCAGTGGAAGACACTGGGAAGTCAAAAGACCATGTTTATGGGACAACCCCAGAGAGGCAGAAGTAGAGAAAAGGAAGACCTGGCTCGTGCATTACCACGCTTTAGACTAGAACTGAGGTCTCAGGGCTCATACTGACTCCTGATCAGCAGGAATGAATAGAAGCTGGTTGAGGAAATGCTGGGAGAGGAGTGTGCCAAGTAGAAGTCTAGAGACTTGGCCGGGCGCGGTGGCTCAAGCCTGTAATCCCAGCACTTTGGGAGGCTGAGGCGGGTGGATCACGAGGTCAAGAGATCGAGACCATCCTGGTCAACATGGTGAAACCCCGTCTCTACTAAAAATACAAAAAATTAGCTGGGCATGGTGGCGGGTGCCTGTAATCCCAGCTACTCAGGAGGCTGAGGCAGGAGAATTGCCTGAACCCGGGAGGCGGAGGTTGCGGTGAGCCGAGATCGCGCCATTGCACTCCAGCCTGGGTAACAAGAGCGAAACTCCGTCTCAAAAAAAAAAAAAAAAAAAAAAAAAAAGAAGTCTAGAGACTAGAAAGTGGGGATGAGTTACTGGGAAATGCAAGCTTAGGTGGAACACAGGGGTCACAGCAGAGGGAGAGAGGGGAAGTGGTGAGCGGTTACAGTGGAGGGCCGGATCATACGAGGCCTGAGTATGTGCTGTGGAGTTTGGAGTTCAAGCCAACGGCTATGAGGAGAGGGACACCAAAACTGTGGTAAGCAAGGGGGTGAGCTCTAGTAGGTGGCCCTGGCAGTGGCATAGAGAATGGACAGGTGGGGCCGGGTGGGGTGGCTCACGCCTGTAATCCCAGCACTTTGGGAGGCCAAGGAGGGTGGATCACGAGGTCAAGAGATAGAGACCACCCTGGTCAACAAGGTGAAACCCCGTCTCTACTAAAAATACAAAAAATTAGCTGGGCATGGTGGCGCGTGACTGTAATCCCAGCTACTCAGGAGGCTGAGACAGGAGAATTGCCTGAACCCAGGAGGCGGAGGTTGTGGTGAGCCGAGATCGCGCCATTGCACTCCAGCCTGGGTAACAAAAGTGAAACTCCGTCTCAGAAAAAAAAAAAAAAAAAAAAAAAAAAAGAAATCTCCAACCCATTGTTTTCCTCACTCAGAAATACTTGTTGAATATTGAGTGAATTTTAAAATAGTAATCATTTATTAGGGAGCAATTATAATTATGCCTGTTTCAGACTCATCATGCAAACTGTTTAGGAGCTCTGTCTGCACCTCAGTTTTCTTATTTGAAAAAGGGAACTTTATCATTTTTGATGCTCTATTTCTTCCCAACTGGTGATTGTGAATTAAGTAGCTGAGTTTCTCCCCACCCCACCCTTTCTGGGGGTCTGCTTTGTTGCAGGGAATGAACTTTAAGCAGATAACTTTCTAAAGCTTGAGTGATTCCTGAGGTATTCTCAGAGACGGGTCTGTGGAGCCAGCTGCCAGTCCCTTGCTTTTGTTGGCAGGGCAGCCAGGCATATCTGGTGGCTGCAGCTGTCCAGGGAGTTGCTGCCTGGAACCCCAGGGAGTGGGGAGGACTTTCTCTGGAGGACAGACGGCACAGCCTGAAGCCAGGCAGTGAGCAGAGTGAGGCTGGCACAGGCATCGCTGGCCCGATGCTGAGTCCTGAGTAAAGGCCCAAGGGACACCTCGCTTCAGACAGGAGGAAACCCGGCTATGTGCTCTAAGAGCCAAAGCTGCCATCCAAAGAGACACCTAAAATAGCAGCAACACAATTGAGAGAGGGCAGCACCGCCCCACAGTTCCAACTCCTGCTGACATTCCTCATTTCCCTTCCTCTAAAAAATTACTTTCTTCCTTTTGAAAACCCAACTCAAGCTGTTCCAATGAAGGTTGGGAGCCCCCCTCACATCTCATCTTCCTTCAGTGCTTTGATTTCTCCCTCCTTTCCTCTTATTCCCTCTTACTTACTTCTCTCAAGGAAAAACAATTTAGAGCTCTGTTATATGAAGTGGTAGACCTGGGTCCCCAAAGACCTCATGCTATTCAAGTTCTCCATTTCTTCACAGGAGCTTTTCGGTGTCTTAGCTCCACTTCTCATTGACCTAGAGATGTATGCCCAGAACCACACGGCTTTGGCATAACTCCAGGGGAACCCAAAATGTGATTTGTATCCCTTGGGATTAATGAGGATTTGAGCACTGCTATGGTTTGAATGTCAGTCCCCAGAAGTTCGTGTGGAAAGTTAAACCCTCTGTCCTCGTGAATGGATTAATGTAGCTATCGGTGGAGTCAGTTACTTGTCAAGGGAGTGGCTCTGTTATGAGAGTGAGCTTCCTGTGGCTCTCTTTTCCTGCGTTCCCTCTGTCTCTTGCACTGACTTCTGCCTTTCCACCGTGGAATGACAGTCACCAGATGCCAGTGCCATGCTCTTGGACTTCCCGACTTCCAGAACAGCAAGCCAAATCAACTTCTTTTCTTTTTAAATTGCCTGGTCTGTGGTATTCTGTTATAGCAACAGAAAATGGACCCAGGCAAGTACTTTGTATAGCCCTGTGCAAGCATCTTATCTCATCCTCACAAACCATCTGGCAGTAGCTCATAAATTAGGAAATGGAGGCAGACAGCTCGACTAACTTGCTCAAGGACAAGAATATACAGCTAGTAAGTAGCAAGCTAGCTTTGGTCCCAGGTCAGTGTGATCGAAAGCTCATGCTATCCATCACACCCTCTCCTGGAACCCTTTTTAAAACATAACTTCAGCCCCTCATCCACATGCCTTATCTCATTATAGAGTTCCAGGCTTAAGGCTCTCCCATCACTTACATGCAAAGTTGAGCGAACAGCTTTAACCACCCAAACACGGAAGCAGTTAGGGAGTGAGGTGTCCCAGAGCTGCCACCCCAGCTCTGTGAACTTGGGAAGTCATTGACCTCTTTCAGAAGTCATGAGCCCCAGTTTTGCCTATTTTCCAAAACAATTGGTTGGACTGTGTGATTTTCAGGGTGGTCCCTTTTGGCCCTAAAATTCTGAATTCTTGGGTAAAGCCAAACAGCTTGATTTATTGGTCCTTCGTAGTGTGTTCTAGAACACATGGCTGTTCTGTATGTTTTCATAAGGCCATCGGTTGCTGTAGAAAATGTTGAACATTTGAGGTGTAAGAAGAATAGACATTCTGTGCATTTCATTCTTCAACACCTGTACATCCTGTGTTTTTGTAAATTACAGCGTGGTGATTGCATAGCCATTGTGGGCAGCCTATACCTCAAAGATGGGTGGGAGAGGAGTGGGGAGCATGAGGGCTGCCCCAGGGCTTACTGCCAAGAGAATTTGGCTGTTCTGGTCTGAAGTGGTGAATCACTTCACATGAAGCACGAGTCCTGGCCCAGGTGGCAGGAGAAATGGTCCTGGTTGCACACCCGCCCCTGGCTCACTCTGGGATGGGAACAAGCAGTGATGGCGGCATTCCCCACAGCTCCACTTCTCGAGGGCTTCGCATGCACTCTCACTAATTCTCCAAGCACTGCTGGGAGGCAGGTGCAGTTTCCTCTATGTTAGAGATGAGAAAACAGAAACTTGTAAAATGTAAGCAGTTAGACAAGGCCACAGAGTCTGGATTGGAACTGAGGGCCTATTTATTCAGAGCCAGTGCTTTTGAACACCAAACTATATTCAGCCTTCCTTAACCTTTTTATCTGTGGAGCGGGGGATTTGAACCAGTGCCTTCCAGCATACATGCATACTTCTGGGGGCACTTGAGACTATTTTAGGTGGTGTCCAGATATTCATTTTTAATCTTAATAACTATGTTTTTCATTTCAAAGTGTGTTGAGAAAAACATAACTCATAACTCACACATTTCAGATGAATATAGATATAAAAGGGAATTGATTTAAGGTCTGTTTAAAGTCAGTCCAGATGATAAGGCAAAATGGTGAGGGTGAGGACCTTCACAATGCCTGAAGTTTGGGGACCACTGAGTCAGATAATATGCTCCAGTGTTCTCTGGTTCCAGCAGGACACAGCAGGACGATGGCCTCCCTGAGCCTCCAGCACAGTGTCCTAACTCTAGGGCATTTGAGATATAAACAGGAAGAGAAACAAACTGTCTTCGGGAGACTTAATAGGCCAAGGGTCAATTCATCCTCTTTCTACTATCTCCTTCTTCCCTCCCTTTCACGTCTCCTTCAAGGCTTTGATGTCGACATATTCCTTGAGTAAGTAGCTTGGCATAGATTGCAGAGCAGCTGGAGACAGAGTATTTGGTCAGGCAAGCACAGTGGTTGGTTTGTTTTTGATTTGTGAATTTGAGTGTCTTTAGGTTGGGCATGCACTCTGGTTGGCACAGACTTCCCCTCTCCTGATAATATTACCTACAGTAACTACCTGAAGGTATATGAGTTTGTAAGTCTTGGCATAAGATTTTATTTCCCCGAGGTCAAAATCCTTAAAGGCCCAAAGAAATAGTTCTTTAGGCCATAGAGCTCCCAGGAAGCCATCAGCAATGTGGGATTTCTAATGCACCTAGAGTCTCTAATGCATATGGCGTTTTTGTGTCAGCACTGCAGAAGAGAGGCAGGCAGGACAGGAGCCCAGCCAAGAGACTGCAATCTGCACAGCTTTTTAAGATTCTTTGGTAGCTCAGTGGCTGCTTTGCAATTTTCATACTGGGAGTATGGTGACACCTGGTGTCTGGTGTCATTCTTCAAACCCAGCAAGTCCCAATCTGAGCTCATCATTTCCATCCCCAAACTAGCTTCTCCTCCTCCCTCTCACTCTCCTGTTTGACTGAAGGCAGCCACCAGGCTGGAAACCCCACACTCATCATGATTTCTTTTCTTTCTTTTCCCAAACCTCAGCCCTCGCCAAGGACTCTCAGCCTGACTCATGTTGATTTTATCTATCTTGCCCCTTTATAGCTCATAAGTTCATTTTTCTCAGTGCAGCAATTTTCTGAGAGTTCTCATCTACACCTTACTGCCTGGTTAATATTTAAATGACAGTTCTGACTGCACCACTTCTCAACCAGAAGTCAACAGCTCCACATGCCTTTCAGGATAAAGTCTAGCACCTCAGCTTGCCAGTGACTGGGTCTTGGGCTACCCACTTTCCACTATCCTTGTGTTCTCCAATTATGCTTCAGGCTTTCTTGAAACTCAGGTTACAGCTTCCACCTGCATGGTCCATTCTTTCAAGAGTTTTGGCTATGAAGAGAAATGGAGAGAAATAGCCCAAAAGAGAAGTGGAGAGGAAGAACGAATGGTAGAGGAGATGATCCAGAGAGCCATTTTTATTTCCATAGACAGATGTCATTTGAGCATGATTTGAAGCAGAGATTAAAAGGCCCACTTATGAGAGGCGAAAGATATATACTGGCACCTACTGAATACCTTCTATGGGCCAGAGACGTAACTCTGTTTTACAGGAATAGTTCATTTGATCCTCTCAACAACCTTACAAAGTAGGTGCCATTTTACAGATAGGGAAACCAAGGCCCAGAGAGAAAATGTATTCATGTAATAGCTAGAGAGAAGTGGAACTAAGAAGGAAACCCAAGCCGTTCCACTTCGAGCCTGCTCTCTTTGCCACTTCATATAAGAGAGAAGGAATGACAAGCAGAGCAAAGTCCCTTACAAGGTGGAGGGAGGAGTAATTCCAAGCATGCGGTGAGGTGGTCACCCACCCGCCTCACACTCTTCTCTGAGCCAGGGGAGAAGTGGGTGGGGTGTGGGTGGTGCAGCTCGACTCACAGATGAATGAAAGCTGTTGAAACTGTTCTTGCCAGCAGTTTTCTGTTGAGAATTAGACAGAAGTGGTGGGGTACAGCTTGGGGAGAGTGAGGGGATTCTAAAATAGTTGCTGTGGGGGAATGAAAGAGGAATTATAAGGATCTGGAGTCAGCATGCCCTGTGCTGAAAGCTTGCTCAGCAGAAGTCACAGACCATGGATTTGTACAGGACTCAGCCACACAGTTGTGGGATTTCTTGTGCCTCTTCTGCTCCTAATTCTAGGTGTTACTCACACACTGTCTGTCTCCTTTGTGATACCTTCCCTGATCTCTTAAGCTGGTTCTGGATTTTCCTTTAAGTTCCCACAGCAGCCAGGTGTGGTCGTGCATGCCTGTAGTCCTAGCCACTTAAGAGGCTGAGGCGGGACGATTCCTTGAGCCCGGAGTTTGAGTCCAGTCTGGGCAACATAGCAAGACCCACTTTCTAAAAAATAACTTCCCACATCATTTTGATCCTTTTGTATGATCCTTGTATTAATATATCTTGCATTATAGTTAGATGTGTATACATCTGTCTTACTGATTAAAGGCTCTCTGATGGCAAGGACAATGTCATACTTGTTTTCTTTCTTCTCTAGTACATTATATTATATTGTATTGTAGTTTCTCATTAAATGTATAGTCATTTATTGGTTAACTGTTCCCCTCCAGATGGAGCTGTTTCTTTTATTTTTTCTCTTTTATTATGTTTTCATCTCTTACTGTCTATACCCCAGAATCTCTCTTTTTGCTTTTTCTATTTTTCCCCCCTCCCTGAAACTCTTAGGTGACTAAGGGTGGCTGTGGGCACTGCCTTGCTGATCTGGGTTCTCTTGAGGCTAACAGGCTGTGCAAAATAGTTCTAGAATAAATGAAGATCATCTAACAAACAGAGATGGTAGTGCTGTCTGAACAGTCTTTGGGGTCTATCACTCTACTTTTTACTGATGTAGGGAAGCCTTGACTAGAGTGGGCCTAAAATGGATGAAAAGAAAAACCCTTAGTTTCTGCAGACAGAAATGGCATGTAATTTAACA
Source organism: Saimiri boliviensis (assembly GCF_048565385.1). NCBI lineage: Eukaryota > Metazoa > Chordata > Mammalia > Primates > Cebidae > Saimiri > Saimiri boliviensis. Next base: position 30,022,029 of record NC_133467.1, on the reverse strand, counting down.
GTGTTACACGGGGGCCTCCACAGGGGCCCCATGGCACCCACATTTCTACTCAGTTCATTGTTTCTGGATTTTTCTTTCTTTAGATGCGACCCTAAAACTGTCACAGCATGAACAGAAGACTTACCTCACAGAAGTCAGCAGTCACTGAGGAGATGCACATAGACATGGAGCAGAGCCCCCGCGTGGTAGGCTGCAGACTGCTTCCCCCAACCTCCCCGCCCCATTCCCACACAAAAAGACACACAAATCCTAGTATCCGGAACCTGTAAATGTTACCTTATTTTGAAAAAGAATCTCTGCAAATATGATCAAGGATCTTGAAATGAGGAGCTTATTCTGGCTTGTGCAGGTGGACCCTAATTGTCATCACAAATGTCCTTACAGGAGAAGGGTAGGGGGAGATTTGATACACACGAAGGAGAAATGAGCATGAAGAAGGAACAGAGAGAGGTGCAAAGATGCTGGCCTTGAAAACAGGAGTAATATATCCCCAAGGCAAGGAACAGATTTTCCCCTAGAGCCTCTAAAAGGACTGCAGCCCTATTAACAACTTGATTTTGGTCCAGTGAAACTGATTTTGCATGTCTGGCCTCCAAGATTGTGAGAGAACATGTGTTTGATGTTTTAAGCCACCAAGTATACAGGAAATTGTTATAGCAGCCACAAGAAATGAATGCACCAAAATACCACTACAAAGACAAGCCATTCCTTGATGGTAAGTAACTGACAGGTGGCATTTTGCAGAGTATATTGTAAGAAAGAAAAATCTTAGGCCAGGTGCAGTGGCTCATGCCTGTAATCCCAGCAATTTGGGAGGCCGAGTTGGGCAGATCATCTGAGGTTGGGAGTTCGAGACCAGCCTGACCAACGTGGAGAAACCCTGTCTCTATTAAAAATGCAAAAATTAGCTGGGCCTGGTGGCGCATGCCTGTAATCCCAGCTACTTGGGAGGCCGAGACAGGAGAATGACTTGAACCTGGGAGGCTGAGGTTGCGGTGAGCCGAGATCATGCCATTGCACTGCAGCCTGGGCAACAAGAATGAAATTCTGTCTCAAAGAAAAAAAGAAAAAAGAAAAATCTTATTATCGTTTTGGTTGTTAAATACCTTGACATTCAAATTTTAAAAGTGATTTCAGACAGAGGCTAAAAAATGGTCATGCATGAGGTAAGAAGGTCACTGAGACTACCACCCAGCGCAGACCCATATGGAACAAGAGCTGCACAGATCACTCAGAAAAGAATCGGCCGAGCCTCAGCAATGCAAGAAAAGGGAAATCCAGATTGTATCAGAACAGACACAACCTCTTAGGCATACGCAGTTACAGATTTTTTTTCCCACTTTCCCCATACGGGAGAATTTGAAATTAATATAAAAGAATCAGGCCAGGTGCAGTGGCTCAAGCCTGTAATCCCAGCACTTTGGGAGGCCGAGGTGGGTGGATCACGAGGTCAAGAGATCGAGACCATCCTGGTCAACATGGTGAAACCTCGTCTCTACTAAAAATACAAAAAATGAGCTGGGCATGGTGGCACCTGCCTGTAATCCCAGCTACTCAGGAGGCTGAGGCAGGAGAATTGCCTGAACCCAGGAGGCGGAGGTTGCGGTGAGCCGAGATCACGCCATTGTACTCCAGCCTGGGTAACAAAAGTGAAACTCTGTCTTAAAAAAAAAAAAAAAAAAAATCAAATGGTCAGTATGTATTTTATGCTCAACTAGATATAACCAGTTGTACTTTAGACTCATTTGTTGATGTGTGTTCAGTTACTTTCAATTAGTCCTTACAACATTTTATAATTTCCTGAGGAGAGAAACGCCTCCAGATATTGTTATGGATCATTCTGGATCCAATGGTCCCCACCTGAGTATAGCAATCAAGCTTCCGTTGCTCAGAGAGGATGAGCCAGGTGCAGACGCTCTTTCAGAATGCAGCGTCCACCAGGCTTTTCCAGGGTGTGTGGGTAATCCATTCACTAGCGGTAGGGGAAGGAGTAGCATAGTAGGTAGAAGAGTAGCAAGCTGATGGTTTCCATGAAAACAGAAGTAAGACAAGTTCCTTCTTTGTAAAAGGAAAATATAAAATCAGAAATGGGATATCTTTCCGTAAGAGAAGAATCAGCTTTCCTTAAATGGAAACTGAGGATGACTCCCTCTTCTGGCTGCAATGGAGGAACCGCTAACAGACTTCCACCCCACCGTGAATAAACGAGAACGCATGAAACGAGCTTCAGACGTTGCGCAACAGGCAGCCAGGACCGTGGGCCTTCAGAGAAAGGAAACAAACAAGGTAAGACTTAAGATTAGCACAGTTTTCTGCCTGGAGGAATTTTCTGGAATGTGATGCAGGGTTGGGAAACCCAGGAAGATGGTGGCAGCTTCCTGAGTTAAGGAGACAGAGATCAGAGTTCAGGGAGGCCAAGGCAGCTTGAATGTTCAAGGTAGAGTACCAGGAGGAAGGGAGTGAGAAATGGGCATAATGTTTTCTCTTGAACCCTTGACTGAACACTAAGCTGTACATGTGTAGAATGGAACTCCAGGGCGGGTATACAAATAAAATTATGAGAGAAGGAACAATTACCGGAGCTCACACAGGATGGACAAAATGTTTAATTTCTGACTGTTTGGAGTAGAGAGGCCTCTTTCAACAGTCAGACATTCGGTAGAGACCCCAAACGGTTGTGCTTCAGTATTAGGGCTCAACTAGGCCAGAGTAAAGGCAGTGGTATGATGGAGCTCTCTTGCACTGGTTTGTGAGAGCCAATTGTATATATCTCTTCTCTCAACTTCAGTGACATACATTGGTAGCTGGAAATCGGTTATTACAGAATATTTATGCCAAGTAAATCAGCCTATACTACAACTTATAGTTGTTTCAATCACCTCCACCCCAGAGAGTGGATTTTTGAGCATTTACCAGGTATAATACCACAGGTATTGTAGGAAGATATATGGTCTCTGTCTCTGGTCACTGGCACATCACTCCTAAAAATCCTGGCATTTTCGGAATGATAAGGGTGATAGGAGTGTCTTTTGTTCTAACAGGGAAACTCTAGACAGGCCACTAGATAGCTTCAGGTTGGAGGCTGGTCACTAGAATGATAAAGCTTGGAATTTTCCACCCTATCCCTCAACCTGGGGGTTGTGTGGGACAGTGGAAGGTGAGGGGAATGAGGAACAGGGGCTAGAAATTAAGTCACCACTAATGGCCAATGATTCAATTAATCATGCCCTAGTAACAGAACCTCCATAAAAATCCCCGAAAGACAAGGTTTGGTGAGTTTCCAGTTGTTGAACACATCAGTGCACTAGGAGGGAATGGATACTCTGGGTCCCCCGCCCCTCATGACCTTCCCTGTGTATCTCTTCCATGGCTGTTTCTGAGTTGTCACCTTTATCATAAATCGGTAATAGTATGCAAAGCACTTTCCTGAGGCCTGTGAATCATTCTAGAGAATTATTAAACATGAAACAGGGTGTTGTGGGAACCTCTAACTTTGCACCCAAATTGGACAGAGCAGGGATAACCTGGGGACCCAAGGATTGAGATCATCTGAAGTAAGGGCAGTCTTGCAGACTGAGCCCTTAAACCTGTGAAGTCTGATGCTAACTCCGGGTAGTTGGTGTTACAGTTGAATTGAATTGTAGGGCACCTCAATGGTGTCAGAACTGGTTGGTGTCAGGAAGAAAATAGCCTCTCAATACCACTGAGTAAAACTTAACCAAGGTCCACCCTAGAAAAGCTTTAAAACAAGTCTCAAAAGGATCAAGCTAATCTACAAGTAACTTAACTGCCTCTCAAAATAAAATTAGACTTTCTTTAAAGGAAAACATTAAAACACCACCAACAGCATAATATTTAAAATGTTTACCATCTAACAAAAAATTACTAAACATGCAAAGAGGCAAAAAAAATGTGGCTTATCACCAAGAGGAAAATCACTCAATAGAAACCAAGATGGATTGGCTTGGGCAGCATAGTGAAATCCCCATCTCTACAAAAAAAAAAAAAAAAAAAAAAAGAAAAAAATTAGCCAGACATATTGGTGAATGTCTGTAGGTCTAGCTACTCAGGAGGATGAAGCAGGAGGATTGCTAAAGCCCAGGAGTTCGAGGTCATAGTGAGCTATGATTGTGCCATTGTAATCCAGTCTAACCTGGGCAACAGAAGGAGACCCTCTCTCAAAAAAGAAAAAAAAAAAAAAAAAAAAAAAAAAAGAAAGAAAGAAAAGAAAGGAAGAAAGAGACCAAGAAGGAATTGGTAGACAATATGTTAAAATAGATATTATGAATATAGATATTCTAAGTAGATATTAAAAGTATTTTCTACAATATAAAATGTCCACAATATTTAGTGGAAAAAAATATAAATTGTCCCATACAATAAACAAATAAAGCAAGCCTCAAAAAGATTTAATGGAAAATGTGAATATGAGAAGAGAAATGAAAGATAAAAAAGAATTAAATGGAATCTCTACAGCTGAAAAATACAATATCTACAGTAAAAGTTTCACTGGATAGACTTAACAGTATACTATTATAGAAGCTATAGAAAAAAGGTTAACAAACTGGATAACCTAACAATCAAAATTATTTAAAATGAGCAACAGAGAACAAAATAAATTTTACGAAAAGCAGGCTGGGCATGGTGGCTCACACGTATAGTCCCAGCACTTTGGGAGGTGAAGGCGTGTGAATCACCTGAGGTCAGGAGTTGGGAGACCAGCCTGGCCAACATGGTGAAACCCCGTCTTTACTAAAAATACAAAATTAGCTCAACATGGTGGCACATGCCTGTAGTCTCAGCTACTCAGGAGGCTGAGGCACAAGAATCACTTGAAACCAGGAGGCGGAGGTTGCAGTGAGCCGAGATCAAACCATTGCACTCCATTGTGAAAAGAGCTAAACTCTGTCTCAAAAAAAAAAAAAAAAATAAATAATAAATATATACGTGTGTGTGTGTGTGTGTGTGTGTGTGTGTGTGTGTGGCTGAGAAGAACAACAAACTATGCCAGGACAAACTGCAGAACAATATCGAGAGATCTAACATGTGTAATTGGAGTCATAGGGTGGGGGAAGAAAAATATTTCAAACTACAATGGCTAAAAAAATTCAGTTTTGATGAAAACTACAAATCGAATGATCTAAGGAGTAAAATGAACCCTAAATGATACAAAGGCACACTCATACACAAACACACAAAACAACATAATAATTAAGCTACTAAGACCAATAGATAGTAAAGAGAAAATCTTAAAAGCACCCAGAAAAAAAAGACATATATACATTGATATAATGATAGGAATTCTCAAACTTATTATCAGAAACAGTGCAAGCCAGGAGACAGTGTAATGATCGATTTAAAGTGCTGAAAAAACAACAACAAAAAAGAGCCTCTCAAACCAGAAGTTTCTGTATCTGGCAAAAATATTCTTCAGAGATGAAGGCAAAATAAAGACATTTTTAGATAAGCAGAGGTGAGAAATATTTGTCATCAACAGATCCACATTAAAATACATGCTAAAGGAAGTTCTTCAGACTGAAGAAAAATAATACCAGATGGAAAGCCAGATAGATAAGGAATTAAAAGATCAAGAAATGGTAAATATGTGGAAATATATGAGACTTTCCCTCATTTTAAGAACCCTTTAAATGTAATTGCTAAAGCAAAAGCTTAAAAAAACACAATGTAGCCGGGCGCGGTGGCTCAAGCCTGTAATCCCAGCACTTTGGGAGGCTGAGGCGGGCGGATCACGAGGTCAAGAGATCGAGACCATCCTGGTCAACATGGTGAAACCCCGTCTCTACTAAAATTACAAAAAATTAGCTGGGCATCGTGGCGCATGCCTGTAATCCCAGCTACTCAGGAGGCTGAGGCAGGAGAATTGCCTGAACCCAGGAGGCGGAGGTTGCGGTGAGCTGAGATCGCGCCATTGCACTCCAGCCTAGGTAACGAGCGAAACTCCGTCTCAAAAAAAGCCAAAACAAAACAGAAAAAAACAAAACAAAAAAAAACACAATGTATTTTGGGGTTTATAACGTAAGTAGAAATAAAATACAAGAATAGCATTAAGAATGGGAGGGGACATTTTAAGTATGCAGTTGTACATTTCTTAAAATATACCTGAAATTGTATAATATTTTGAAAGTAGACTGTGGTGAGTTAAAAATATTGTAGACGCTAAGTAATCCCCTAAAAAGTAAGACCAAGAGGTAGCTAATGTGTAAGTTTCCTGGGGCTGCTGTAATAAACTATGCTAAACTAGGAGGCCTAAAACAAGAGAAATATATTCTTTCACAGTTCTAAAGCCTACAAGTCTGAAATCAAGGTGTCAGCTAACCAAAGTGATTGAAGGCTCTTTTTTGCTTCTCTAGCTCCTGGTGGTTGCCAGCAATCTTTGGCCTCCCTTTGACATTCATTGGCTTGTAGATGTTTTGCTCCAATCCCTGCTGGCATCACATGGCATTCTTCTGGGTACCTATGTCTCTGTTTTCTCTTCTTATAAGGATACCAGACATTGAATCAGGGTCCATCTGAATTCAGTATGACTGCATCTGAACTAATTACTAATGGAGTCTGCAAAGACTCTATTTTCAAATAAGGTTTCATTCTGAGCTTCCAGTGGACATGAATTTTAGGGGACATTATTCAACCCAATATAGCTAACCAATCAAGAGTGGAGAAAATGTGAAGTCATAAAATATATTCAATAAATTAGGTGATTATTGGAGAGTAGACAACCTCCTCAGATATGGAAAAACAATATAGTTAAATCTCTATCAATTTTAACTTGGCTAACCAGTTAAAATGCCCAGTTGGTGAGTGGAGGACATGATTTGTTTATTTTATGCACATCTAGTATCCATTTCTTTCTTTTTTCTTGCTCACAGTGATCCATCTCTATCTAAGTGATTCATTGGATGGTAACCCAAACCACTGCTCAGTGTTAAATCCCAGTTGGCATAAACTACTCATGTTGGTCCCATTTTCTTGCCAGTCACTTATTTAGAGGTGAGCATTTTTGGCCAATTTTTGGTCACTGAAATGTGGGGGACATGACTGAGATTTTTTTGGAAAAAGTTTTTCTCACCTCTAAGGAATACACATTAGGGGGCCAGGCGTAGTGGCTCACCCCTGTAATCCCAGCACTTTTGGAGGATCACTCAAGGTCAGGAGTTTGAGACCAGCCTGGCCAATATGGTGAAATCTCATCTCTACTAAAAATACACACCAAAAAATCATCCACACATGGTGGTAGCCGCCTGTAATCCCAGCTACTCAGGAGGCTGAGGCAAGAGAATCTGTTGAACCCAGGAAGCAGACATTGCAGTGAGCTGAGATCGAGCCATTGTACTTCAGCCTGGGCAGCAAGAGCGAAACTAGACTCAAAACAATAATAATAATAAAATAAGAAATACACACTAGGAGAAGCAATCTCGTTCCTATCTCTGAGTATTTTTGTATTTGAGTCCATGTTTAGAATTAGAATGGCTGCAGCTGCCTTGCTACCAGGAGACCACATTAAAAAAAAAAAAAAAAAAAAAAAGTTGGACCTGGTGCATGATACACGGAAATTCCCAACCTCTGAATATCTTATTATAGGGGAAAATATATGCCTTTTTTGTGAAAGCCAAATGAATGAGGATTATCTGTTATTGCTGCTAAAGTATTCTAACCAATGGAGTAGGTCTACACAAGGCCTGGGTGAATAGCCCAAATTTCCATTAATCACAGCTGTATGAATGGGTCATACTTCCCATTCATAGGATTATAATCATGCATCTTTTGAGGACAAAGAATGAACCAGAAAACTCCTACCAAGATAAAAATGAAGATTGCCTGCCTTTAACAGATGTATTAAATATTTTATATCTAGTTGTAGTTTTTTTGTGTTAATTTTATTTTTTTTGGTCACATATTTAGCCTCCAACTTAACTGTATGGTATAGTGACTGTATCAATCACATATCTTCATATGTAGACGTCTTAGAAAACATCTTATATGTAGATAATTGTGTAAGAGTAAGATGGGGGTAAATTTGACAATATGATAGTACTGATGTCATAATAAGGAAAAATCTGATGCTATTTAAATCTTCCCATAAGAATTTTTTTATTGCATTTTAGGTTTTGGGGTACATCTCAAGAACATGCAAGACTGTTGTATAGGTACACACATGGCAGTGTGATTTGCTGCCTTCCTCCCCATCACCTATATCTGGCATTTCTCCCCATGCTATATCTCCCCAACTCTCCACCCCACACTGTCCCTCCCCTATTTTCCCCCTACAGATCCCAGTGTGTGATGCTCCCCTCCCTGTGTTCATGTGTTTTCATTGTTCAACACCCACCTATGAGTGAGAACATGCAGTGTTTGATTTTCTGTTCTTGTGTCAGTTTGCTGAGAATGATGGTTTCCAGGTTCATCCATGTCCCTACAAAGGACATGAACTCATCATTTTTGATGGCTGCATAATATTCCATGGTGTATATGTGCCACGTTTTTCCTGTCCAGTCTATCATCGATGGGCATTTGGGTTGGTTCCAGGTCTTTGCTATTGTAAACAGTGCTGCAATGAACATTTGTGTGCATGGGTCCTTATAGTAGAACAATTTATAATCCTTTGGATATATACCCAGTAATGGGATTGCAGGGTCAAATGGAATTTCTAAGTCCTTGAGGAATTGCCACAATGGTTGAACTAATTTACACTCCCACCAACAGTGTAAAAGTGTTCCTATTTCTCCACATCCTCTCCAGCATCTGTTGTCTCCAGATTTTTATATGATCACCATTCTAACTGGTGTGAGATGGTATCTCAATGTAGTTTTGATTTGCATTTCTCTAATGACCAGTGATGATGAGCATTTTTTCATATGTTTGTTGGCTTCATATATGTCTTCTTTTGTAAAGTGTCTGTTCATATCCTTTACCCACTTTTGAATGGGCTTTTTTTTTTTCTTGTAAATCTATTTTAGTTCTTTGTAGATTCTGGATATCAGCCCTTTGTCAGATGGGTAGACTGCAAAATTTTTTTCCCATTCTGTTGGTTGCTGATTCACTCTAATGACTGTTTCTGTTGCTGCGCAGAAGCTGTGGAGTTTGATTAGGTCCCATTTGTCTATTTTGGCTTTTGTTGCCAATGCTTTTGGTGTTTTAGTCATGAAGTCCTTGCCTATGCCTAGGTCCTGAATGGTTTTGTCTGGATTTTCTTCTACGGTTTTTATGGTGTTAGGTCTTATGTTTAAGTCTTTAATCCATCTGGAGTTAATTTTAGTGTAAGGTGTCAGGAAGGGGTCCAGTTTTTGCTTTCTGCACATGGCTAGCCAGTTTTCCCAACACCATTTATTAAACAGGGAATGCTTTCCCCATTGCTTGTTTTTGTCAGGTTTGTCAAAGATCGGATGGTTGTAGATGTGTTGTGTTGCCTCTGAGGCCTCTGTTCTGTTCCATTGGTCTATATCTCTGTTTTGGTACCAGTACCATGCTGTTTTGATTACTGTAGCCTTGTAGTATAGTTTGAAGTCCAGTAGTGTGATATCTCCCACTTTGTTCTTTTTGCTTAGAATTGACTTGGCTATGCAGGCTCTCTTTTGGTTCCATATGAAGTTTAAGCTGTATTTTTTCAGTTCTGTAAATAAGGTCATTGGTAGCTTGATGGGGATAGCATTGAATCTGTAAATTACTTTGGGCAGTGTGGCCATTTTCACAATATTGATTCTTCCTAACCATGAACATGGAATGTTTCGCCATCTGTTTGTGTCCTCTCTTATTTCTTTGAACAGTGGTTTGTAGTTCTTCTTAAAGAGGTCCTTTATGTTCCTTGTTAGTTCTATTCCTAGGTATTTTATTCTCTTTGTAGCAATTGTGAATAGCAGTTCGTTCTTGATTTGGCTCTCTTTAAGTCTGTTATTGGTGTATAGGAATGCTTGTGATTTTTGCACATTGATTTTGTATCCTGAGACTTTGTTGAAGTTGCTTATCAGTTTCAGGAGATTTGGGGCTGAGACAATGGGTCTAGATATACAATCACGTGTGGTGCTTTTTTGCCCAGGAATCTCCTGGCCTGCTCCCTGTTTCAGTACCCTTTTTAATCAGATGAATGGGTGTCTCTGTCTCTCAGGAGCTCCAATCACCAGCTAAAATGGTGCCTGGACCCGTATATTTTGTATGAAGAACCGCCACGCCAGGGCACCGGCAAAACAGCTGCTCTGGTGAAAACAGCCACGGGGGCCAAACCAGCCGTGCTGGTGACCGATGGGGCTCCTCCACCTGGGAATCTCCTGGTCTGTGGGCAATAAAAATCCATCTGGAAATGCAGCGTCCACTCACCCTGTGAGGTTTTGCTGGGAGCTGCGATCCTGAACGGCTCCTAATCAAGCCATCTTGGATCCCTCCCAAGAATTTTTTAATCTCATGTTTTCATTTTGAAAATATTCTAAAAGTCAGATATAAGGTATTCTAGAACATATGAAATATTTCAGTGAGATTTAAAAGTGCTCATTTACATTTGCGTTTATGATTATGTTGTCACCCAGTGGGTGACAGTGCTTGATTTTTAATGTATTGGTAATAAAGTTTCATATATCCTAACATCAAAATAGCAATTGACCCATGACTGTTATTGTGGTCATATTGAATCCTTTTAATCGTTTAAGAACAAAACTTTTCTTCTGCAATGATAATTCATGCTGCAACTCATTGAGTCTTCTCTTGGCATAAATGCATTATTCATATTTTTTGAACAACTGAGACACCTGAATATAGTGTCAATGCCTCAAGTGCAGATTATTTTGAATTCAGCTGCCTGTGCTATTGGATGCCTTGAGATGATTCCATTCTGCCCCCATTTTTGTCTGTTTGAACTGCTAAGAAGGTTCTCTTCCCTGTGACTTCACTGAACTCCACTGGGCTTATATGAAGATGCAAAAGCAGACACAAACCTTGAAATATGCAGCAATATTTGATTACATGTTGGTGTTCCAGATGATCCCCAAATATGCTTTTTATTCTTCATCTTCCTTTTAAAAATGAAACACAAGGCCGGGCGCGGTGGCTCAAGCCTGTAATCCCAGCACTTTGGGAGGCCGAGGCGGGTGGATCACGAGGTCGAGAGATCGAGACCATCCTGGTCAACCTGGTGAAACCCCGTCTCTACTAAAAATACAAAAAATTAGCTGGGCATGGTGGCACGTGCCTGTAATCCCAGCTACCAGGAGGCTGAGGCAGGAGAATTGCCTGAACCCAGGAGGCGGAGGTTGCAGTGAGCCAAGATCGCGCTATTGCACTCCAGCCTGGGTAACAAGAGTGAAATTCCGTCTCAAAACAAAAAACAAAAAACAAAAAACAAAAAACAAAAAATGAAACACAAGCTCAGAAATGTGAACTAATGTTTCGAGGTGGCATAACTACTAGGCAGCAGAACCATAATTTGAACTTAGGTATTTTGGCTGCAGTTACTGTGCTTTTCCCACAGTATCAATGTTTTCCAAGGTGATATGTACATTACCGGTAATATATCCGATAATCTTAGATGATAATTGGGCAAATATTTTAACAGTTTTCTGTTAGAAAATATAATGAATTAGGCCGGGCGCGGTGGCTCAAGCCTGTAATCCCAGCACTTTGGGAGGCCGAGGCGGGTGGATCACGAGGTCGAGAGATCGAGACCATCCTGGTCAACATGATGAAACCCCGTCTCTACTAAAAATACAAAACATTAGCTGGGCATGGTGGCACGTGCCTGTAATCCCAGCTTCTCAGGAGGTTGAGGCAGGAGAATTGCCTGAGCCCAGGAGGCGGAGGTTGCGGTGAGCCGAGATCGCGCCATTGCACTCCAGCCTGGGTAACAAGAGCGAAACTCCGTCTCAAAAAAAAAAAAAAAAAAAAAAAAAAAGAAAATATAATGAATTATATATGTTAGAAAATATAATGAATTGTATATCAAAACTTTGCTTCCAGTTGGGCGCGGTGGCTCACGCCTGTAATCCCAGCACTTTGAGAGGCTGAGGCGGGTGGATCACGAGGTCAAGAAATCGAGACCATCCTGGTCAACATGGTGAAACCCCGTCTCTACTAAAAATACAAAAAATTAGCTGGGCATGGTGGCGCGTGCCTATAATCCCAGCTACTCAAGAGACTGAGGCAGGAGAATTGCCTGAACCCAGGAAGTGGAGGTTGCGGTGAGCCGAGATTGTGCCATTGCACTCCAGCCTGGGTAACAAGAGCGAAACTCCGTCTCAAAAAAAACAAAACAAAACAAACAAACAAACAAACAAACAAAAAAACCAAAAAACAAAAAACAAACACTTTGCTTCCTCAGATTTTTGCATAGGACAGGGCTAACACAGACAGTGCCATAAAAATCCAGCCTGGACACGTAAAACACAGGGTACACTCAGGCAAGTATATGGATGCTTTCAAATTCCAGTAACTGAACTTTCTGTCATATAAATTATTGATGTTAGAGATGATATACATCAGTTATATAGCTTCTCATATGATGAGTGCTTGCATCCTTTTCAGCACAATATTAAAGTCTTTCTTCTATAAGCTCTCAGTTACTTGCAAGATCAGTAAGATTTCTTTCTCATACATAACCTAATGTAGATACAGAGAAGTCTTTCCCACCAGAGAATCGTATGAATATTTAACAAATCTGCTAAAATTGTCAATCACATTAAGAGCAGCCCAATACGTTTTTGACTTTTTCCCCTCAAGATAGGTGGTGACCACAGATGACATTTGTTTTACAGTGAAGTTTAGTGGCCTTTGCAAAAGGTTGTCTCTTGTCTGTTCAAGTTGCAAGAACTTCAGGGTTTCCAGAAGGAATTCATCACTCTGTAAAATTGTATGCATGATTGAAATTAACTTTGTAAACTAGCTTATCTCATAGATATATTTGCTCATCTGAAAAACTTAAGTTTTTCCTTTCAAGGCAAGCTTATGGAAATATATCATGTGCAAAACCAAATGCACACAATCCTCATGAAAATGGAATGTGGAATACATGCCATGATTGCGTGGTCTTAGATTCTTCTTGTTATGTAAATTATCTGGCTCTTGTTTGGATTTCTGAGGTTACCAATAACATCATTTCCTCCTGTATATTCTGTGTGTATATTTACTTTGTATCCTGTGAATTGTTATGCCCACTTATTGGTTCCTTTTTTTATAGATTCTTCAGGACTTTCTGTGTAGACGATCATATTATCTGAGGATTAATACAGTTTTATCTTTTCCTTTCCAATCTTGTTTTATTGCATTGCTAAGACATCCAGCATGGTGTTGCGGAGAAGTGAGAGAGGACTTGTTCTCTTCTTAAGGGGAGATGTATTTAGACTCATCATGAGAATGATGTGAGCTGAAGCTTTTCATAGATTTCCTTTTTTATATCATCTATTTTAATTCTCCCATTAGGCTTAGTGTTTTAGTAGAATAGTCTACATTTACAGATGAGAATACTGAGGTTCAAAGATGCTATCTAAATTGCCCACAATCATACAGCTAGCAAGAGGCAATCAAGACCATGATTCCAGTGCTGTTTCAACTGTATCAATGATTCCATTTGTCAAGTGTCTGGTGCTTTATTCCATTTAAATCATTCACTTAGGAAACAATTATTGAGCTCATACCATGTGCTGTACTTTAAAGGTGCAAAGCACTGAACAAAAGTTATTTATTTGTATTACTAAATGTTAAAACTGAGATGATACCCATGAAATCTTCTGAGAAAGATTTGCAAGAGGTTTTGCATAGATTATTTAGAAAGACAAGAGGAAATCACCTTACTGATGAAAGTAATACATCATCAGGATGGCATATACCGTTAAGCATCAAAGGGATGCTGAGTTTTAGTTCTTAAAGCATGAATTTGTGTCTCCAGAGATAATTTGTGACAACTGTGTATTTGATAGCTCTATTTATCTGTGTTGAAGAACACACAGATTCCACTTTTAGGACAGGTCGTTCTTATGGAACAGCACCGCTGGTTTGGTGATGATCATCATCTTCTTTAACATTATATCAGAGAATGTCTTTTCTTTCTTATTTTATTGGGAGCTAATTTATTCATATTTTAAGTGTTTTTGATAAGGAGATTATAATTTTAGGGTTAGTTTCTTTTTATCTTTGTCCATATGTATGTTCTAATTCATTCATTCTAAATTAAGGAATAATTTGCAAAGTGAAAATCAGCTCATCTTTCTTTTTCAGGTTATGAATAAATATGCAGAAGAAGAGGAATGTGGGAGAAGGGAATCATAGAATGTTAAGACTGAAAGAGATGATGATAGTCACCACATTATTTTCCAGTTGAGGAAACTGAGGCCCAGGAAGCTTAGGCCACATGTCTAATATTATTACAGCTGCTGGCCAAGCAGCAAAGCTGGAACTGAAGCTCAGTTCTTACGTTTCCCAGGCCTGTAGTCTATTTCTTTCTTTCTTTCTCTCTCTTCTTTCCTTCTTTCTTTCTCTTTCTTCCTTTCTTTCTTTCTTTTTCTTCCTTTCTTTCTTTTTCTTTCTTTCTTTCTTTCTTTCTTTCTCTCTCTCCCTCTCCCTCTCTTTCTCCCTCTCCCTCTCCCTCTCTCTTTCTCTCCCTCCCTTCCTACGTCCCTCCTTCCCTCCTTCCCTCCCTCCTTTCCTTTCTTTTATTTCTTTCTGGCACAGTCTCACTCTGTTGCCCAGGCTGGAGTACAGTAGCACAATCACTGCTCACTGTAACCTCAACCTCCCTGGACTCAGATGATCCTCCTGCCTCAGCCTCCCAAGTAGCTGGGATTACAGGCATATGCCACCATGCCTGGCTAATTTTTGTAAAGATGGGATTTTGCCATGTTACCCAGGCTGGTCTCGAACTCCTGGGCTCAAGAAATCTGCGAATTTCAATCTCCCAAAGTGCTAAGTTTACAAGCATGAGCCACCACACCTGGCACTGAAGTTTCTATTTCCACAGGCTAACATTAGAAAAGTGGTTGGAAGAGTTTACTCTTAGTATCACTTTCAACTCAGAGAATCTTTTGTTATTTTATTCCACTAGGGGTACAATTATCTTATTCCTGCATCAGCTAATATGTGAAGTATTTCATGCCATTCTTCCTAAGTAAACATTTCAAATTAAAGATGGTTTAAAAAATCTGCTGGCCGGGCGCGGTGGTTCAAGCCTGTAATCCCAGCATTTTGGGAGGCCGAGGCGGATGGATCACGAGCTCAAGAGATCGAGACCAACCTGGTCAACATGGTGAAACCCCGTCTCCACTAAAAATACAAAAAATTAGCTGGGCATGGTGGCGCGTGCCTATAATCCCAGCTACTCAGGAGGCTGAGGCAGGAGAATTGCCTGAGCCCAGGAGGCGGAGGTTGCGGTGAGCCGAGATCGCGCCATTGCACTCCAGCCTGGGTAACAAGGGCGCAACTCCGTCTCAAGAAAAAAAAAAAAAAAAAAAAAAAAAAAGAGAGAGAAAGAGAAAATCTGCTATAGGTCTGTTTAATTAGAATCAATACCAATTTTGAAGAAAATACTTTTACTTCATATATTTGCTGTAGTTAAACAGAATAATTTGTTATAATGGTTGGTGTTTTATAGAATCAGTACTTGTCCTTCTATCACCTGTTTTAAAAAGGACCCATGATGTTCTTGCCTAGTTGGAGATACTCACCTGCAGTGACTCCACACATCTGTGCCTAAACTAACAATGCAATATTTGGCTTTCTCAAGACACAGAATCAGCCTCAAAAATTAAAAAATAGATTGCAGCTTTGAAATGGTAAAGTGTGTACTGCCAAAAAATGAAATATACATATTCAGCTTTTGAAAGTTCCATGATAAAATGGTATCAAGCAACAAGGCTGTTTTTTCTTTTAGGAAAAATTATTTTTCAGCTGGGTGTGGTGGCTCATGCCTGTAATCTTAGCATTTTGGGAGGCTGAGGCGGATGGATTGCCTGAGCTCAGGAGTTTGAGAACAGCCTAAGCAAAGTGGTGAAACCCTGTCTCTACTAAAATAAAAAAAATTAGCCTGGTGTGACAGTGTGTGCCTGTAGTCCCAGCTAATTGAGAGGCTGAAGCAGGAGAATTGCTTGAACTGGGTAGGCAAAGGGTGCAGTGAGCTGAGATCATGCCATTGCATTCCAGCATGGGCAACAGAGCAAGGGTCTGTCTCCAAAAAAGAAAAAAGAAAAAAAAAATATTTGTCCTGGATGATGATAGAAATTATTTTATTTCTGTCAAATCCACCAGACTGTAGCCTCTTAGCCCATAGTTGTTTTCAACTATGTCCCTAGGACCTATTTGAGAATTACCTGGTCATGCTTATTAGAAATGCAGACATCTGGGCCACTCCCAGACTACTTTTCTAGTTGGGGCCCCGGAAATTAACATTTCAATACACTCTCCTTCCCATACCCAAGATGATTCTTATTTGCACGAAGTTTGAATCAATGGTCTAGAAGACAAGAAGTATGTCCTTTGGTTATTGTTGTTGTCATTAAGTGTAGCTTTATTTGTAAATGACCCAAACTGGAAACAACCAAAATGTTCTTCAGCAGAGGAATGGACAAACTGTGGTACATCCACACCGTGGGGTACTATGTAGCAGTAAAAAGGAACAAATGATTGATAGATGCAACAACTGGAATGGATCTCAAAAAAACTATGTTGGGTGAAAAAGGCTAATCTCAAAAGGTCACATACTATATGATTCTATTTATATAATATTCTTGAAATAAAATTATAGGAATGGAGAACAGATTAGTTGTTGCCATGGGTTAGAGATGGGAGAGCAGGTGGAGATGGCTACAAAGGGCTATAACAGAGCCCTAGGTGGTGGAGCAGTTCTGTATCATGACTATATTGGTGATCACATCAATCTATGTATGCAATAATTTTTTTTTCTTTTGAGACAGTCTCGCTCTGTAGCCCAGGCTGAAGTGTGGTGGCATGATTTCGGCTCACTCTGCTTCCTGGGTTCAAGTGATTCTCATGCCTCAGTTGGATAATTTTTGTACTTTTAATAGAGATGAGGTTTCACCATGTTGGGCAGGCTGGTCTCGAACTCCTGCCCTCACACTTGAGGCCCCACACCTGCCTCAGCTTCCCAAAGTGCTGGGACTACAGGAATGAGCCACTGCACCTCGCCTCACATGCAATAAAACTGAACAACCCTACATGCACACATACATGAGTGCATGTAAAACTGGTGAAATCTGAATGGCCTCTGTGGATTGTCCCAACGTCAATTTCTTTTTTTTTTTTTTTTTTTTTTTTTTTTTTGAGACAGAGTTTCCCTCTTGTTACCCAGGCTGGAGTGCAATGGCGCGATCTCAGCTCACCGCAACCTCCGCCTCCTGGGTTCAGGCAATTCTCCTGCCTCAGCCTCCTGAGTGGGTGGGATTACAGGCACACGCCACCATGCCCAGCTAGTTTTTTGCACTTTTAGTAGAGATGGGGTTTCACCATGTTGACCAGGATGGTCTCGATCTCTCGACCTCGTGATCCACCCGCCTCGGCCTCCGAAAGTGCTGGGATTACAGGCTTGAGCCACCGTGCCCGGCCCAACGTCAATTTCTTAATTGTGAATTAAAAACTACATCCTTTTAAATCTTAGTTTGAACTCCACTAACCACACAGCGTGCTTCATACTGTCATACTGCATTCTCTGATGATGATAACGTAATGTGTACCCAGTCCCTACTTGTAAACCCTTTATAACTAGAGCTACTCAGGCCCTACTTACAGGTCAGTCCCCCACCTAGATTTTTGGATTAGTCTTATATTTGTGCAGAAAGAATTTAGGAGCCACCAGGGGTCAGCATGAAGGGTGATGATGCTGTGATATCTATATCTGTTTAGCCCTTCCCTCTGTTTTTCCTCTCTTTGGTAGCTCCAGGGAAGGGAGAGGGTTCACTCTGTAGGATCCACCTTTCCTAGGTTGTTAGTTTGTTCATTGCGTAAGGCATATCTGCAGCCTTCTAACAACCTCTTCCCGCCCCCTCCCCTCCATCTCTCCCACAGATTCATACAAGCAGCTGATTGGGTAGGATTTTAGGCTTGGGTAATATTTATATCTGTGCTTTGGCAAAAGAGTGAAGCATTATTCATTTTATTTCAAACAGACTGTTCCAGGTCTTCAATCAAGTTTTAGAGATGTCTCTAAATTTTAATTATATTATTTCCCGTAGCCTAATTGGCACTCAATTTAAAATATATCATTGACAAGTCATCATCTCTAGGGGCAAACCTACACCTCAGACCAGAGAATCCTTTGATGTTTAGGTCTCATATTTTAAAGGAAAAGATGTAGACATCAGTGGCTCCAAACTCATTCCCTTCTGGACCAGTGAAGGCACGCAGAGGAGGTCAGGGCTTCCCTTTCTTCTCAAGCTGATTCCTCAAACCACTTCTTCCTTTCGTTTCAAAGGTCTCAGTCATCCATCTTTCTCAGCTCAGAAACTCTGACACAGGGAGCTTATTTGTATCTGTGACCTGCCATGATGCCTTGTTGTGCCTGGAAATGTGTGAAGGGACAGAATTTTTACTTGAAAGAGATAGTTTTGTTTCCAGAGAATGACACAGAGGGATTCTTTGCCTTTCCCACCAAGTAAGACTTCCCTTCAGTCTGAAGAGAGTCAGCCTTGAAGGGCACTTGGGTCCACCCCTGCCTCCACTCATCTGTATTGTACCCTTGGGTTCCAGCTCCAGTTTGATGGCAACCCAGGGGAGCAACTCTGTGGAGATCCTGGCAGGGTTACAGAGGATCCTTGGGGGTACAACTGATCATTCTAGACAAATCTCCCCAGGAACAGGTTGCTTTTCCAGATTTTACAGAATATAGTATTTATAAGATGATCTTTTTTTGATTTCTCTGTCTCTCATGGCAGAACTTTTAATGCTTAATTGTTCCAAAATACTGTTTCGGCATAGCCAACTACACCAAAAATTCATGTTCCCCTCTGAGATGGAATTACGGCTAGCAAGCAGCTTTCCAGCCTGAGAACCCATCTTAGCTTCTGGCATATGTGAGAAGGGCCATGCTACTAGTCCTCATCAAAAGATCATAAGCAGAGAGGATGTGCGTCACCTCTGAGCTGAGGTGGCTGCATTCCAGGTACAGAACCCTCTTTCTGACTGTCATCTGGCTGAATGCAGAAGATCCAGTAGGAGTGACAAGGAGGGCCTAGGAGATGGGGGAGCCGAAGAATAGAAGGAGCCTGAATGCTAAGCTGCCTACTTTAGGGGAGAGCTGCCCAGAAGAGTGGCCTGACCGGGAACGTCTGGATCTGTGACCTGCCATTTTGCTTTGCTGTGCCTGGAAGTGTGTGAAGAAACAGAATCTTCAAATTTACATGAAAAATAAACTTTTACTGTTCCACGTTACTGAGATTTGGGATTATTTGTGACAGGAGCTGGGGTTAATTACCCTAATACAACCATCTTCCTTAGAATGAGGATGAGAAAGAAAAAGACAGTAGGGGGTCAGGAGAGGATGGCCTCCATTGGCCGCATAAATAAGAACACAGAGAACTATGAAGTAGAAACCCAAGTGCCTAGAATTCCATACTTCACAAATGGAATCAGCATCTCTATTTGTCTTGCTTAAAAACACAGTCCTTAAATCTAAGAGTTATCAAATTGCATTATGCTGGCAGTGCAGGAGGCTTAGAGACAAACGAGACAGAGTTGCTTAAGCCTTTTGTGGCTGCAGAGTGCCTGCCAGACAGAAACGCCGGATAAATGTTTTTTGAATTGGATAATTGGAGTCAGATACGAAACAAAATACAACACATGATAAGCGTCTACTCAGGGCTATGGGAACAGACAATAGAACAATTAATTTTGCTTGCATAGAGTATGGTGAGTGGTTAGTAAAGGCCCCAGTGTCTAGATGTCTTTTACAGAACAAGCGTGCAGACAGCCTTGGGTTCCTTACAGCTCTTGGAAGTGAAGCTGATGTGTTGGCTCACCCCCTGCCACTGCTGCTCTGCGAACTCCCAAGCCTTCCCGACTCCTCCACTCGTGGTCCTCCCCATCTAGGTCCCCCTTTGCTGGTGCTTTTCCTCCTTCCCATGCGCATTCTTGTGACACTCTCACACTTCCCTTCCCAGCACCTTGGCTCTAGGGAGGCCAGGGCTTCGGGACACCACCAGGGAGACATTTTTGCTCATTTATTTGACTGTGAGTCATCCCCCACACTCCACCCAGGGCTGTGTATCCTGAACATAGGTCTTCTCCGGCCCTTTGATGAGGGGGCAGCACTGTGGCTCTCCTATGACCAAGAGAGGAAGCCGGCACCTGGTTATCCATGGAGTCACTTTACCTCACCGCCTTTCCTTTCTGCTTACACCTTTCAAGTTTAGGTTCTGGAGAGGCTCTCAGGGGAACAGGCCCATGGCCTGGGCTTTCAGGCTTCTCAGTTCTCACAGGGGTCCAGGCCCTAGTTCTAGTCTATGCTTTTTTTTTTTTAAGATGGAATTTTGCTCTGTTGCCCAGGCTGAAGTGTAATGGTGCGATCTTAGCCAAGTTCAAGCAATTCTTCAGCCTCTACCTCCTGAGTGGCTGGGTTACAGGCACGTGCCACCACGCCCAACCAATTTTTGTGTTTTTATTTTTTTTAGTAGAGATGGGGTTTCACCATGTTGGCCAGGCTAGTCTTGAACTCCTGACCTTATGATCCATCTGCTTTGGCCTCCCAAAGTGCTGGGATTACAGGTGTGAGCCACCACTCCCTGCCTCTAGTCTATGCTTCTAAGGAAATTAGTGGAAGTTTGAGTTTTCAAAATATTTTGGTATACTTAAACATGTTTCATGATCTTTAAAATAAAAAGGTGAATCTAAAGTGTTCTGTAAAATTGGGGTGGATGTGGATCCGAGAGTTCATTTCTCAGGCTGCAGCTGGCTCTTGTATGAGGGCGCCACTACTCAGTTCTGCCTCTTGAGGGCACCAGAGACTGCTTTGCCATCCACAGAACAGCACGGAACCAGGCAGCTATAAGCTGAGTGATCCAGGAACAGGCGATGTTTGGCCAGCCAAGGGAGCCCTGCTGGGGGCACAGCCTTGCAGAGCTCTGCAGGTTAGTGGGAAGATGACAAGACCCAGAAGCCTGAGCTATAGCTTCAGCTCTGCTCTCAGTTAGCCGTGTGCCTTAAAAGCCATTTAACTTCTCGGGGCTTCAGATTCCTTCTAAGTATTAAAAATAGTGGCCAAAACCTCAATTACCTTTGCACCAACCCAATAACAGGCTAGGGGTAGACAGAGCTGGCCCAGATGAGTTCTACTTTTTTGTTTTGTTTTTGAGACGGAGTCTCATTCTGTTGCCCAGGCTGGAGTGCAGTAGCGCATCACTGCAACCTCCGCCTCCCAGGTTCAAGCAACTCTCCTGCCTCAGCCTCCCGAGTAGCTGGAACTACAGGTGCGTACCACCATGCCGGCTAATTTTTTGTATTTTTAGTAGGGGCGGGGTTTCACTGTGTTAGCCAGGATGGTCTTAATCTTCTGACCTTGTGATCTGTCTGCCTTTGCCTTCCAAAGTGCTTGGATTATAGGCGTGACCAAATGGCTTCTATATTTAGGGCTGTGAATTGCTCTAAATCACGGAAACACTGGAAATGATAGCACGACATAGATTCTGATTTCCTGGAGCCTTTGAAAGTGTCCCTGTCCTGAGCACAGACCTCGGCATGACCAGAAATTGGTTATGGCAAGATGGCTGGGGCTGGGGCTGGGGCTGGGACAGGTGATGACAGAGTAAACTAAGAAAATGAGACTCCAGAGATTAAATCGGAGTGGAAATCTCACAAGCTCTTCCTAATTTAGGAACCTAACTGATGCTAGGAAAAGGACCCAGGGAAGACTGCTTAACTTTTTTGTAACTATCCTCTGCTCTGTCGAAGCTGTGTGTGAAATAATAGCTGTGAAACACAATACAAGCCAAGGGACCTTCGACAGCCCTCCGTGGCCCTGTTGAGATGTGGGTGGTTGTCTCAATAGCACTCTGAGTCACAAATGAACTTTCCTTGACATTTCATTTCCATACCTGGATTGCACGTGATGTTTTGGTTCACACCAACTCACTGGGGTAGAAAGACAAAATGCATGTCGATAGCATTAATCTTGGAAAAAAATGAATGAATGAGTCAACTAACGAAAGAGCAAGCGCTGAGTGGGAGCGTCTTGGCTGCGAGGGTAATAAAGGCAATTCTGATTCAGGCACAACTCTTAGGAATGGAAGTCTTTAGTTCCTGAGCAGAGAGAGCTTGGTTGCGGGTCAGTGGAGTGTAGTTCAGTGTCCCAGATAGCACTTGGATGTAGGTTAAACTCAGAATCCAAGGCCGGGTGCGGTGGCTCAAGCCTGTAATCCCAGCACTTTGGGAGGCCGAGGCGGGTGGATCACGAGGTCGAGAGATCGAGACCATCCTGGTCAACATGGTGAAACCCCGTCCCTACTCAAAATACAAAACATTAGCTGGGCATGGTGGCTCGTGCCTGTAATCCCAGCTACTCAGGAGGCTGAGGCAGGAGAACTGCCTGAACCCAGGAGGCGGAGGTTGCGGTGAGCCGAGATCGCGCCATTGCACTCCAGCCTGGGTAACAAGAGCGAAACTCCGTCTCAAAAAAAAAAAAAAAAAAAAAGCCGGGCGCGGTGGCTCAAGCCTGTAATCCCAGCACTTTGGGAGGCCGAGGCGGGTGGATCACGAGGTCAAGAGATCGAGACCATCCTGGTCAACATGGTGAAACCCCGTCTCTACTAAAAATACAAAACATTAGCTGGGCATGGTGGCACGTGCCTGTAATCCCAGCTACTCAGGAGGCTGGGGCAGGAGAATTGCCTGAACCCAGGAGGCGGAGGTTGCGGTGAGCCGAGATCGCGCCATTGCACTCCAGCCTGGGAAACAAGAGCGAAACTCCGTCTCAAAAAAAAAAAAAAAAAAAAAAACAAAACTCAGAATCCAGTGTTGCTAAAGGACTGTATAGAGAATACGTGGGGAATGGAAGCAAAGCGTGGTCTTATATGTTGTGAATGCCAGAGGATAGATAGAGACAGCATGAGATGTTCTGAATGCTGAAAAAACATGTTACCATTCTGTTGGGGGCAATATCAAAATTCTGCACCTTGCCTTGTAAGGATGCCATGTGGGAAATGGTCAGTAAAGCAAGATAGAAGTCTGGGGAATAGTAGTACTTAGAGAGGTATCAAGGTAGTGGGATCCCTAAAAGACTTTTGGAGAGGGCATTGCCATTCCAGGTTAAAGAACTTGCCACTCTCCCTAGGGAGCCATAAAGAAAGCAAAGTACCCTTTCTTTGGCCTTGCTTTGTAGACATGTCTTCTTTCAGAATGTCTCTCTCATCAAGGGAGCCACAGGTAGATAGGGGTTCAGTGGAGTGGGTTATGGAAGTCAAGGAATAATGAGAAAGAATACACAGAAAATGTGAGGTAAGCATGGAGGGTGGCTTGCCTTCAGACCTGGCTCCAGTGTTTATACCTATGTGATCTTGGAAAAACCCTATAATCTTCCCGACCCTCAGTTTCCTCTTCTGCTCCCTGGGAACCATACTTGTTCAGAACCATACTTGTTCCCTTAGGGGAACTCAGAAGGTTCCCCTAAGGATTAGGTGAAATATAAACAAATATAAACAAAAAGTCCTTTTTAAACTTTAAGGCACGGAGTAAAGATAAGCTATTATTATGAAATGCAGAGATGGTAGGTGCATACCAGAGTGCCGGAATTATTACTATTCACACATGGTGGTGTTTGAGGGACCCCTGCAGCCTGGCTATAACTACTGCTACTGGGTGACTGCAGGTGTTAGCAAATTAAGTTTTTAAAAGGGCTCAAGAGCACCTGCGTGTGGGCTAAATCCTTGCATTATGACTTGGCAACCTGGTAGGGGATGCTGGTCTGCGGAAATCACCTTTTGTAACAGGCTGGGAGTGGACCTGGGGGGTACCCACAAACTGTCTGCTAGTTCCCCACTTTACAAAGGAGACCTATTTCTACCTCATCATAGTAACCTACAACTTACATGACAGCTAGTCATGGTGACCAGAAAACTTTATTGTTTTGTACCCCACTAGGCCATTAAGTGCCTCCCTGGTGTGCCAAGAAATTGCACACACCACAGTTGTGGAGCCAAGTAATATAGGCAGGCATAGGTTTGGAAATACAGTTTAGGAGGACAAATCCCAGGGCCAGCCAATGTAATGTAGTCCCAAAACGCATCTTTGAAAGGCTGAATGGAACTTCTTGTCTCAACGCACCACTAATGCCACCATGACATGCATCTAATCATAACAGATATCAACTGAGAGCTTACAGCATGCCAGAAACGGCCAGGCGCGGTGGCTCAAGCCTGTAATCCCAGCGTTTTGGGAGGCCAAGGCAGGTGGATCATGAGGTCAAGAGATCGAGACCATCCTGGTCAACCCCGTCTCTACTAAAAATACAAAAAATTAGCTGGGCGTGGTGGCACCTGCCTGTAATCCCAGCTACTCAGGAGGCTGAGGCAGGAGAATTGCCTGAACCCAGGAGGCGGAGGTTGCGGTGAGCCGAGATCGTGCCATTGCACTCCATCCTGGGTAACAAGAGCAAAACTCCGTCTCAAAAAAACAAAAAACCAAAAACAAACAAAAAAAAATGCCAGAAACTACTATTTTACATGCATAATCTCATTGTTTTAAAACTTATAATAAACATAACAAAACTTAGCTTAACCATTTTTAAATGTACAGTTCAATGGCATTGAGTACATTTGCAGTGTTGCATGGCTGTTACCACTATTCATTTCTACAACATTTTCATCATCCCAAACGATAATAGCTGTACCTATTAAACTCTAACTCCCCATTTTCCCGTTCCTTCCAGGCCCTGGTGACCACTCTTCTACTTTCTGTCTCCATGAAATTGCCTATACTAAGTACATCATACAAGTAGAATCATATATTTGTCATTTTGTGACTGACTTATTTTATTTTATTTATTTATTTATTTTTTGAGACAGTCTTGCTCTGCTGCCCAGGCTGGAGTGCAGTGGCACAATCTTGGCTCACTGCAACCTCTGCCTTCCCAGGTTCAAGTGATTCTTCTGCCTCAGCCTCCTGAGTAGTTGGGACTGCAGGCACACACCACCATGCCCTGCTAATTTTTGTATTTTTAGTAGAGGTGGGTTTTCACCATGTTGGTCAGGCTGGTCTCAAATGCCTGATCTTGTGATCTGCTCGCCTCAGCCTCCCAAAGAGCTGGGATTACAGGTGTGAGCCATCGTTCCCGGCCCTTGACTGGCTTGTTTTATTTAGCATGTATGATTCCTAAAGTTTCATCCACATTGTAGTATGTGTCAGAATTTCCTTCTTTATTAAGGCTGAATAATATTTCATAATATGTAAATAATTGAAATAATAATGATTGAAATAATAATATTTCATGAAATGTAAACCGCATTTTGTTTATCCGCTTATCTGTTGATAGATATTTGAGTTGTTTCCACCTTTTGACAATTGTGAATCATGCTGCTTAAAAGTTTTTAAGATGGAAAATTCCAAACATATACAAAAGTAGAGCAAAAATTATGACAAACCCCCAGGTACAAAAATTATCAACTCATCAACAATAATCAACTGATGGCCAATTTTGTTTCATCTATATCCCCACATATCTCCCCATCCCATATTATTATGAGGCATCTCAAACATCATACGGTAATTGTTTCCAGTTTACAGATGAGGAAGCTAAGGCACAGCGAGGTTATGTTATCCAGGTTACAGAGCTCATACGTGATGGACCAAAATTTAAACTTAGGCGGTGTGATGACTGGGCTCCTGCTTATAAGTCTTTGCTACACTTGTGTATGTGTGTGTGTGTGTGTGTGTGTGTGTGTGTGTGTGTGTTCATACATAAACACACATGCATGGAGTCAACTCTGGGCAAAATTGCACAATTGGAAGTTTGCCTCTGGTGTCTCTTCCTGCATCTTTTTCCACACTTTGATGCCACATGGACTTTAAACATATGAGCATGAGTTTGAAGTCTTAGTTACAAGTAGAGTCAGTAACGCCTGGCCTCCAGAGTGGGTGTGAGGGTTAAAGGAGATAAGATCAGTAAAAGTGCTGGGCACCTTCAAGCATGCGGCAGATCAGTACATATGCTTTCCCCTCCCCTCCTTGGGAGGCCAGGCCCACCTTTCCGCCACAAAAGCAGATGTCAAGGAAACGTGCTATCAGAGTGCAACGCTCAGATGTCAAGGGGTAATCACTGCTGGGGGATTTGTGTTGTGAAATAAAGGATTTTCATCCTGCCAGTGAGTACAGAACAGAAGTGGTGCAATTCCTTCTTGCCAATGAAATCATATATGTGTGTGTATGCACACATGTGCATGCACAAATGTGTAAAATAGGCTGGTGGACAAGTTCAGACTTCATTCTCTGCCCAGAGCGTTACATTTTCTTTTCTCCGAGGAATTGAGACCCTGAAACAGATAACAACTTTTTCTTTCTTTGTCCTCCATTGGCTAAAATAGGAGGACAAGTCCTTTATTGGGACCCTCGTCATTTTCTGGCCCAAGATACAAAGCCACAGGACAGAGGTCTGAGCTCAGACAGGTCTTGGCAAGACTGGCTCACCTCACTTCTAATCCTCTGTGGCCAGGCCCCTGGAAGTAACTTGGGAAGGGCTGCAGAGCTCAGTGGACAACTGTGCAGGACTCACTGGCTGACTACAAAGTCTCAGGTAATCTCAAAATGCATCTGCAGAGGGGACAGGAGGGGACTGTGACTATCAAGTGATGGTCAGCAAGAGTCTGATTGGCTGCTTCCTCTACCCTGGAATGGGCTTTTCTGATCTTGCCCATGGAAGTAACAGAATCCTTTAATGCCAAGCTCAAATACTGCCTCCCTGATGACATTTTCTGTGTCTCCTCCCACTCTTCACCTCCACCCACCCCTGGCTGCCATACAAAGTGATCTCTCCTGCTCTGAACTCCATGGCATCACTTTTGTGCCCCCTGAAGCACTTTCACTGTTTTATTTTTATGCTATCTGAATACCAGTCTTAACTCCTTGATGGATCAAAGTGAGCTCCTCCAGAACAAGAATCATTTCATCTATTTCTTTCCACTGTGAAGAGCCATTCACAGAGCACCCAGTCAGCAGCTAATAAATATCTGTTGGTTAAATGATCAGATGTCTCACACAACCATGGCACAAAGCAGGCCTTACTAAATGCACACTGAATGAATTAACATCCATCTCCAATATAAGAGACAGTTTACCCTGCTGTTGGTATTCAGAGGGAAACCAGTTTCATATAACCTTTCAAGAAATAAGATATTTCAAAATCCCCATGGAAATAACCATAAAAACTGCCTTGGATAGCACCTGAGATGGCCTCAAATGGGGTTTCAGGTTTTCTAATATCCCAAAGTGTAGCATTTTTATTAGTCTGTTTAATATTCTAACTGTTTTTCTGAAGAATTTGAATGTCACAAAGTAGTACATACTTGCTGATTGAAGATAGTCTCAATTAGAATATCTGACCAGAATATGTAGCCAGAACTTTTTTGCTCATCAGCAGAATAATGGTTGATATTTCTAACAGTGACCCTGTAGTTACACAAGAAACGCAAATACCTTATTTAAGGAAGTGTTATAATATCTTTTGGAACATGATTTAAAAAAAATTATTTATTATACTTTAAGTTCTGGGGTCCATGTGCAGATTGTGCAGGTTTGTCACACAGGTGTACATGTGCCATGGTGGCTTGCTGCACCCATCACCCTGTCACCTACATTAAGTATTTCTCCTAATGCTATCCCTCCCCAATTCCCCCACTCCCGCGATTCTTCCTCTAGCCCCCCACCCTCCAGGCCCTGGTGTGTGATGGAAGCATGCTTTTTAAAAAGCCATTTTAATCTTTTATTGTTGTTGTTGTTGACAAGATTCCACTCTGTCTCCCAGGCTGGAGTACAGTAGGCGATCTTGGCTCACAGCAACCACTTCCTGGGCTCAAGCAATCCTGCCACCTCAGCCTCCTAAGTAGCTGGGACTATAAGTGCACAACACCACACTTTGCTAATTTTTGTATTTTTTGTAGAGATGGGGTTTTGCCATGTTGCCCAGGCCGATCTTAAACTCCTGAGCTCAAATGATTCCACCTACCTCTGCCTCCTGAAGTGCTAGGATTACAGGTGTGAGCCACCTCACCCTGGCTTATTTTAACCATTTTTATGTTAACAATTCAGTGACATTAAATGCATTCACCACTATCTCCATAACTGTTACCATCTCAAACAGAAACTCTATACCCATTAAACAATAACTATACATTAACCCCTTTTCCTGGCTTCTGGTAACCTCTATTCTATTTTCTGTTTCTATGAATTTCCTTGTTACAGGTACTCCACATAAGTGGAATCATAATTGTTCTTTTGTGACTGGCTTATTTAACTTTGCCTAATGTTCTCAAGTTTCTTCCATGTTGTATTATTATATGTCAGAATTTCCTTTCTTTTTTTTTCTTTCTTTTTTTTTTTTTTTTTGAGACAGAGTGTTGCTCTTGTTACCCAGGCTGGAGTGCAATGGCACGATCTCGGCTCACCGCAACCTCCGCCTCCTGGGTTCAGGCAATTCTCCTGCCTCAGCCTCCTGAGTAGCTAAGATTACAGGAACGCACCACCATGCCCAGCTGATTTTTGTATTTTTAGTAGGGACGGGGTTTCACCATGTTGACCAGGATGGTCTTGATCTCTTGACCTTGTGATCCACCCGCCTTGGCCTCCCAAAATGCTGGGATTACAGGCGTGAGCCACCGCGCCCGGCCAGAATTTCCTTTCTTTTTAAGGCTGAATAATATTCCATTGCACACATGCACTACATTTTGTTTAATCCATTCATCTATTGATGAACATTTGAGTTGTTTCTGCTTTTGGGGAAATTAGATGACTAATGCTGCTATGAACATGGGTGTACAAATGTCTGCTCAGAAATGAGCTTTTTATGATAGTCTCCTCATCAGTGAACTTTTATCCACAGTAACTTCCCACTAACAAGAACATGTGACTAACTAGAAATACTCCACTTTACCTCCAGGTTTGGCAAGAACATTTTCTGGAATATATGGTAGATGTACAATAGATGGTGATGGAGAATTATGCCTTCATCTCACACATGGACATGGGGCCACAGGCAGGCAGATGACTGGACTACAGTAGCCTAGCGTATTAGTATGGGCAGTCAGATTTGTACTTAGAGATCCCACCCCACCCCCACTCTCACTCTGACCCCCATCACTGTTCTAGCTGTTAGACTGGGCGGCTTTTCCAAAAAGGTATGAGCATGGGGAACATTTGTTCTGAATTAAACTTGGCTGCAGTTAAAGTGTTATCATTTATGTGAAGCTCAGATTACAGAGGCTGCCTTTGGCCAGTGAATGGCACAGCACGGCTGCTCAGAGAGGTGGAAAATTCTGAGGCCCCTCCAGCACTGTTTCAAGAAAAACGCTCTGAGTGGTGTGGAGAGGGGCCAGCTGGTGATGTCAAGAGATTTATAAAAGAGATTATGAGACCTTTTAAGGGAGTGAGGCAGTTGTTAATGATGGAAAACTGCTAAAGCTGGATCTGGATGAGGCCTGAACACTTAATTTGCTGGTTGTCCTGAAATGCCTGTAATTTTTGGGTAACATATTGTGCCATTCCCTTTATGTGGAGTTCAAAAGACAATATCAGAGTATGGTGAGAACCTGTTATGCTAATCAAAGTCTGGGGTAATTGAAACTGAGCTCTCAGAACACATAAAACTCAAAGTGGGAGATCTTGGACCTGGCAGGAAAAATTAAGGTCCAAACACACCTGGTTGCACTGTGCTTCTGTATTTTTCTTTTCTTTTCTTTTTTCTCTTCTTTCTTGCTTTTTAAAAGCACACTAGTGGAGGGTCCAGAGCAAGCATTATTTTTTTAAGCAACCATAAAACTACCTAAAAGTTTTGCACCTCCAAAGAGAGATCTGAAAATAACATTAATTTATATTGCACTTATAAGGTTTTCCATAGCCTTTTTACAACTCTCATGTCATCTCAAGAATGTAGGATTTATAAAGAGGGAGCAAGACCAGTTACAATGACACAGGATAGATTTAGCTGAGCAGACAAGCCCCAACTTTCTAAATGTGACAGCTGGGCTTACTCTGTGTTTTAAATAGATAATTAATGTAAATAATCCTAGATTTAGGAATACAGATATAACTTTGGAAAGGTAAAAGTAAGGGCCTTAAAATCAATTTTTAGTAGTGGAGCTAAATGAAAGAAAATTCTCCATCAAGATCTCTTTGCCATTATGAAGCACTAAAACCAATGAACAAACAAAAAAACCAAACAAAGGACCATATATAAATAATACTAATATTATCACTCAACGAGGAATGGAAGCAAGAATTAAAAAGTTATCTGGAAGTGAGCAATGTGAAGGTACTTTGGGACCCATAATACTGAGGTATAATTGGCAGCTTTGTTTTCAGCATCCTTCATTTGTGGGTACAAGAGACCAGCACGAGGATCATCTGGTCAACTCTCTATATAACCTTATAATATGGAAAATCCAATCATCCCCTTCCGATGTTTCTCAATTTTAGCTTAAATAAAAAATTATTCATTTTTTCGTGGTGGTGGGGAGGTAATCTTTCTGAATTAGCACCCTGGGTCACATCCCAGTTCAAAAATATCCCATGGAGTACAGTCACCTCAGCCAGCTGTTGAAGGCCTCTCTGGCTGTCTCCCGACTCTGTTCCCAGTCTTATCACTAATGGCTCTCCAGTTGGAACTCTCCATCCTGTGAGCTTATCTCCTCACTGTTCCCTGAGGACATTTTGCAGATTAATGTCTCTGTAGACCCTGACTCTATGTCTGCCCTCCTCCTCCTATGTTTCTTAAAATCAAAATCCTTTCCCTTTTTAAAGCCCATGTAAGCCTGACCTTCTTCCCTAGGCCTTTCCTGACCATGCCAGCCCTACCGATTTTTGTCCTTTCCTGCCACGCCAGTTAGAGATGGGTGCCTCATTTCTATGTGTAGATCATGTATTACCTTCTGCACTTAAAAGTGTCCATCTCATGAAGAGTATATACCGCTCTTACATTCCTTGCTACGCCTGGGAAACTATTACAGCAGGAATACTTGTTAAATATGATTTTATTGCCTTTGACCAAAAGGCTTTTTGACCCAGAGTCAACAAATTAATAAGTACTTTTTGCTTGAAATCCTGTGGGACTAAGAAATCCAGCTATTACCTTTAACTTGAAAAAGAATACTGAATTAGAAAAGCAGGAAATGGTTACCCCATCTAGCAGAGATTATTGAACAAATCTACATGAGAAGGGGAACTCAAACCTTGCCAAGAACCTAAACTTCTTTCTTCAACTCAAAATTCTTCAGACCGCCCTCTTTTCCCTAGATCTCCTAATTCCCCACAAGTGTTCCAAGAGAACCTTTGATACTGCTTGCTTCCTGCTGTTCTGCTCCAGGGATGTGAGGAAGTGCTACAGGAGGAAGTAGCTCTGGCCACTGCTTCCCACTCACCTTGCATCTTTCCTCTCATTTTTTCTGCATCTGCTAGCTTTTGAGGAAAGTTTGGAACCCAACGGGCATTCCCATCTGGAAGCTGATTTGAAAGAGTATTCAATTTATAAGAACATAATATGCATTCTTTTGTAGAAAGAGAGATTTACCTTTGAAACAGAATAAATTACTCAAACGGCTTAGCTCTTGGTATGGGGGTGGTAATGGATAGAATCAGCTTCAATGAAGGGAAAAAAATACGTAAACCAGCATCACAATATGCAATACGTGCTATTTTTTTTCCCAAAGATGAATCATTTAATGTCTTTATTGCCACTTTAAAAAAATGAGCTAATGATTTCCAACTCTGTAAGTCTCAGAGAAACACTGTCAGGGAAAGATGGCAAAACATGCCTTTTTTCAGGAGACCGGGAAGATGGAGGACATTCAGACCGAACGTGCCTACCCAAAGCAGCAGACCATCTTTCAAAACAAGAAGAGGGTCCTGCTGAGAGAAACTGGCAAGGAGAAGCTCCCGCGGTACTACAAGAACATCGGTCCGGGCTTCAGGACACCTGAAGAGGCTCTTGAGGGCACCTAAATTGACAAGAAATGCCCCTTCACTGGTGATGTCTCCATTCGAGGGCAGATCCTCTGGCGTGGTGACCAAGATGAAGATGCAGGGGACCACTGTCATCCGCCGACTGCCTCCACTACATCCGCAAGTACAACCGCTTCGAGTGCCACAAGAACATGTCTGTACACCTGTTCCCCTGCTTCACGGACGTCCAGATCGGTGACACTGTCACAGTGGGTGAGTGCAGGCCCCTGAGCAAGACAGCGCGCTTCAACATGTTCAAGGTTACCAAGGCCTCGGGCACCAAGAAACAGTTCTGGAAGTTCTGAGGCTGGACATCTGCCCACCCTACTCACCTGCTCCCCACAATGAAGTAAAGTTATTTTCTCATTCAAAAAAAAAAGTAAAACATGAAACAAAATAATCTGAAATCATTATGTGTTGTTAATGTTTAAGATTTTGTGAGTTCTATCATCTGCATATCTGAGTAGTATTGAGCAAGCTGACATACTCTTAATTGTAGGCTCTACTCATGCAAGGACTCCTACTTATGTTTTACAACCTACACAAATTACTTCCCTCTCTAAGCCTCAGATTCCTCTCCTGTGAAATGTGAATAACCTGTCTCATATGGTTAAGTGAGGCAATGCACATGCAATACTTAGCATGTCGAAGCTGGTACTTACGATCAAAAGCAAATTAAGGCTGTGTGATGGCTCACGCCTGTAATCCCAGCACTTTGGGAGGCCAAGGTGGGTGGATCACCTGAGGTTAGGAGTTCAAGACCAGCTTGACCAACATTGTGAAACCCTGTCTCTACTAAAAATAAAAAAATTAGCTAAGTATGGTGGCAGATGCCTGTAATACCAGCTACTTGGGAGGCTGAGGCCGGAGAATCACTTGAATCCCTTGAATCCCTTGAATCCAGGAGGTGGAGGTTGCAGTGAGCTGAGACTGCGCCATTGCACTCCAGCCTGGCAACAAGAGTGAAACTCTGTCTCAAAAAAAAAAAAAAAAAAAAAAAAGCAAATTAATTTTCTCATTTCCAAGTATGCGCTAAAAGTAAAGTTTGCTCTCAATTCATTTAACCCATTACTGTGTGATAGAAAGATTACTGAGTTAGGAGCTCTAGTTCATAGGAATTTGATAGGCAAATTACTTACTGTCTATGGGCTTCTAGTTCTTTGTCTTTAAAATGAAGGAGCTGGATTAAGTGATCTCTGAAGTAACTTCCAGTTCTAAAGTTCTGTGATGCAGGATTTTTTTACAATTAATTTTTAAACAAAATTAACATAATTATATACATAATTGACAATGTATATTTTAATTAAATATACTTGAGATCAAAGTTTTTAACATGTAATGTTTAAAATACAGAAGGGTATGGAAAGTGATAAAAGTACCTGTCACTTACTATAAGAAATAAAACTTGAGGCCAGTGAGGTAGCTCACGCCTGTAATCCCAGCTCTTTGGGAGGCCAAGGTGGGTGGATCATTTGAGGTCAGGAGTTCAAGACCAGCCTGGCCAACACAGTGAAACCCTGACTCTACTAAAAATCCAAAAAAAGAAAAAAAAAAAAAGAGAGAGAAAAGAAAAGAAAAAAATTAGCTGGGATTGGTGGCCTATACCAGTAATCCCTACTACATGCAGTGCTGAGGCAGGAGAATTGCTTGAACTGGAGAGACTCAGGTTGTAGTCAGTGGAGATCATACCACTGCACTCCAGCCTGGGTAACAGAGTAAGACTCCATCAGGAAAAAAAAAAAAAGAAAGAAAGAAAACTTGATTCCTTTTTAAAAATGGGTTTGGAAATACTGTGGGTGAAATTCCATTACAGTTAAAGGTGTAAAAACAAGATTGAAATCACTGCCTAAAAAAAAAAGGAAATTACTTTGGATGCCCATTGTTTCTGGAAAAAGGGTGTTTTCATGCCTGTGTGGCACTGACATTATATTCGGTGGAGGCCAAAGTAGAGAATGAAACTCTCGTTTTTGGAACATTTCATGTAACTGAAATGGAATGAATATTACCTTAGCAATGATATGTGCCTAAATAAAACATGGGTTCTGAATTTGACATGCATCTCATTTGTGATATGAAGCTTTTCTTATCAATTCGGGCATACCAGAACCACCTCTTGACATAGAATTGACCTGCATTCAAATTCTGGTTCCATTCCTTTCTACATGTGTGACCTTGGGCAAGTTATTTAAACCCCTCTACGCCTCAGTTTCTGTGTAAAACAGGGCTAACTGTAGAGTTGTGTGCATATTAAATAGCACCTGTAAGACTCTTAGAACAAAGCCTGACACATAATGAAAGGGGTTGATCATTATCTATTATTATTGAGTTGCATAAATAATTGACTGTCTACTCCGTAATAGTCTCTGTACTAGACCCTGAAATACCTTTGAGATTTTAGCCTTTTTGTTTGTGTTTTGTCTACAAACAATGTGTTACAGACTTAGATATGAAATTCTGGTAAATTCAGCAGTCCAGTTAGACCCAAATTAATCTAGAAAAAGGCCGTTTGCAGTCAGAGGACATTTTAAATTCAGGAAAGAATATGAGATGTAAATGAAGTAGTTACTTAAGGTCTTGCCTTTAAGTTATTAAGTTACTGAGCCAGGTTTTAGAGAGTACATTTACGATGCATATTAAAACCACTTTGACATTCAAGGAGTCAAACATGCCTGATTAGACTTCCATGTCCTGTATTTATAAAAAGGTTAGTGGTGCCTTTCTTCAGTGCAAATTATTTTTGGTTCTTACTAATATTTATGAATATAATAAAATCTATACAGCATAATGTATGTGATTAATTTGTCCCTATCATCAATTTGCTTTTATTTAAGGAGATATACTGGAAGTTGCTGCATCTTGACCAGTAATTTCAGCAGTTAGGGAATAGGCACTATCTAGTTAAGGACCGTCGTACTTTAGCACTTCGGGACAAAATAAGGAATGCAATCATGGCAATAATGTATCCTCTTGTATAAATCTGTCATGGAAATGATATGGGAAGACATGCCTTTTACAAGCAGTTTCATTGTTATGCTTTATGGTGATTCCAAGACTGACCTATACAACAACCAATCAATAATCAATATGTTTGGTCTTTGAGTTGTCTTGGGTGGATGTCTACACAGGGCACTGAAAGTATGTCTTGTTTTTTTCTTTTTTTTTGAGACAGAGTCTTGCTCTGTCACCCAGGCTGGAGTGCAGTGGTACAATCTCAGCTCACTGCAATCTCTGCCTCCTGGGTTCAAGTGATTCTCCTGCTTCAGTCTCCTGAGTAGCTGGGATTACAGGAGCACCACCATGCCTGGCTAATTGTTATATTTTTAGTAGAGACAGTTTCACCATATTGGTCAGGCTGGTCTCAAACTCCTGATCTCATGATCTGCCCACCTCAACCTCCCAAAGTGCTGGGATTACAGGAGTCAGCCACCGTGCCCAGCTAAAAGTATGTTTAAGGTGATGAATTCAACAGAGATTCTGATCATTTGGTCCAAGGAATCTCAGATTTGACTGGCTTTGGCACTGGCTTGGCTGGTTACTTTTAGAATTAGTCATGTATATTATAGCTATCATGCAACTCCACCTATGGTGTTTTGACAGATACTGAATATCTGGCCATGAACTCCTATAGCTCATTTGCACATCTTGCACTGTTAAGAAACTGAACACATAGGATACAACCCTTTCATTACCCGATATCTGCCAAGAAGGAGATAATTAGGCAATTTTTCTCAAAAACTCTTTATGTGAAGGAGAAAAGTGACTAGGCCCCTTCTTAAAATAGGCAAATTGAACTCCAGCATTTACTAAGATGGGAAACGTAATATACTAGTCGGAAATAATTTGGAAGCTCATTTTGTCCATATCCCGTTGTAGACAGTCCAGAATATAAAATTTTTCTGGATTCTCTTGGCCTTAGTACTCCTTTCAGCCTCCCCCATTTCTACAAGGCCGACGGCTTTTGAATGTTAAAACCCTCCCTAAAAGCACCCCCTAAGCCCTATTACCAAGTCATACAGGAACAAAAAGGGCCTGAGATAGTCCTCCATCTGGGTGCAGTCCTGCCTTCTGAGAAAGGGGACTCTGAGAATTAATGAGGGCCCAGATTTGGGATTTCTGGGACAAGACTTGGGCCTTCCTGGTAAAACACAAGAACAAAACAATAAACACGGCCCCTCCCCCCTCTTGAAAAACAAAAACAAAAACTCCAAGGCCATGCCGCCGCGGCCATCAGTAGCTCCGGCTCCGAGTGTGACCGTTAAAAAGAAGGAAACTCGGCTGAGCTAGGGCACCTCAGATCCCGGCCGTCCGGGGCCAGGGCGAAGTTGCCAGCGCGCGCGGCGAGGGGCGCGGGCAGGGCTGGGTGCGGCGCTCCCGGGGACTTTCACCTGCTCTGCTGGCAGCGCGGGGGCGGACCCGGCGGTGGGCGGGGCCGGACCCGGCGGTGGGCGGGGCCGGACCCGGCGGTGGGCGGGGCCTCCGCGCCTGGCGGGAGGAGCCGGCCCGGGCCCGCCCTCCAGGAGGAGCCGCTCGCTGGCGGCTGATCCAGCGTCTCCGTGACAGGCACCCAGCTCCGCCGCCACCGCCACCGCCACCGCCACAGCCGCCGTCGCCTTTTCTTCCTTGTCCCGGGCCGTCGGTTCCACTGCTCTGGGCCGGCGCCGCGCCCAGTCCCGCTTCGGGCCGCGCGCCCACTGCTCGGTCCCCGGGCTGGGGCGCCGCACCGCCCGCTCCCTCCGCCACCTCCTCCCCCGCCGCCCTCCTCGCCGGCAGGAATTGCGCGACCACAGCGCCGCTCGCGTCGCCCGCATCCGCGCAGCCCGCTGCCGCTCGGCCCTCGGCACCGCTCCGGGTCGGGCCGCCTCGCCGCCGCGCGGCCAGGGCGTCCCCCGCCCCGCGCCCCCAGGCCCCGCCACGCGTCGCCGCGCCCAGCTCCCGTCTCCCCTCCCTGGGGTCTCGTCAGCCCCTTCCTGCAGCCGCCGCCGCCTCGGGAGGAGCGGGTCCGCCGCGGGTCACCATGCCCAGCAAAACCAAGTACAACCTTGTGGACGATGGGCACGACCTGCGGATCCCTTTGCACAACGAGGACGCCTTCCAGCACGGCATCTGCTTTGAGGCCAAGGTGAGGGGGCCTCGGGGAGGGTGTTACCGGGGAGGGGGGCACGTCTGAGTGGATGGGATGCACAGCCGTCCCGGACCCGTAGCTGGTGGGCTAGGCCGATTCGGGGGCCTTTTTCTTAGGGAGGGTGACTCTCCCTTCTGAGTCTGTAATTCCGCGGGCTCCTGCCCAGAACTGCTCAAGAGCAACTGCAAAGTTTGAGCGGTATTGCCTCACCTCCCCGCTCCCACCTGCAGACTCCCCCATCCTTACCCGCCTAGGACTGGATTGAGTTACTTCCCGGATCCCTCCTCCAGCGGAGGAGAAGCCGGCGAGTGAGCGTAGCCTGGGCACCGGGTCCTTTAGAATCGGTTTAAGGAAGCTGTAGTGTTATTTACCTGCTGGGCTCCCATGGGAGAGGTGCTTTCAGGAAGGTCTTTTAAAAGAGGAATGCCTGCTTCTTAATTGAAGACAAGAATACAGATTTTTAAAAATATATATACTCCAGGTAACCGGGTCTAGATGTCAGAGTCACTTCCTAAATGCCTAATTTGCCAGACTCCTCTGCATGTGCCAGTCGCTGAAGGCAGTGGTGAAAGCTATCCTGTTTGCTAGGTTTGTGGCTTAATGTTAAGTTTCAGCATCTAGTAGGGGACTGTTGCTGAATAATTCAGCAGGGATGACTGGAATTTTCAGCTGAGGTCGGAGCCTCGGGTCCACCGTTGGGGGAGGGGTGGAGCAGAAGCCTCCGTCCTGGTCCATCAGGTGTGAGGAAGGCTGACCCCTCTGCGATACACTTCCCTGAGTGGGGGGTTCTGGCCTCTGAAATTGCAGTGGCGGTTCCCACTGCCCATCACCAAGAAAGAGTGCTTTTTCTGTGGGAAAGTGCTTCTGCTCTTCCTTCAAGACACTTGATCTCTTCTGTGATGTAAAGACCCAGGGACATTCGGCACCTACAGTGTGCCTGTCGAAGTATTGCCCCTCTAAGTAGGCCGGGTCTTGCTGGTTTTGAAAACATTGTACTTTGGATGTGGCGACAATTTGACTCTTTGTTCCCTTTTTCTCTTCCATGATGGTGTACGTGCAGGCTGTTAGCATCTCAAGAAAGGATTATTCCATCAGGTGTCTCCTTCTTTCAATTCACACATTTTTTTTGAGTGTCTGACATGTGCCCAGTGTGGTCAGTTTATTTAGATTTTTTTTTCTCATGTAGATGGGTGAGTTGGTGATGCTCACCTTTTTCTTTTCCCCATAAATAACCTTATCCCAGCCATATTTGCTAGAGCTGGAACTGCCCGCGTCCCCCCCCCCCCTCCCCCGCCCCCAACCTCCGAAACATGAAACCCTGCGGTGGAATGCAGAGCTGAATTGCTGGATGTTGCTGGGACAGAGTGGGGCTGCAGCCAAGATCTTATCTCACTTTTCTCATCTCTCAGAATAGATCTGTTCGGTGGGTCTAAGAAGGGATGCTTGGGTTAATTTTTGTCCAGGCCTGCTGATTTGGTGAGCCGGAGTTTTTATTTTAAAGTATGAGTTTTCATCAGGGTTATGATTTAATTTTCCTGGACATACATAAACTTGGAAATTGGCTTGTGTTTTGTTTGGCTCAATGGTACCCTGTTTTACAAGTATGAGTGTAAGAAGGGAGATCAGATTTAAAGTGTTTTTAAGGCCGAGCATGGTGGCTCCTGCCTGTAATTCGAGCACTTTGGGAGGTCAAGGTGGGAGGATCGCCTGAGCCCAGGTGTTAGAGGCTGCAGTAAGCTATGATTGCACCACTGCACTCCAGCATGGGTGAGAGAGTCCCTGTCTCAGAAAAATAAATAAATAAACAAATAAATAAATAAATGCATTTTAAGCCTTTTTATTTTCTCACAGTTCAGTCCTCTGTGTTTGGTCTCAAAAACCTAGTGTGCATGAGGTGAGGGGGTTAACAAGTTTGAGTCTTGCCACACTCCAATTCTAACTTGACAAATCTTGGGGGACCCCGGTACTCTGTACCTTTAATGAGCATTCCAGGTGATTTGATGCAGGTGATTGTGGCCACACTTTGAGAAATACTGGGTTTGAGGGTTGCCTTCAACTTGCTGGATCTTACTCTCCCTTTCCCAAATGTGCAGTTGATTTTCTCAGAAAATGTCTGGGGGCTGTGTGATGTAGTTCCTATAGCAACTTCCCCGCATTCACAGGCAGTGGTGGTCAGTGAGAGGAGGGGGAGCTGCAGTTGGTCCAAGCTGTTTTCCCAATGCAAATCAGATATAGGGGACCAAGGATCCTGCTTTGAGAGTGATGAGGCAGAGAAGAAAGGACAAGAGCATACACTAAGGTAAGGGGCGTGGTGGAGCTTCTCTTTGGGCAAAGGCTGACTTTGAGAACTAGGTCCTAACTCCCAGCTCTTTGTAATTGATGCTGCACACTGGCACATTCAAACACCATGTTTGTCAAGACCTGAGCAGAGGTGGAAGCACAAGCTTCTCTGTCCCACATGTACCTGGTAGGAGCCTTCTCTGGCTGTTTTCCACATCCCTGCAGAACAGTGTCTGTGCAACTGCACAATCACTGGGATTTCAGGGTTAAATCCATATCACAGTCTTCCCTTGTTTTAGAAAAGTGCGGGCTGGGAAATGCAAATGTATTATTGTTGCCTTGTCAGGTACCCTTGGAAAATGAGTGCAGGTCTTTCTCTCCCAAGGGCTGGCAGTTTTTCAGAATCAACATTGGATTGAGTGTTCCTTTGGATGTGTGCCACTCATTTTCAGGGTTCTGCAGAGATTGAAAGGTATTGGGTTAGGATTGAAGGGCATCTGGGTGGCAGAGGTTCTGTGTACTTTTTTTTTTTTTTTTTTTTTTCTTTGAGACGGAGTTTCGCTCTTGTTACCCAGGCTGGAGTGCAATGGCGCGATCTCGGCTCACCGCAACCTCCGCCTCCTGGGTTCAGGCAATTCTCCTGCCTCAGCTTCCTGAGTAGCTGGGATTATAGGCACGCGCCACCATGCCCAGCTAATTTTTTGTATTTTTCGTAGAGACGGGGTTTCACCATGTTGACCAGGATGGTCTCGATCTCTCGACCTCGTGATCCACCCGCCTCGGCCTCCCAAAGTGCTGGGATTACAGGCTTGAGCCACCGCGCCCGGCGGTTCTGTGTACTTAAAAAACCATGCCTTTAGTTATCAAGTGGAATCTTAGATTTTTTCACCTGCAAGACCTCATTTAATTCTCACTACTTGCCTAGGAGATGGGTCTCCTTATGCCTATTTTATAAGTGAGGATTTAGGCTCAGGGAGGTTGTTGCCTTAGTGTTCACATCTTTGACAAAGCCAAGATTTAAGCTTGGGGTTTTGACTTCAGACTCCCAAATCCAGTGCCTTTTCATTCAATAATTTTGATGGAATATTCACTCTATGTTGGCCACTAATTTGATTCATAACTCTCTAGTGGAGTGTTCTCGGATTGCTGGCCTTTAGGACTTCGGTATAGGAAATTACTCAAACATTTATTTATTTATTTATTTATTTATTTATTTATTTTGAGACGGAGTTTCGCTCTTGTTACCCAGGCTGGAGTGCAATGGCGCGATCTCGGCTCACCGCAACCTCCGCCTCCTGGGCTCAGGCAATTCTCCTGTCTCAGCCTCCTAAGTCGCTGGGATTACAGGCACGCGCCACCACGCCCAGCTAGTTTTTTGTATTTTTAGTGGAGATGGGGTTTCACCATGTTGACCAGGATGGTCTCGATCTCTCGACCTCGTGATCCACCCGCCTCGGCCTCCCAAAGTGCTGGGATTACAGGCTTGAGCCACCGCGCCCGGCTTTATTTATTTATTTTTGAGA
Source organism: Saimiri boliviensis (assembly GCF_048565385.1). NCBI lineage: Eukaryota > Metazoa > Chordata > Mammalia > Primates > Cebidae > Saimiri > Saimiri boliviensis. The sequence goes on along the minus strand of NC_133467.1, from coordinate 29,980,977 downwards.
AGGAGTTTTGCTCTTGTTGTCCAGGCTGGAGTACAATGGCATGATCTTGGCTCACTGCAACCTCTGCCTCCTGGGTTCAAGCTATTCTCTTGCCTTGGTCTCCCAAGTAGCTGGGATAATAGGCATGTACCACCACACCCAGCTAATTTTGTGTTTTTAGTAGAGATGGGGTTTCTCTGTGTTGGTAAGGCTGGTCTTGAACTTTTGACCTCAGGTGATCCACCTGCCTTGGCCTCCCAAAGTGCTGGGATTATAGGAGTGAGCCACTGTGCCTGGCTCAAACTTTTAGTGCTTGGCCATTTCCAGATTTTCCTTTGGGCTGAGAGCTGCTTGCCAGGGAAACCTACTGTCCATGTTCAGAGTGGGCACCTAGCTCACTGACTGGTGCTGGTGGGTGGGTAAATCTCACATGCCCTGAGAGCCTCTGGCTCCTTAGAACTTGCCTCCTGATCTTCCAGTATGCCTTCCTGGTGGCCAGTGCCATCAACTGTCTATTCTCTCTTGGTGAGAAAGAGACTTTTAATGCTTACGGTACAAAGGATAATAAGAGTATTCATAATAGCTATGTCTTATATCTGTAGGTGATTTTTGATTCACATGGGACTTTTACGTACAAAGACGTTTCCTCTTATAGAAACAGTACATCAGTGTTACCTTGATTTTTCAGACTAAAAAATGGGGATCAGAGAGATTAATTTGTCCAGAGTTACAAATTGATGTGTCAGCTAATGATACTTATTGAGCACTTATGTGCCATGCATTGTTTTAGCCACTGCCACATTTAATCCTCACACTCCAGGGCCTTTGACTCCAGGTCCATGGTTCTTTCACCTCCTCCAAGGCTCACGAATCCTGAAGAATTAATAGTCACTCTTTTTGTAGTCCTAACACTTGTCGCCTAGATTGTTCCCTGATACCTGCATGTATGATACAGACAGTCAGAACTGGAAAGCACCATGGCTCATTTAGTATACCGCCCCCACCCTCCCCCCCACCCCATTGCACAGATGAGGAAATTGAAATTCAGAGGGGAAGTCATTGACCCAAGGTCGCATAGTCAGATAATAACAGAAACAGGACTTATCCCTGGTTCCCTGGCTTCAAACTGGTTTCAGTTATCCATCACTTCAAAATAAACTACTTCAAGACTCAGTAGCTTGAAACAACAACTGTTTAATTTGTTTATGAATTATGGCTCAGGAATTCAGGCTAGGCCTGGCTGGGCTGTTCTTCCATTGCATATGATGTTGACTTGATCATTTACTTTGCTACATTCATCTACAGCTGGGCTGAAAGGTGCAAGAAGGCTTCACTCATATGGCTGTGCCTTGGTGGACCTCCACATGACTATTTTCTCTACTGGCTGGCTGGGATTTCTTCACAGCATGGTGGCCCTTTTGTTTGGCAGCTTGCTTTCAGTAGGGGGTGTTCCAAGCAGGAAAGCAGAAGCTCTTAAGGTTGGGTCTTTCTGAGTTACATAGGGCCACTTCTGTCACATCCTGTTAGTCAAATCAGGCTACTGGGAAAGAGAAATAAACCCCACTTCTTGATGGGAGAATGTCACATTCACATTGCAAGATTGCATGTGGGATGAGAGAGATTGCTGAATCTGTTCACCACACAAAATTCTGTTTTTTCCTCTGCATATATCTTTTCTGGTAATATGGAATGTTCTTTGAGGACCTTGTCTCATGCTTCTGTTTATCTTCCCCTTCCCAAGCCTCAACAAAAGGTACACACATAGTTGAAATGAAAAATTGTCAAGTGGAAGAAATGGCCAATTGTGGAAAGTCTGAAAGCAGTAAATATCATTGCTGAGTGATTTTGTGGTTTGGGAGCATTTGGTCAGATTGAAGCTGGATTCTCTAGCTATATTTCCTTCCTTGCTACCTGGCTTCATTGGTTGATGATTCCCCTGATATAGATTTTAGAGATTCCAGTAATCTCAGCCGGTTGTCTGTTGCACATATTGTCATGAGGGCTTCCAGATGAATGACATTTGCTTACCATAAATAGGGTATCCCTGACTCATCTGAGCCTGCCTGGCATGGTATTATACGCTGGTATTATACCATTATACCATTCCATGATACGCTGAGTGTTTATGTCCCCTTTCTCCCTTCTCTCCACCTAGAGTAAGGGTCCTGTCTTCTAGGGTTCTGGAACAGTAGAAATTTGGGTAAAGGGACTGATGTATTTTCTGATGTCATCATTAAGGAGGAGATGTATTTCACTTTCTTAGGCTTTTTCAGACGCTTTAAAAAACACTGTTATTCTCTGCCCAGACCCCCTTTTTTCTGGTGTGTGTGTGGAGCAGTGAGTTCCAAAGATACAATACCGCTCTGAAATAACACCTGTTTTATTTGTCTTTACATTGCTCTCAGGTGTCCCAGGGTGTTCCTCCCCACCTGGTATCTTGGGATTTGATGGACAAATCGATTTCCGCTTTAGCCATATATTTCACGATTTTATGGCTTTCAGTTGTAGCTCCTTTGCCCACAATGTCCCAGTCCTTTTTAGTGGCCAAAATCATGCAGCCACATTTACTGATGACCTTTGCCAGTTATCTGTAGCCAGGACCCTAATCAGATTTCACTCACTGTTACTATTGCTTACTCATAATGCTGCTACTCCCAAGACTCAAACTTTCAGAATACTTTCATTGGCTATAATCACCTGCCTTCACCTTATACCTTTGCTGCCTTGAGGATGCTCTTAGCTCCCCGGTGACCTTTTTGCTGCCATTGTCCTGCTGTCTACCCTCCCCAGCAGCTTGGGGACCATGGCCATGATCCTTTACTTCCTTCTTGCCTTTCTGCCCTACCCTGCAAACTTGATCTTTGCTACTTTCCTTCTTCCTTTCTGTTTTTGGAAAATGAACTTTTATCTTCCCTCCTTTCTTAATAGCTTTATTGAGATGTAGTTCACATACCATATAATTCACTAATTTAAAATGTACAATATAGTGATTTTTAAGATGTCACAGATCTGTACTACCAGCACTACAGTCACTTTTAGAACATTTTCATCACTTTAAAAAGAAACACTAGGCTTCAGTGGCTCACGCCTATAATCCCAACACATTGGGAGGCCAAGGTGGGTGGATCACTTGAGGTCAGGAGTTCAAAACTAGCATGGCTATCATGGTGAAACCCTGTCTCTATGAAAAATGTGAAATTAGCTGGGCATGGTGGCACACACCTGTAATCCCTACCCCCTGCATCTGCCCAGCCCTGAGCAGCCACTAATCTACTTGCTGTCTCTAGATTTGCCTATTCTGGACATTTCATACTAATGGAATTGTATAGTATGTGGTCTTTTGTGCCTGACTTCTTTCCCTCAGAATCATGTTTCAAGGTTCATCTATAATTTATCAGTACTTAATTCCTTTTTATGGCTTAATAATGTATCATTGTATGGATATACCACATTTGGTTTATTCATTTATCATTTGGGTTACATTTAGGTTGTTTCCAGTTTTTTGCCTTTAAAAAAATGCTATAAACCTTAATATACAAGCTTTTTTGCAGGCATGTTTTTATTTATTTATTTTTTAAAATTTATCTTGGGCAAGAGAAGTAAAATTAAAATTGGGTCCCATGGTAACCATGTTTAACCATTTGTGCGACTTCCAATGTGGCTGCATCGTTTAACCTTTCCACCAGCAGTGTGTTCATATCCTCACCAATCCTTGTTGTCTGACTTTTTGATTCTAGCCATCTCCTGGGTGTGAAGTGATATTTCATCATGGTTTTGATTTGCATTTCCCTTTTGAATAACATAGAATATCTCCTCCTTCCCTAGCAAGCAGACTCAGAGAAAAAAAAAAAAAGAACATCTTTTTATGTGATTTTTTTTGGCCATTTATATATTTGCTTTGGAGATACGTCTATTCTGATCCTTTGCCCATTTAAAACTTGGATAGGCTTTTTACTATTGAGTTGTAAGAGTTCTTTATATATTCTGGATTCAAATCCCTTGTATAGACTTGAAATATTTTTACCCATTCTGTGGGTGGTCTTTTCACTTTCTTGGTATTGTCCTTTGAAACACAAAGTTTTAAATGTTGATGAAGTTCACTTTTTTTCTTTTTCCTTCATTTTAAGGTTGATCTGCCCTCCATGTCCTGTTAGTTCCCCCTTGTCCTCTTAATTATGCCCTTCACTCCCCACCCCCACCCTGGCACGGTTACATCTCCCGGGCACTGGATTACTTCTCCCTGCCTAAGAATATGCCATGGCCTTCCCTGTATGAAATGTCTCTTCCCTCCACATCTTTCTTTAATTAACATGTTGTCTTTTTCTTCACAGCTAAGCCTTGTGAGGGAGTACTCTACCCTCTGCAGTTTCTCAGCCTTCATTCAGTCCCTGGCCACCTCCTTCCGACTTCTGTCCTGGCTGCCATACAGAAATTGCTCTACTGCCCTGCTTCTCTGTCCTCATCCTTTTTGACTTTCCTTCCTGAGCAGCCTGTCCTAGTCCTCTGTGGAATGCCTCACTGGGCTCTCTGTGCCTGCTTGCAGGCAACCAGCCCCTTGCCCCTGCCCCTGATTCTTATGTGGTTGTTCTACCTCCTTTCTTTGCCCTCTCCCCTGAGTGCTCCATTCCCTCTCCTTTGAATTCTGTCTACTCCTGTTCTGTTAGGCAGGCTGCTGGCTCTCTACTCCAGTCCAGACTCCACATCTTTATTCGCAGCTTCCTGCTGGCCATCTGTACCTGAATGTGTTGCTGTCCCCATCACTTAACAAGCTGGAAATCAAATTTCTCTTCTGACTTCATTGTCTTTTAATGACCCTACCATCCTCTTGGGCACATGGGCATGACACTTTGAAGCACTCCCTCTGTTCTTTGATTTAACAGCCAACTCAAATTTACTGTTTACTGGGTACCTATGGTGTCCAGGCTCTTCTTTCTTGTACCCCACATTAAGTCAGGTGCTAAATACTCTTGAATGTTTCCAGTGACATCCATCCATGCGCCCTGGCTGGTCCATCACTGCTTCAGATGCTCTACCCCGTCCCCTGTTATCAGGGCCATCAATAACCTCTGAAGGCCTCCAGTGCCCTCCTTGTTCTCTGATCCCCCTCATCCCATAAACTTTTGCCCCGTGGTTATCCTCCCACTCAAAAAACATGAAAAGTTTCTGTGCCTACCATAATAGAACTAAAATTATTAGTATGATGTTCAAGGCTTTCTGTTTTTGAACAATTCCCTTTAATCACCCTGGGCGTCAACCCAACTGCAGTACCCAGCATTCCCTTAACCCTCACTGTAGTTTCCCACCCAGTTCACAAGTCACTCCATGAAGTGGATGTTACCAGTCCCACCTGCTTTGTATTTGCTTGCCCCTGTCCGATTTTCATCTCTACATTGTCATTGTCAGGGTCTATGTCACTCTGCCTTCATGTCTTCCACAGGACTGAGTACAGTGCCTTGCATATAGAAAATGTATTTTACATGAATGAGATGTTCCCTATGAGATGGCCAGGGTCCTCCTGGATCAATGGTCCTCCACAGACTCAATGGTGAAAAGTGGCTTAATTGACTCCATACTCCTCCCAACCATTTCTCTTGCTTTATTCCAGCAACTTCTGGTTCCCAGTGGCTTGAGGGACTCCCCTGGTGTGGCCTCTTTCTGATAACCCCAATCTCACACAGTGCTAATTCTTTCCAATGAAAATGCCAAGTAAGCATTTTTTCCCCCTGAATTAAATAAAATTCCAGTGATGGATGTACAATGGAATTAGAATCTGAATATAGAACATATGGCCAATTTCAGGAGTAGGTAATTGTCATTTATCAGTTGTCATTTATGTAAGAAACATTTTCAATTTGTTTTTTCATTAATGAATTGATGTCTTTTTTTCTAATTAATGGTTTATTTTCTTTAATTTGCTACTTGGCAATTTTTATGACATGAATTTGGTCGGTAGCATAGCATGGCATGGATTCAGGAGGCAAACTATTTGGGTTCAAATCCTGACTCTATCTCTCACTTGCTACATGACCTTGTATGAGTTATGGAACATCTTTCCTTTGGCATTCTCATTTGTAAAAAGAGGATACAGATATTTCCTACTTCATAGGGTTAATGGGAGGATTGAGTGAGTAGTACCCATAAATGGCCTAGCACTGTGAGTGGCACAGAGTTGGCTGCTGTTTTTATTATTATTAAGTCCTACAGATTGCAATTTAAGTTTCATCTGTGCATGGTTTTAATCTGTAGAATATTCAGACACTGTTCTTTTGTAAGTCAGAGGTCTAGTTGTGTATTATCTTCATTATACATGCCAGCTTAAAAAATCTAGCTGCAGCTACTCTGATTCCTAAAGTTGCAAATCAGACAGTATGACTACTTTGTGTGCTTAAAATAGCTGTCAGCCTCCTTGGGAAGGAATAAAAAGGGGTTAGCTAGGTTCTGGTGCATGCCACCATCACATTTGTTCCAGCCCTTTAATCCTTGTCAGGATTAAAAATCACAGAATCTCAAGTATGGTGTTGTCTGTCTTCACTTGTCTTTCTCTGAATTTCTTGGATAAATATTTCTTTAAGCAGAGGTAATCTAAGCAGAAAGAATCTTGCATCATGGGATTAATTAATACCTTGTGATGCTTACATTTCCCTTTACAATTTTTATATTCAGCATCACGTTTCCTTTTAAGCACTGGAGCAGCTGGCTTTAAAAGTTATTTAAAATGGCACTTTCAGCAAGTTCAGTGCCCATAGGGTGCCAGAACACTTTAGAATTCCTACCGTGCCACCTGCTGTGTATAACCCTGTTGGTTTTCTCTAGTGAGACGCGTCTTACTCCTTTATGGTCCATCCATGAAAACTGAGGACAGTGGTTACCCCCATTTATTCTTGAAGCTAAGTGCTTTCCAGGGGGAAACTTGTTTAAATGAGCAGCATTGAGTGTTGAATGAGACCTGGGAATCTCTATCCAGGGGCCCGCCCTTGGGAGTAAGGGGGTGACCAAGAAGGGAGCACTCCTCCAACCCCATAGCACCCACCCTGTATTCAGAACATTCTGAATTCCCTCAGCATGTGAGTGTGTTGGGGAGAGAGAGAAAAGAGACAGGGAGGAGAACATGGGAAGTACCGTTTGCATGCTTGTAGAATTATCATGCATCCCATGTTCTGTGCTGCTGTCCCCTGCTAGTTCTGTGTGTGCATTTCTTGTCTCCTTAATTAGGCTACAAGCTCCTCAAAGGTCAAGGGGACTCCCTACTTACTTGCCTCATGCTAGCCATATCATAGAAAGATAACATAATTACTGTCATTTAGAAAGCACTTACTGTGTTCCAGGCACTGTGCCAAGCTCTTTCTATGACACAATTAATTTAATTCTCCCAACAACCATTCGAGTTAAGGTATTATCATTATTTGTATCTTCTAGATGGAGAAGCCAAGGCACAGAGAGGCAGAGTAACTTGCTCATGGTCCACATTTAGTAGTAGATAGATCCTGGAGTCAAACCCAGGTTGCGTAGCTCAGGGTGTCTCCACTATTAACTCTTGTGTTGTATGTCTTTCAAAATACTAAGAGCTAATGTTTATCAAGTGCTCACTGTGTTCTGTGCATTGTTTTAAGCATTTTAACTATGTTAACTAATTTAAGTGGCCCCATGAGGATAGGTGTTACTGTTTCAGTTTTGCAGAGGAGGATTTTTTAGATTGGATTGAATAGGCAAATGGTCTGCTAAAGGTGATCTTAGTCTTTCCCATTTATATGTCTGGGACCCAGGTTTGCTGTTCTGTGCCAGTAGGCAATGGGTCACCTATAAAGACTTTTCTGGACCATGTTGATGTTGTCCACATACAGAGATGAGGCATCAGTGAGTAGGTGGAAATGCTGGAGAATGGGAAGGAGAGGAGCTCTGGAAGCTCCTTCCTTCCTGGAGGGTGTTATTCTTGGCTGGGCTCTTGCCTGTGCATTTCCTGTCCAGTGTGGCGTTTCACTCCTCTCAATGTCCACACCCTTTTCCTTGCCTTTCCCAGCTCTTTTTTTTTTTTTTGAGATGGGATTTTACTCTGTTGCCCAGGCTGGTATGCAGTGGTATAATCATGACTCACTGCAGTCTTCACCTCCTGGGGCTTAGGTGATCCTCCCAGCTCAGCCTCCCAAGCAAGTAGCTGGGACCACAGGCTCATGCCACCATGCCTGGCTAATTTTCATATATATATATGTATATACATATGTATATACATATATATATTTTAGAGATGGGTTTTTGCCATGTTGCACAGAGTCTGGAACTCCTGGGCTCAAGTGATTTGCCTGCCTCAGTCTCCCAAAATGCTGGGATTACAGGTGTGAGCCACTGTGCCCAGCCCCAGTTCTATTGTTTTCCTTTATTCCATTTTTTTTTTTTTTTTTTTTTTTTTCTTTTTTTTTTTTTCTGAGACGGAGTTTCACTCTTGTTACCCAGGCTGGAGTGCAATGGCGCGATCTCGGCTCACTGCAACCTCCGCCTCCTGGGTTCAGGCAATTCTCCTGCCTCAGCCTCCTGAGTAGCTCGGATTACAGGCATGTGCCACCATGCCCAGCTAATTTTTTGTATTTTTAGTAGAGACGGGGTTTCACCATATTGACCAGGATGGTCTCGATCTCTTGACCTCGTGATCCACCCGCCTCGGCCTCCCAAAGTGCTGGGATTACAGGCTTGAGCCACCGCGCCCGGCCCCTTTATTCCATTTTTTAAAAAACATTTTACGCTCAGGGGCACATGTGCAGGTTTGTTACATAGGTAAACTTGCATCACGGGGGTTTGTTTTACAGATTATTTCATCACTCAGGTATTAAACCTAGGACTCATTCGTTCTTTTTCCTGATCACCTCCTCCCTCCTCCCAATCTCCACCCTCTGAAAGACCCTGGTGTATGCTGTTCCCTCTATGTGTCCATGTGTTCTCATTACCTAGCTCCCACTTATAAGTGAGAACGTGCAGTATTTGGGTTTTTGTTTCTGCATTAGTTTGCTAAGGATAATGGCTTCCAGCTCCATCTATGTCCCTGTAAAGGACATGATCTCATTCTTTTTTATGGCTGCCCAGTATTCCATGATGCATATGTATCGCATTTTCTTTAGTCTATCATTGACAGGCACATAGGAGATTCCGTGTCTTTGCTGCAGTAAACTTATGCATACATGTGCCTTTATAATAGAATGATTTACATTTCTTTGGGTATATACCCAGTAATGGGATTGCTGGGTCAAATGGTATTTCCATCTTTAGGTCTTTGAGGAATCGCCACACTGTTTTCCACAATGGCTAAACTAATTTACACACCCACAGTAGTCTATAAGTGTTCTTTTTCTTCACAACCTTGCCAACATTAGTTTTTGACTTTTTAATAATAACCATTTTGATGGGTGTTAGATGGTATCTCATTGTGGTTTTGATTCGCATTTCTCTAATGATCACTGATGTTGAGCTTTTTTTTTCGTATGGTTATTGGCCTACCTCTATTTTTGAGGACAAGTTCTCTCTGCTTACAGGCCCCAGGGTGCCTCTGGTGGAGTATAAAACGCCGAAAAGCTCGTTCTCAGAGATGTTCCCTGTTGGATTGGAAATCTCAGCCCACCATGCACAATGGAAAGCTCCTTGGTTGTGTCCTTTTTTTCTATCTTGACTATAAACTCTTCACTTTATCTTTTGGTTTCTTTGGGTGGGGGGAAGCACTCATGTGGAAGCATTTTATTGTTCTGCGGAGAGAAAGATTAATGTTTCCTGTGGCCAAGTGACAGGTAACATATTATCTGGCTCCCATGCTATTTTCTGTAAACACACATAGCCTCCACTGTAACTACATTTTCAAATTGGCTTTCTTGTTTTTTGAGACAGGGTCTCACTATATTGCCCAGTTGATCTCCAACTCCTGGGCTCAAGCAATCCTGTTCTGGCCTCCCAAAGTGCTAGGTATGAGCCACTGTGCTGACCTCAAATTGGCTCTTTAACGTGGGTAGATTTCTTAAATTTGGCAGCCCAGGTTAAACAGATTATATACTGGGCACCTATATCCAAAGAATATTTGAAATTTTACCTTTCTTTAAAGTTACTTAAATACAGTTTTTTCCTTCTTCAGATCAAGGATTTTGCAGCTTCCACAGATGAAGGAAATCACCTGCAAATTCCTTTGATTAATTAGAGCGGGTGTTTTCAGTCTTTGGTGTAATCAGAATCACCTGAAAACTAATGAAAATACAGCGGCCCAGGCTTGTTGAAGTAGTATAAGGCGTGTCTTTACCAACTTTTCCACCATGTGATTCTGATGGATAACCGAGACCCATAGCATTAGAGCACTAGTTCTTAAACTCGGCTGCTCATTGAAATCTCTGTGGAGTTATAAAAACAAAATGATGGCTGAGTACTCCTAGTGATTTTGATTTGGTTAATATGGAGTACTACCTGGGCATTGTGATTTTTCTATCTTCTGTTTCTGTGCTGAGACGTTTGACTTTTTAATTGGTTTCAAGCATATTCATAATTGCCTGTTGAAGCATTCTTATGAGGACTGCTTTAAGACCCCTGTCAGGTAATTTTAATATTATCTGTCATCTTGGCATTGGCTTCTGTTGATTGTCTTTTCTCATTCACGTTGAGGTTTTCCTTGTTCTTGGAGTGACGAATGAGTTTTTATTGAAGCCTGGAGATTTTGGAATAAGGTTATGAGGCTCTGGATCTTATTTAGATCTTCTCTTCTAGCAGAGAGCCTCACTACTCTCAGGTGGGAGTAGAAGTTTAGGTTATCCAGTAGACCTCAGCTGATACCACCCTGGTTGGAAGGGGGCGGGGCACCTCATTACTGCTTTCACATGACCACTACTAATGCTGGCCTTACTACCACTGCATGGTGGCAAAAGTTCAGCGTCTCTACTTGGTCTCCTCTGACACCCAAGCAAGGAAGTGGAGGGGTCTTTGTGTTGCCAGGTGAGGTGGATATTCCAGCTTCCCATTTGGTGTTGTTGCTATTGGGAGGGAAGTGAGGTTGGAACATCTTATTATAGCCTGGTGAGGCAGAAGTCTAGTTTCTCCACTCAGCTGGTGAGGTTGGGCCACAGTTTTCTTTCTCTTCTCTTCTTTTTTGAGACAGGGTCTCACTCTGTCACCCAGGCTGGAGCGCAGTGGCACAATCACGGCTCACTGAAGCCTCAACCTCCCAGGCTCAGGTGATCCTCCCACCTCAGCCTCCCTAGTAGCTGGGACTATAGGTGGATGTCTCCATGCCTGGATAATTTTTTATAGACACAGGGTTTTGCCCTGTTGCCCAGGCTTGTCTGGAACTCCTGGGCTCAAGTGATCCAACTGCCTTGGCCTCCTGAAATGCTGGATTATAGATGTGAGCCACTATGCCCAGTCCACAGTGTTTTCTATGGTATTTTTCTGGAGGGGAGCTGTTGCTGTTGAAAAGTTTTTTTGTCATACTGTTTTGTTCCTTTCCTGGTCCTTTGGCTAGAGAGAACAGGCTTTCTTGGGACCTTTTTTGTTTCGTCTGTGTCTATTGGTGTTTCCAGCTTCTCCAGTAACCGGTCTGGGAGATGCGAGGCAAAAAAACGCAGGGAACTTGTTGCTCTGCCATCTTTTGGGTGCTGAGGTCCCTAGCTTGTCTGCCTTCTCTCCATCTTTCAGATTGTTCCCCTGCTTACTTTATATATAATGTCTGGAGTTTTTAGTTCTATTTCAGAGGAATAGGGAAAGGCATATCTAGTTCATTTTTGTGGAAGCGGGAATTCCCCATATTGGGAGGCTCCCCAGATGATTCAAATCAAATTAAGCAGGAAAATTTGAGAATCACAGGATGAAAACATTGGAGCTGGCAAAGGAAGTTTCAGTGGGAAGAACAAGAAGAGCTGGGGTCCTCCCCAAGTGGTGGTCTTTATAAATCACTGTGTACTCCCTCATAAATTCTTTTTTTTTTTTTTTTTTTTTTTTTTGAGACATGAGTTTCGCTCTTGTTACCCAGGCTGGAGTGCAATGGCGCGATCTTGGCTCACCGCAACCTCCGCCTCCTGGGTTCAAGCAATTCTCCTGCCTCCGCCTCCCTGGTAGCTAGGACTACAGGTGTGCGCCACCATGCCCAGCTAATTTTTGTATTTTTAGTAGAGACGGGGTTTCACCATGTTGACCAGGATGGTCTCGATCTCTTGACTTTGTGATCCACCCGCCTCGGCCTCCCAGAGTGCTGGGATTACAGGCGTGAGCCACCGCGCCCGGCCCTCATAAATTCTTATTTCACTAATATCCACTTTCCTCCCATAGATTTCTTGCGTTCTCTTTAGATTTCTTTCTTCATACAGCCCTTTCCGAGTCTGACTTCTATTCCCCGAATTTGCATTCCTAAATGCAGACATAGAAATGGATCCAGTCTATAGGAAGTATTTATCGTGCATCTACCATGTTTGGGGCACAGAGCTTGGTGTTAAAGGCAAGGGAGAGATGAGACGAGATGGTGACTTGAAGGTTGTCAGCCTTGCTGGGAAGATAACTGACACGTGGAAAGATAGGCACATTATATTATTAGGTGCTGACCACATACTATGTGCTGGGCATTCTGCTAGGTGTTTTATAAACTTTCTCATTTAATTCCTCCAACTATGCTGCCAGATAGATGTTTTTACTCTTTTATGGTTGCTGCTTCTGAGACTTTGTCAAATCAAGGGACTTGTCCAAGTTCACTTAATATCCAATTCTCGGACAAAAATGAGATCAAGGCTTTGGTGCTGAAACGAGGCCTTGCTTTTCACACACAACCATGTTCCACTGAGCTTTCTGTGGAGCATATTCATGGGTGCTGCTGCAAAGCAGCAGAGCTCATCCAGTTCTCTGAACCCAGAACAACTTTTGAAGGCAGCTGTTAGTGGTCTAGTCTGTGGCTTTGGAAGGGGTATTTCAGGGGTTTTATGAAATATGATGATTATTGACATTTGAAAACATCATTAGTAGCTCTGCAGAGAGCAGTGGAGGGGGCAATAATAAGCCTGGAGAGACCGTCTTGGGAGCTCATCCTGTATTGCAGGTACTGGATAGTAGTGGCTGGAGCTAGGGTTCTGTGCTGCTCTGGAGTTGCCATGGGGTATAGGAATGCTCTTTAGCCCTTTAGCTAAGTCAAGGGAGGGGTAAGGTAGTCCTGTGGTATGAATGAGGGGAAGAAAGAGGAGGGTTATATACAGTATAGGGTTTTATTTTATTTTATTTTTAAGGGAGAATGAGATAAGAAAATCTGAGATAAAGGAGAAATAATGAAGAGGCAGGAAGAACCAGGAGGCTTTAAATACCAGACTTGAAAGACATGACTTAATCTTTTCAATGGCAGGGAACAAAAATGTATGTTTATAGGGAATGATATGTTTCCACAGTCATGCATTAGGAAGAGAAAATGGATAAGGGCTGTTGTAGAATTAGAAGAGAGCACTGAGGACTAAGTGCTGACGTCCAGGTGCGAGGACCTGAACTAGGATGCTGATGGTGGGGATGGATGAGAGAGAAATGATGAAGCCCTGATGCAGCAGTGTGTATTATGGTCATAGGGCCAGCCTGTATTTGGGAAAGAGTAAAGAAACAGACTTACATAGACTTTACTTTGAAGGAGTATTACTTATGTAGAGAAGGAACCCTCATATAAGTGAGTTGTTACAACTCACATGGCAAACGTTTAAGTATCATTCATTTGGAAGACACTAAAATTTGTACTGTGTGAGCATGAAAAGTGCTTTAGCTTGTCTCATTTCTGTCTCATCCTAAGCTGGTCATTAAGGGTCAGGCCCTCGGCTACACTAATGTCTTAATGTCCTGTATTGAGTTCTCTATCTTTTTAGAGCAATCCTGATATCTTTTACTGTCTCATAGTTCAACGAACAATTATTTGGTGGTCGAGATTTAGCAATTTAAGTTCTATTTAGCTAAAATGATGAGAATAAAACTATGTTTACATAAGCCCTTTTGTGAAAAGAAAGAAGGGCTGAGTGGGATGCTAGGAAGGCTGTAAAAGAATGGGCAGTAGACAGTTCACGAGCTCAGAAAGCTGGGATTAGGAACTCCCTTCCTCCCTTTTGGTGTCTTCATGGAAGTGGAAGTTGCTGAAGTGGCAGGGGTTCTGTATGCCACTGGTGACAAATCCATAATGGATTTGTGAGACTCTAGATTGTTTGGGATATCAGACAACAACTTCCTTTGTGTTCCCAGGCTTTTGTTAGTATTTACCTGCAATGTAGCAGTTATTTCTGTCTTTTATACCTGCCCTTCCCACGCTAAGTAGCTTTTCCTGGCTGGAGAGGTCCTTAAAGAAGCACTGTATCTGACTTGCTTTTGAATTTCCGGAGCTTAGCACAGTGCTTGACACCTTACAGGTGTGCCATTGGTCTTGAATACATGAATCAATGCATGAAGTTGATGTCAGTGCGGGTGTACTGCTTCACTCTTCACCACATTTGCCAGGGTGCGTTGGCCAGGAGTGGGACCCCCAACATGACTCTTACCCACTGTAGTGATTTCGCTTCCCCAGCACCAACTGTTACCTGAGTCATGGTGGTTGTATTTCACAAAGCAGTCTTATGTAGAGAATCTGGTGTTTAATGACTTTCCCCTCCCAGCCATTCCTTTGATAGGATGGCAAAGATGTTTATGATGTGGGTCTCACTTTTCTTTGACTAAAGTTCAACTAGCTTGTGGCCTGAAGCTGGCTTTGTAGTTGTAGGTGTAGGATGCATATACCAACTCCACATTCATCTTGTGAGGGTTAGCTTAGCAAATACTAGTTTCTCCCCCTCATCCAACTGTATGTGTGGGCTTCCTTGAACTGTCATAGCACTATTTGATTTATAGTAGTGTTATTTGTGTACTTAGCATAGGCCTCCAAAAGATAGTTGAACTTTTGTATTTTCTGCAGCACTGACAGAGGGCCTGGTATGTAGTAGCCACTTAGTCAAGACACATAGGGGTGGATGAATTCAGCAAGAGTTTAGTGTATTAGAGTGAGGCTGACATCCCTGCAATCCTATGGATATCCAGTAGCTCGTGACAGTAATGCCCCTTAGTGAGTCTTTCTTTCCTCTTTCCAACAGTAGCTTTAAGTTGTTTTCTGTTAAAAATGTGTCTGAAGCATACCCTTGTGGCTGCTGACTCACCTCTTCTAGGGCAGTCTGAATGCACTGGATGTGCCATGTGGGAGGCAGGCATCCACCTCCCCATTCTCATTTCCACTTTTTTCACTTTACACTAATCTGTCTACTCTTTATTGAGCATGGAGGCTGGGGTCTGAGAGACTGGAATGTGGCCTGGGAGAGTTCGGGACAAGCTACAGTGCCAGTCCCATCCTTTGCTGGATCCACAGACTTGAACTAGTCACTTTCATCTCTTTGAACTTCAACCCCCCTCATCTGTAAAATAATAGGACTGATTTAGAAGCTAAATCTCAGAGGTGATCTCTGAAGTCCCTTCCAACTCCAGCACTCAGTGATTCTATATCTGATTCTTCCTTATATTCTGCAGACCATCCCTTTTTCTCCAGTGAAGTCACATCCCGATTACTTAATGCCCACATACTGCTTGACAGATCAATTAGAGCAAACAGCCAGAATACAGCAAGACTGCACAGTGTTCTACGTGCTCCTGGGTTGTGTAAAGTGCCCTTTCTCTTTGAGGCGTGGGAGGAGGAAACTTGTGATCTCTGTCTTAGCTGTTCATCAATATGTTGCTCAAATGTAACTACAGTAAGCAGGATTTATTCATTACTTATCTTATGTTCTCAAATATTTATACCTTTTGCTGCTCTGTGAAAAAAAAAAAACTTTTAAAGTTTAGTCATCAATTTTACCCTATTGCAGCCGAAAGAGAAGAATTTTCAAAAGCAGCAGAGCCCTATAGGGTCAAATTCTGTGGAACGGCAAAGGATAAAAAAGACTGAGTTATGATCTTGGATTTCTGTAGAGGCAGGAAGAGGCCTGTGTGTGCTTGAGAGCCCCAGGGTTTGTCCCAGAGGCCAGGGTCTTGGGCTTCAAAGGTAGCATTGTTGCTTACTGTTTGGGGGCTAACCCTTAACCTTGCTGCCTCAGAAACCTAATTTCATATAGCAGTGCTTTGCAACCGTGCTGCACCATAGGATCACCTGAGGAACTTATAAAACATGGATACCCACTGCCACTAGGGATTCTTATTTCATATGTCCAGGCTGGGTTCCTACCATCATTGTAATTTTATTTTATTTAATTTATTTATTTATTTATTTATTTATTTATTTATTTATTTTTTTGAGACGGAGTTTCGCTCTCGTTACCCAGGCAGGAGTGCAATGGTGCGATCTCGGCTCACCGCAACCTCCGCCTCCTGGTTTCAGGCAATTCTCCTGCCTCAGCCTCCTGAGTAGCTGGGATTACAGGCACGTGCAACCATGCCCAGCTAATTTTTTGCACTTTTAGTAGAGACGGGGTTTCACCATGTTGACCAGGATGGTCTCGATCTCTCGACCTCGTGATCCACCCGCCTCGGCCTCCCAAAGTGCTGGGATTACAGGCTTGAGCCACCGCGCCCGGCTATTTTATTTTTTTATTTTTATTAATCCCAGCACTTTTGTATTTTTTTTAGTAGAGACGGGGTTTCACCTTGTTGACCAGGATGGTCTCGATCACTTGACCTCGTGATCCACCCGCCTCAGCCTCCCAAAGTGCTGGGATTACAGGCTTGAGCCGCCGCGCCCGGCCTCATCATTGTAATTTTAATAGCTCCCAGGTGGGCCGGGCGCGGCGTCTCAAGCCTGTAATCCCAGCACTTTGGGAGGCTGAGGCGGGTGGATCACGAGGTCAAGTGATCGAGACCATCCTGGTCAACAAGGTGAAACCCCGTCTCTACTAAAAAAAATACAAAAAATTAGCTGGGCATGGCGGCGCGTGCCTGTAATCCCAGCTACACAGGAGGCTGAGGCAGGAGAATTGCCTGAGCCCAGGAGGCGGAGGTTGCAGTGAGCCGAGATCGCGCCATTGCACTCCAGCCTGGGTAATAAGAGCGAAACTCCGTCTCAAAAAAAAAAAAAAAAAAAAAAAAAAAAAGCTCCCAGGTGATTTTTCATGTGCAGCCAGGAGAATTGCTGATGTATATACAGAATAAGGACATTTGTGAGCAGAACTGGGTTGTTCAGCTTATCGAGCCTGATTTATGAGGCCAGAATTTCTTTTTATGGATTTACAATGAAGAACATAATTGAAAAGAGTTACTGGATATACTCGGGGATACAAAACCAGCACTTATCTCCCTATAGGTAGGAGGGTGGAGGTGAGGAATGGGACAGTCTCCATCAGAAAGGTGTTTGGGAATGTTTAATGGCAGCAAGCCAAGAGGGTTTGAGGTGTACCCCCAAACAATGGTGATGGTTGGCTCTTTGAAGCCAGATTATTCAGTCTGTAGTTCAAAGCCCTCCTCATACTACTAAGTATTTGGCTGGGCACTACCAGCTGTGTGTCTAGACTGCGTGTGTGTGTGTGTCTGTGTGTCTGTGTATCTGTCTCCAGGGCTGAGCAGCACCTCCTTCTTCCTGTGGTAACGTCTTTAAGAATTATGAATTTATGAATACAATCTGGTGACTGATACCTCTTTTGGGCTTGAAGGATTTTCTCTCCCTCTCACTGTCCTCCTTTCTCTTCATCTCTCTTCTACTCCTTGTGTATTTTGTGCCTTAGACCTGGAATCAATCATTTTTCCAAGAAGACCTCGTATCTTTTAATGCAAATCGTATTTCAGGACCATTATCTTGGCACAAAGGTTGCTAATTTTTATTGAGTTGGCCATTGTCTATAGGTCTTTTTTGGTGGAGAGAGCTGGGAAACTACACATGAGGAAAGAGCAAGAATGAATGCGATAGATGTAAACATACTTGTGTGTTCATACTGATATTTCCATTAGAATTCAAGATTTTTACTTAATTACTTCTGTATTTCATCTGTTCTTTTGTCCACACTGAGAATTCTGGTTTTCAAGTACACAGGGAATGACAGAATTTAGTATTACATAATTACTCACTTGCTTTATGCCACAATACACAATTAGTAGTCTCAGAATAATAGTACAAACACCAGCACCAATTATGATTACCGAACACAGTCCAAAACCTTTTTAAAAATGTTATCTAGGCTGAGCACAGTGGCTTATGCCTGTAATCCCAGTAATTTGGGAGGTTGAAGTGGGTGGATCACAAGGTCAAAAGATAGAGATCATACTGGCCAACATGGTGAAACCCTGTTTCTATTAAAAATACAAAAATAGCTGGGCATGGTGGCACATGCCTGTAGTCCCAGTTACTCAGAAGGCTGAGGCAGGAGAATCACTTGAACTGGGGAGGCAGAGGTTGCAGTGAACTGAGATCGCACCACTATACTCCAGCCTGGAGAGAGAGTAAGGCTCCATCTAAAAAAAAAAAAAAAAAAGTCATCTGTATCCTTTACCATCTTTTAAAATGGTTATATTGCATCATTGTGATACTCTGAATAAAGGTCCCTCAAAAAGTATTCATGTCTTAATCTCTGTAATCTGTGAATGTTACTTTATATGACAAAGACTTTGTATATGTGATTAAGTTTAGGATCTTGAGATGGTGAGATTATCCTGGATTATCTAGGTGGGCCTTAGATATAGTCACAGTTGTCCTTACAAGAGGGAGGTAGGGGGAGATTGCACACAGAAGAGGAAAAGACAGTGTAACCACAGAGGCAGAGATTGGAGTGATGTGGCCAGAGCCAGGGAAGACTGGCACCCTCCAGCAGCTGGAAGAGGCAAGGAATGGATTCTCCTCTAGAGCCTTTGGAGGCAGTCCAGCCTGCCAGCACCTTGATTTAGGTCCAGTGAAAATGATTTTGGATTTCCGTTCACCAGAATTGTGGAAAAAATAAATTTCTGTTGTCTTAAGCCTGTAACTTTGTCATAATTTGTTATAGCAGCCCTAGTTATATAATAAAATCATATAATCATTACACATTGTAATAGTTCCTTTTTAACACTTACTTATAGTTCTTCGATAATTACATATTTAATAGTTACTACCAAAACGTACATTCTTGTTTTTAGTCACTTTGATTATCCAAAGTTCTTCTCTAGTATCCTTATGAAAAGCTTATGGAAACAATATTCCCTGATTTTTTCCCCTGAATGTTGATAATGTTTTATCTATGCTCTTTGTATGTGAAAGCTCAAAACTGCTGAATATTAAATCTGTGGTTGACTTTTTATTTTTTTATCTTAAATATTATTCCATCTACTTCTGGCATAAAGCTTGTTGCATATCTGATCTAATTTTTCTTTTCCTTATAATTTGTATACTGTTAAATTAGATGCTGCCTAAATTATCTTCTGTAAAAAAAAAAGTCTGAGAATTTTGCTAGAATATATGTTGATATTATTCTGAGTCAGTATTCTCAGGTAGGCAATATGTTCTTTCAGTATCAGGTTTCAAATAGTATTTCTCCAGGAAAATTTTCACAGACTACTGTTTTTAGAATTCTATTCCTTGCTTTCGTTTTGTTCTTCCGGAACCCCTCTTATCCATATGTTGGCTCTTCTTATCTTCAATATTTGTCACTTTCAAATCCCTTTGATCTCTTTCTATTGTTTCTTTTTAATTAAAAAATTTCCCTAAGTTTCAGGCATTTTTTAGGTTTTTTTTTCTGGTATTTCTTCTAGTTTAGTTTTTATTTCTAGAATAGTTTTCTTTTTTTACTTTGCTTTCTTGAGTTTTGTCTCTTTATTTCTGAATTTTTCTAATTCTAATTTATGTTGTTCTTTCATGCCTTGCATAATTTAAAGTATTTTTAGCTTATTTAAAAATATGCCTTTTTGGCATGCTTTCACTATCACATATTTCTAAGGATGTTATTTTGTTCCTTATTCTCTCTTTTTAAATAGAAATGTTTATGGATTTGACCTTGTTACTTTTCTGTTGTTAATTTTTATGTAAACTTAAGTTTTCCTGCATTTGGTAGCATTTCTAACTGCACAGAGCTTTTCATGAGCATTTAAAAAATGTAGTGGTTCTGTTTCCATCTCCCTCTTTTACCTTCTTTTTCCTTTGTCTCTGTTGCCTGTCCTGCTTCATTTTGATTCTGTTTCTAGCAGTTTCTCCTGGTGTGGGATCCTATCCTGGGCAGTCAGTTGTGAAAGTTCCTAGTGGCTGGAGTACTCCAGCCCTTCAAACCTCCTGTAGGCCCCCTGTTTACCCTATTGGCTCTTCTGGGTTCAGGTTCATCATATGCCCCATTGCCTCCCTTTGATTTGTCCTGCATAGACATCAATATCATGCTGGTTGTTGGTGATTTGTCTCCATCTGCTTGTATTTGGGGGATTGTGAGGATACTTTGGCACCAAATTTTGTTGAGTGTTGTCCATGAGTTTTTAAATTTGCTATTTAGTTGCTGTTTATTTTTTTTATAGAGATTGTGGAGGACCTAATAAATATACTGCCACCATTTTCCCAGAATTGAGATATCGTTTTTAATTTTCACCACAATATGGCAAATTGTTGACTGAGATTTTAAGTTATTTTTCCCCCGTGGAGCAGAAAAGATCTAAAGATTTGAGAACATAAGACAAGTAATGAATAAATCCTGCTTATATGTAGTTTCATTTGAGCAACATATTGATGAACAGCTAAGGGAAGACAGAGATCATAAGTTTCCTCCTCCCACGCCTCAAAGAGAAAGGGCACTTTACACAGCCCAGGAGCACGTGGAACGCTGTGCAGTCTTGCTGTGTTCTGGCTGTTTGCTCTAATTGATCTGTCAAGCAGTATGTGGGCATTAAGTAATCAGTATGTGACTTCACTGGGGCGAGGTGGGGTGGTCTGCAGAATATAAGGAAGAATCAAATATAGAATCACAGAGTACTGGAGTTGAAAAGGACTTCAGAGATCACCTCTGAGAGTTAGCTTCCAAATCAGCCCTATTATTTTACAGATGAGGGGGACTGAAGTACAAAGAGATGAAAGTGACTAGTTCAAGTCTGTGGATCCAACAAAGGATGGGATTGGCATTGTAGCTTGTCCTGAACTCTCCCAAGCCACATTCCAGTGTCTCAGACCCCAGCTTCCCTGTTGAGTCATGAGTAAATAGACTATTGTAAAGCGAAGAGGACTTTTGTAGAGTAAATTGAAGGGTATTCATTCTTTTGTTTTAGGAAATTCAGTGTTTCAGCCAGTGAGTTTTCTTAAGATACAGGCATGCATAATTTGGTGTTTGTATGGAATAATTGAGGGAGGGAACAGAGGAGGATTTCTTCAGCACTATCACAGCTCTCCTGTGGCAGAATCAAGAGCACAATGCAGAAGGCCTGGTTTCCTCAGGCCTGTTGAACTTTTCATGCCACCAGGTGGTAAATCTGGTGATTGTTGACATTTCTAAGAAAAGTGTTTCTCTGAAGGCTCCATGCTATTCATTGAATAAGAGTTTATGACTGACTTAATGAATTGACATTGACTTATATCAATGCATAGTTTCTCTCAGTGGTCTCTTTGTTCCTTTGGGCAAGAAGATAGTAATTGGTATTTGTGTACCCATGCCTGGTACATGATTTATGCTCAATATATATGCAGTGAATGAATCTGTCTGGAGAAATGGGACTAACACATGAAAAGATGAACAAACTCACCTACTATGTGTTGTTAAGTACTAAATTATATGCCACAGATCCTGAGAAGATGATGCAGTGTGGGGAGGCTTCCTGGATGAAATAACAAGGAGGATTTATTCTTCCTGCACTCACCAGCCCAAGCCCTTATTTTTCTTTGGTACCATAAATGAGGGGATAACATGGGAAAAGTGTATTTTGCCATCAGAGAAAAATGGTTCCTTTAAGCAGCAAGTGTTTGGCTGCTGCTTTTATTCTCATCTCATCATTTTATTACTTCCCTTACCCCTATCCTCTGTATTCTCTTGCAGTTTCTCTAACACTTTAATTACTGTTTTGATCTTCAGATCTTTTGTTTGAGATAGTTTTTATTTCCATTTACAGGTAGGAAGTTAAGTCTTAGTGGCTAAATGTTATAGCATCCCTTAGTAAAAGGCAATTCCCAGTGGAACTAGGCCTCTAGAACCCCTGGAATATTGCATGCTGCCTCTCAGTGCTGGTTCTGATAAAAGTATCTCCCCTATCTGAGCAGGGGCTAAGTAGGAATGTGTTAAAATAAGAAGGAGATCTTGAAAGAGAATTTTATTAATGCAATCAGTATTTACTGAGTACTGTGGCAAGCCAAGTACTGTGCTAGATGTTGGGGATATAAACTTGAACGAGACAGTGTTGGCTGCAAGGGTCATGTGATGTAGATATGCTGTCACACAATCTTGGTGTATCCTGTGGACTTTTTAGAATTATCCTTGGTAACAGATGTGAACAGAGTGCTTTTTCACATGCAGACAGTATTTTTGGTGGTGAGGACATTAGGTAGGTATGTGTTAGACATTTTGTCTGTCCCTCAGGCTACATACAGTTTAGTGGAAGAGATACTATGGACTTTTTTTTTTTTTTTTTTTTTGAGTCACAATCTCCCTTTGTTGCCCAGGCTAGAACAGTGTGGCGTGACCATGGCTCACTGCAGCTTTGAACTCCTGGGCTCAAGTGATCCTCTTGCCTCAGCCTCCTGAGTAGCAACCCTGGCTTACTTTCTATTTTTAGCAGAAGCGAGGTCTCACTATGTTGCCCAGGCCAGTCCTGAACTCCTGGGTCCAAGTGATCTTCCCACCTTGGCCTCCCAAAGTGTTGGGATTACAGGCACGAGCCACTATGCCTGGCCTGTGGACATTCCTGAAAAAAAATTAAGCAACAGTACAAAGCAATTAGTCAATGTGAACAGGGCCCATGATGCAATTTTCCGTCCTCTAAGACTTACGTTTCTGATGATTTTGACCAAGAAGATGTATTCTATCATTTCTACTGGTAGCCTAGTTGTTCTGTGACTTATTAAGACCTCAGTAGGTATATGTGCTTGTCCATAACTTTCCTAGCCTTCTTCAAAGCCAGATATATCAGTGTGGGTATTGTGTGAGCGACTCCCAGTAATGGCAGATGTGTGGCTAGACTCTGAGCTGTTGGGTAGGACTGAGTTGTTACCCTCTTGGGAAGAGGAGAGAGGGCTTTTACCTACTCTTGCCTCACTTTGAAAGTGAATTGGTTGTCTGCTGGAGTGGTCTTCATGGCATCATAAACTTGGGATTGTTCTCTTCCCTATGCTCATAATTCCATTGATTCTCATCTTCCATCCAGACAGCAGATGGACTGGTTGGGAGAGTGATACTTGCTTGTTTTTCAGACTCTGGTCTTATTGAAATGTTGGTGGTGTGCTGAGTCAGCCTCAGTAAACTCCTGCTTGATTTATTCTTCCCCTGGAGCCCACAAAACCCGTAAAACAGCATTAGAGAACCAGCCCCTAATCATGCTTGTTAGGGCTAACCATAAACACAGTCATGTTGATGGATGGATGGTTTAATAAACATCTGCTCAGTGTCTGAGCTGAGTTTTGCAGGTGTGCCCTGCCAAATGACTGGGAAGTGGACACTTGGCAAGTTCTTACACATTTTAGATACCATCTCCTTTCTTTTGACTTTATGCTTGTTGAAGCTCTGTCTTATGAATAAGTTTGGTGATTCAGACAAGATCTCTCATCTAGTTTAGGATTGAGCAGAGAGGATGCATGTCTTGACTTCTGTCCTGTTAATGGTCCTTCCAAGCCATGGTCCAGTTTTTAAAGTGTGGGTAAGGGTAGAAACCAGGTATTGCTGTCCATTACAGTTCTAATTCCAGCACCAGGCAGCCACGTGTCATCTTCTCCTTCCAGTTGCTGCTGGGAACATGTTCTAGTTGCTAGAACGAGGGAACGGGGTGTGGGGGTGTGGAGCAGCTGGCTTTAAGTCCATTCACACTCCACTATGCGTTGTGCAGGGATTTTGTGTCATGAATGTGATTCTGACCTAAATGTCTTCTTTTTTTTTTTTTTTTTTTTTTTAAATATGTACCCCAGTGTGGGCAATCAGTAACAATTATATCTATATGATGCTGTGGCATCATATCTTCTACAAATTTCTTAGTGGGTATTAATCAGTGACTTACAGATGGGGTGCTATGTTCTGAATGTTTGTGTCTTCCCCCAATTTTTATTTGGAGGCTGTAATGCCCAGTGTGATGCTATTTGGAGGTAGGGCCTTTGGGAGGCCACTAGATCATGATAGTATAGTCCTCATGAGTGGGATCAATGCCCTTATGAGATAGAGAAATGATCTCTCTTGCTGCCCTGTGAGGATATAACAAGAGGGTCTGTCTGTAAGCCAGGAAGAAACTAAATGAGCTGTCACCTTGATCATAGATTTCCCAGTCTTCAGAACTGGGAGGAATAAACTTCTGTTGTCTAACCCAGCAAGCCATGGTATTATTTTTGTTACAGCAACCCCAACTGACTAAGGCACTGGATTTGTATATAGTCTATGGCATTAGATTTTAAAGTTGTGAGACAAGGAAAGAATGTAGTAATCGATAGAGTTAATTCAGAATGTTAAATTGTCTTTTTTCCTACCTGTGTGTTAAGTTCTTTAGGGGCTATTTTAGACTGCCAACACACCTGTGGGGTTCCATCATCTGGTGAGTGGCGTTACTTGTGCCACAGAAGATGGAGGAGTTTGGTGTCTAGAGACCTATGTTTTAATACTAGCCGTGATACCAACTGGCTTAAGATACTGAGCAAGTCAGTTAATCTTAGTAAACTTTAATGTTTTAACTAATAGAATGAAGTAAAGCTGCTCTTTACAGGATTATTGTGCAGATTAACTAACAGGAGTAAACTGGAAAGCACCCTTCAAAGACTACTTATCATGTGGAATTTATTAGATAGCCTTCAAATCTAATCTAGACAGTTTCTCTGAGCATGCTTTCTCTCTCCTTCAGTCTCCTGTCTTCTAATTCATCCTGTTTAATCCTTATTGGTGAGTGTAAGTTAATATTTTAAATTTTGTTCTGTTAGGTTATTTTTATTCTTTTCCATTTCTACCACTAGAATATAAGGAGACTTTCAGTAAATGCTTTTCAAATTTCAATATTCAACAAATATTGATTAAGCATCTTGTAAGTATAGGCTCTGCAGTGGAGATATCATGGTAAATGGGACATTAATGGTTCTTTCCTTTGCAGCATCTTCTACCAGAGGGCATTTGCTTCTGTTCAGAGAGCTCCAATGATGGGAGAAATCTTTACTTTCCATGTCAGCATATTTATTTAGAGGTAGCTCTAATTGTCAGATGACTTTCCCCTCATATCAAACCAGTGTCTTCTAGTGTAACTTTATAAGTTGAACCACCATCAGGCCTCTTGACATGAATTTGATTTTTAAAACATGAAATATTTCAGGCATACAAAAATATATATACTATAAAGATCATGTAGGTATCTACCACCCAGATTAAAGAAAAAAAATGTGTAATTGAAATACCCTGGATACTCCTCCTTGATTTAATTCTCCTTCTCTTTTTTCCTAGAAACAACCACTATCTTGAATTTATTTTTTCCCCATATATGTATACTTTTAAAAAACATATGCATATATCCAATAACATTATAGTGTTGTTTGTCATGTTTTAACATTTTGTTTAATTATATAATATGGTGCGTATTCTTCTAATTTTGCTTTTTTCCCATTTAACAATATGTTTTTGAAGATAAACCATATTAGTTCATTTTCACTGCTAAGTCTTATTTCATTGTATAGATATACCACAACTTATTTATTCTTCTCTTGATTGTAATTTAGGTTGTTTCTAGTTTTTTCACAATTGTAGACTGCTGCAGCAACTACATTCTTGTATAAATCTCGAAGTTTTCTTGAGCACAGTTATTAGTTTGTTAGGTTATATACCTAGTTGTGGAATTGCAGGACCATAAGCTGAGCACATCCTCCACTTTGCTTCTTCCATTTGTAAGATTGCTAGAGGGATATAAATTGATAAGATGTGCATTCATATTGCTGTGCTCTACACCCCTGCTAACACTTGGTTTTGTTATCCTTAACGGTTTTTGCCAGTATGCTGGATATAAAAAAATATGCATTTATAAAATATACATTTCCCTCATTACTAGTGAGTTAAAGCATCAGTTCTTATGTTTATTGGTCATTATGTTTTTTTTCCTCTCATTTGATTGCCTGTTCATGTCTCTTGCCCAGTTTTAAGCTGAGTTTTGTTTTGTTTTGTTTTGTTTTGTTTGTTTTTGGTGTCTTTTGCTTGTTGACTTATAGGAGTTCTTTCTAAATGCTAGTCTCAGTTATGTGTGTAACAGCTGTCTTTTCCA
Organism: Saimiri boliviensis; assembly: GCF_048565385.1. Lineage (NCBI taxonomy): Eukaryota > Metazoa > Chordata > Mammalia > Primates > Cebidae > Saimiri > Saimiri boliviensis. The sequence goes on along the minus strand of NC_133467.1, from coordinate 29,954,682 downwards.
CTCTGTGGCTGCTCTTTTTACTATCCTTATGGTATCTTCTGATGTAAGGAAGTTTAAGATTTTTTTTTTTTTTTTTTTTTTTTTTTTTTTTTTGATACAGAGTTTCGCTCGTTACCCAGGCTGGAGTGCAATGGCGCGATCTCGGCTCACCGCAACCTCCACCTCCTGGGTTCAGGCAATTCTCCTGCCTCAGCCTCCTGAGTAGCTGGGATTACAGGCACACACCACCATGCCCAGCTGATTTTTTGTATTTTTAGTAGAGACGGGGTTTCACCATGTCGACCAGGATGGTCTCGAACTCTCGACCTCGTGATCCACCCGCCTCGGCCTCCCAAAGTGCTGGGATTACAGGCTTGAGCCACCGCGCCCGGCTGGAAGTTTAAGATTTAAATGTAAAATGTGTATCTTTTCCTTTTATTTGCGTTTTCTTTGTCTTTTTCAACATTTTCTGTAATCTGTAATCGTAATAGTACTCTTCTATAAAGTTTGCCTTTCACTTTTGCATCTGGAATTTATTTTTATGCATGGTTTGAAACAACATTCTAATTTTGTTTTTGCTCCATGTAGATAAGCAGAGGTCCTGAAGCATTTCAGTCTATTTACTTCTGTTCACCACCTTTACCATGTCATTGCTGTTACATGTCAATTGTATATGTGTGTAGGTCTGTTTCAAGGTTTATTCTGTTTTGTGGTTCTGTTGATCTCTCCATAGGTTTATTATTCCTGATGCTCTTTCTCACCTGCAACCCCTGATAGGCCCCAGTGTGTGTTGTTCCCCACCTTGTGTCCATGTGTTCTCATCTTTCAGTTCTCACTTGCAAGTGAGAACATGTGGTGTTTGGTTTTCTGCTCCTGTGTTAGTTTGTTGAGGAATAATGGCTTCCAACTCCATTCATGTCCCTGCAAAGGACATGATCTCATTCCTTTTTATGATTGCATAGTATCCTGTGGTGTACATGTACCACATTTTCTTTATCCAATGTATCATTGATGGGCATTTAGGTTGATTCCATGTCTTTGCTATTGTGAATAGTACTGCAATGAACATATGTGTGCATATATCCTTATAATAGAATGATTTATATTTCTTTGGGTACAGACCCTGTAATGGGATTGCTGGGTATCTTGGTATTTCTGCCTCTAGGTCTTTGAGAAACTGCCACACTGCCTTCCACAATGACTGAACTAATTTACACTCTCACCAACAGTGTAAAAATGTTCCTTTTTCTCTATAACCTTGCCAGCATCTGTTACTCTGACTTTTTTTTTTTTTTTTTTTTTTTTTTTTGAGACGGAGTTTCGCTCTTGTTACCCAGGCTGGAGTGCAATGGCGCGATCTCGGCTCACCGCAACCTCCGCCTCCTGGGTTCAGGCAATTCTCCTGCCTCAGCCTCCTGAGTAGCTGGGATTATAGGCACGCACCACCATGCCCAGCTAATTTTTTGTATTTTTAGTAGAGATGGGGTTTCACCATGTTGACCAGGTTGGTCTCGATCTCTCGACCTCGTGATCCACCCACCTCGGCCTCCCAAAGTGCTGGGATTACAGGCTTGAGCCACCGCGCCCGGCTACTCTGACTTTTTAGTAATAGCCATTCTGACTGGTATGAGATGGTACCTCACTGTGGTTTTGATTTGCATTTTTCTAATGATCAGTGATGTTGAGCTTTTTTTTTTTTTCATATGATTATTGGCTGCATGTATGTTTTCTTTTGAGAAGTATCTGTTCATGTCCATTGCCCACTTTTTAATGGGGTCGTTTGTTTTTCTCTTGTAAATTTGTTTAAGTTCCTCAAAGACTCTGGATGTTAGATCTTTGTCAGATGAATAGATTGCCAAAATTTTCTTCCATTCTCTAGGTTCTCTCTTTGCTCTGATGATAGTTTCTTTTGTGTGCAGAAGCTCTTTAGTTTAATTAGATCCCATTTTCAAATTTTGCTTTTGTTGCAGTAGCTTTTGGCATTTTCATCATGAAAGCTTTGCCTATGCCTGTGTCCTGAATGATATTGCCTAAATTTTATTTTCTTCTAGGGTTTTTATAGTTTTTTTTTTTTTTTTTTTTTTTTTTTTTTTTTTTGAGACGGAGTTTCGTTCTTGTGGCCCAGGCTGGAGTGCAATGGCGCGATCTCGGCTCACCGCAACCTCCGCCTCCTGGGTTCCGGCAATTCTCCTGCCTCAGCCTCCTGAGTAGCTGGGATTACAGGCACGCGCCACCATGCCCAGCTAATTTTTCGTATTTTTGGTAGAGACGGGGTTTCATCATGTTGACCAGGATGGTCTCGATCTCTTGACCTCGTGATCCACCCGCCTCGGCCTCCCAAAGTGCTGGGATTACAGGCTTGAGCCACCGCGCCCGGGTTTTTATAGTTTTGGGTTTTAAATTTAAGTCTTTAATCCATCTCGAGTTAATTTTTTTTTTTTTTTTTTTTTGAGACGGAGTTTCGCTCTTGTTATCCAGGCTGGAGTGCAATGGCGCGATCTCGGCTCACCGCAACCTCCGCCTCCTGGGTTCAGGCAATTCTCCTGCCTCAGCCTCCTGAGTAGCTGGGATTATAGGCATGCACCACCATGCCCAGCTAATTTTTTGTATTTTTTTGGTAGAGATGGGGTTTCACCATGTTGACCATGATGGTCTCGATCTCTTGACCCCGTGATCCACCCGCCTCGGCCTCCCAAAGTGCTGGGATTACAGGCTTGAGCCACCGTGCCCGGCCGAGTTAATTTTTTATATGGTGTAAGGAAGGGGTCTAGTTTCAGTTTTCTGCATATGGCTAGCCAGTTCACCCAGCACCATTTATTAAATGGGGAATCTTTTCCCCATTTCTCGTTTTTGTCAGGTTTGTTGAAGATCAGATAGTTGTAAGTGTGTGATCTTATTTCTCAGTTCTCTGATCTTTCCATTGGTCTGTATGTCTGTTCTTGTAACAGTACCACATTGTTTTGATTGCTGTAGCCTTGTGGTGTAGTTTGAAGTCAGCATGATGCCTCCAGTTCTGTTCTTTTGGCTTAGGATTTGTCTTGGCTATTTGGGCTGTTTTTTGGTTACATATGAATTTAAAAATAGCTCTTTCTAATTCAGTGAAGAGTATCAATGGTAGTTTAATGGGAATAGCATTGAATCTATAAATTACTTTGGGCAGTATGTACTTTGGACGTTTTTATGATATCAATTCTTCCTATCCATGAAGATGAAATTTTTTCCATTTGTTTGTGTCATCTCTGATTTCCTTGAGCAATGATTTATAGTTACCCTTGAAGAGGTCCTTCCCTTCCCTTGTTAGCTATATTCCTAGGTATTTTATTCTTTTTGTAGCAATTGTGAGTGGGAGTTCGTTCATAATTTGGCTTTCTGCTTGCTGTTGTTAGTGTATAGGAATGCTAGCGATTTTTGCACATTGATTTTGTATCCTGAGACTTTGCTGAAGTTACTTATCAGCTTTAGAAACTTTTGGGCTGAGATGATGGAGTTTTCTAGATACAGGATCGTATCATCTGCAAACAAAGATAATTTGACTTCCTCTCTTCCTATTTGAATGCCCTTTATTTCTTTCTCTTGCCTGACTGCCCTGGCTGGAACTTCCAATACTGCATTGAATAGGAGTGGTGAGAGAGGGCATCCTTGTCTTGTGCTGGTTTTCAAGGGAGAATGCTTCCAGCTTCTGCCCATTCAACAGCATATTGGCTGTGGGCTTGCCATGCATGGCTCTTCATATTTTGAAGTATGTTCCAGCAATATCCTATTTATTGAGAATTTTTAACATGAAGGTGCATTGAGTTTTATCAAAGGTCATTTCTGCGTCTATTGAGAAATCATGTAGTTTTTGTCTCTAGTTCTAGTTATGTGATAAATCACATTTGTTGATTTGTGTATGTTGAACCAACCTTTCATCTCAGGGATGAAGCCAGCTTGATCATGGTGGATAGCTTTTTGATGTGCTGCTGGGTTTGGTTTGCCAGTATTTTATTTAGGATTTTTGCATTGATGTTCGTCAAGGAGATTGGCCTGAAGTTTTGTTTTTTTGTTGTATCTCTATATCTCTGCCCGGTTTTGGCATCAGTATGATGCTGAACTTATAGAATGAGTTAGGGAAGAGTCCCTCCTTTTCAGTTGCTTGGAATAGTTTCAGTAGAAATGATACTAGCTTTTCTGGTAGAATTCAGGTGTGAATCCATGTGATCCTGGTTTTTTTTTTTTTTTTTTGGTTGGTAGGCTATTTATTACTTTCTCAATTTCAGAACTCATTGTTGGTCTATTCAAGGATTCAGTTTCTTCCTGGTTCAGTCTTGGGCGGGTATATGTGTTCAGGAGTATATCCATTTCCTCTAGCGTTTGTAGTTTATTTGCATAGAGGAGTTTATGTATTCTCTGATGGTTGTTTGTATTTCTGTAGGGTTGGGATGATTTTCATCTTATATTTTTGATTGTGTTTATTTGATTCTTCTCTTTCTTCTTTATTTGTCTAGCTTGTGGTGTATTTTATTAATTTTTTCAAAAAAAACAGCTACTGGAGATGTTGATTTTTTGAAGGCTTTTTTTGTGTCTCTATCTTATTCAATTCTGCTCTGATCATGGTTATTTCTTGTCTTTTGCTAACTTTGGGGTTGTTTGCTCTTGGTTCTCTAGTTCTTTTAGTTGAGATGTTAGGTTAACTCAAGATCTTTCTAGCTTTTTGATGTGGGCATTCAGTGCTATTGCTATAAATTTCCCTCTTAACACTGTTTTAGCTAAATCCCAGAGATTCTGGTACATTGTCTCTTTGTTCTCACTGGTTTCAAAGAACTTCTTGATTTCTGCCTAATTTTATTTACCCAAGAGTCATTCAGAATGAGGTGTTCAATTTCCATGTAGTTGTGTAATTTTGAGTGAATTTCTTAATCTTGAATTCTAATTTGATTGTGGTATTATCTGAGAGACTGTTATTTCAGTTTTTTTTTTTTTTTTTTTTTTTTGCATTTGCTGAGGAGTGTTTGACTTCTGAGTATGTGATCAATTTTAGAATAAGTGCTGTGTGGTGATGAGAAGAATGCATGTTCTGTTTTTGGGTGCAGAGTTCTATAGATATCTATCAGGTTTACTTGATTCAGAGCTGAGTTCAGGTTCTGAATTTCTTTGTTAATTTTCTTAATGATCTGTCTGATATTGACTGTGGGGTGTCGAAATCTCCCATTATTACTGTGTGGGCGTCTTAGTCTCTTTGTAGGTCTCTGTGAACTTGCTTTATGAATCTGAGTGCTCATGTATAGGGCACATATGTATTTAGGATAGTTAGCTCTTGTTGAATTGAAGTATTTACCATTATGTAATGCTCTTCTTTGTCTTTTTTTGATCTTTGTTGCTTTAAAGTCTGTTTTCTCAGAAACCAGGATTGCGATCCCTGCTTTTTTCTGTTTTCCATTTGCTTGGTAAATTTTCCTCCATCCTTTTATTTTGAGCCTATTTATATCTTTCCACACAGCCTACCTATGGGTCTTGGCTTTTTATGCAGCTTGCTATTCTGTGTTTTTTTTTTTTTTTTTTTTTTTTTGAGACAGAGTCTCTGTCACCCAGGCTGCAGTACAATGGCCTGATCTTGGCTCACTGCAACCTCTGACTCCTGGGTTCAAGTGTTTCTCCTGCTTCAGCCTCCTGAGTAGCCAGGATTACAGGCACACACTACCATGCCTGGCTAATTTTTGTACTTTTAGTAGAGATGGGGTTTTACCATGTTGGTCAGGCTGGTCCTGAACTCCTGACCTCAGGTGATCCACCTGCCTCTGCCTCCCAAAGTGCTGGTATTACAGGCATGAGCTACCATGCCTGGCCCTCATTCTGTGTATTTTAATTGGAGCATTTACTTATTTACATTTAAAGTCAGTATAGTGGTATGTGAATTTGATTCTGGTTATTTTGCAGACTTGTTTATGTGATTGCTTTGTAGTATCACTGGTCTGTGTACTTCAGTGGGTTTTTGCAGTGGCTGGTAATGGTTTTTTGTTTCCATATTTAGTGTTTCCTTCAGGAGCTCTTGCAAGGCAGGTCTGGTGGTGATGAATTCCCTCAGCATTTGCTTATCTGAAAAGGACCTTATTTCTCCTTGGCTTATGAAGCTTAGTTTGGCTGGATATGAAATTCTGGGTTGAAAATTCTTTGCTTTAAGAATGTTGAATATTGGCCCCCAGTCTCTTCTGGCTTGTAGGGTTTCTGTTGTTAGTCTGATGGGCTTCCCTTTGTAGGTGATCTGGCCTTTCTCTCTGGCTGCCCTTAACATTTTTTCCTTCATTTCGACTTTAGAGGATCTGATTATTATGTGTCTTGGGTTGATATTCTCATGGAATGTCTTACTAGGATTCTCTGCATTTCCTGAATTTGAATGTTGGCCTGTCTTGCTAGGTTGGGGTAGTTCCCCTGGATGATATCCTGAAGTGTGTTTTCCGGCTTGGTTCCTTTTTCCCCATCTCTTTCAAGCACCCCAGTTAGACATAGATTTGGTCTCTCCACAAATCCCATAGTTCTTGGAGGTTTTTGTTAATTCCTTTTCATTCTTCTTTTCTCTGCTTGTCTACCTATCTTATTTCAGAAGGGTAGTCTCTGAGATGCTTTCTCTTCTGCTACTGATACTTGTCATTGCATTGTGAAGCTCCTGTGTTCTGTTTTTCAGCTCCATCAGATTGGTTATGTTATTCTCTAACCTGCCTTTTCTGGCTATTAGCTCCTGTATTGTTCTATCATGATTCTTAGCTTCTATGCATATTCAAATTGAGTTACAATATGTTCCTTTAGCTCAGCAAAGTTTGCTATTACCCACTTTCTGAAGCCTGATTCTGTCAGCTCAGGCATCTCAGCCTCAGCCCAGTTCTGTGCCTTTGCTGGAGAGGTGTTGTGGTCATGTGGAGGAGAAGGTGCATTCTGGCTTTTTGAGTTTCAGTGTTTTTGCATTGATTCTTTCTCATCTTTATGGGCCTATCTGCCTTAGATCGTTGAGGTTGCTTATGTTTGAATAGAGTTTTTGAGGGGTCCTTTTTGTTGACATTGTTGTTTTCTGCTTGTTTTTCTTTTAACAGGTGACTCTCCTGCAGCACTGCTGCAGTTTGCTAGAGGCCCACTCCTGACCCTAGTTGCCTTGGTTTTTCTGTACCCAGAGGTATCACTAGTGAAGGTTGCAAAACAGCAAAGACGACAGCTTGCTCCTTCCTCTGGAAGCTCTGTCCTACGGTGGGGCACTGACCTGTTGCTGTTCTGTACATACCTGTAGGAGGTGGCTGGAGACCCCTGTTGGGAGATCTTACCCGGTTAGGAGGAATGGGATCAGGGACCTACCCAAAGAAGCAGTTTGACTGCCCTTTAGTAGAGCAGATGTGTTGCGTTGGAGGGTACCCTTCCTTGTTCAGATCATTCATATACTCCAAAGCCAGTAGGCTGGAGCAGCTGAGTCTACCGAACTGCAGAGACGGTGGCTGCCTCTCCCCCAGGAGCTTTGTAGTAGGGAGATACCAGAGCTCTCCCTGTAGAACCCTTGCTGGAGTGGTTGAAACCCCCACAGGGAGGTCTTGCCTACTGAGGAGGAATGGATCAAGGTCCTGCCTAAAGAAGAAGTCTGGCCATCATCTGGCAAGGCAGCTGTGCTGTGGGGGATCCCTCCTTGTCTGGATTGCCTGTATTCTTCAAAGCCACTAGGCTGAAATGACGGAGTCTACCGAACTATAGGGATAGTTCCCCCCAGGAACTCCATCCTGACTCAGGGTGACACCAGCCTGCTACCACCAGTCAGCTGGAATTCCAAGCTGGTGGGTCTCAACCTGCAAGGTGCCATGGAAGTGGGGCCTGAACAATGATGCCATTTGGCCTCTGACTCAACTCCCTTCCTAGGGACATGCATGGATGGATCTCCCACCTTGCCATGGATCCTGGGGCCAAAGTATGCAAAACTCCTGGGTCTCTATGTGTGGCTGAGCCACTCCCTGAGTGGCTGCTCTGCTGAGATTCCACACAGCTCTGTGTATTGGACCCCAGGCCCTGGTGGTGTAGGCTTATGAGGGGATCTCCTGATACGTGGGTTGCAAAGATCCATGGGAGAAGCATAGTTTCCCAGGCAGGGTTGCACAGTCACTCACCACTTCCCTTGGTTGGGGATTGGGGTTCCCTTGGCTCTGTGCAGCTCCTGGGTGGGCCATTGTCACTTTCTGTTTCTCTTTGCTGTCTGTAGGTTGAGCTGTTTGCCTAGTCAGTCCCAACGCGAGAACTCAGATATCTCAGTTGAAGGTGCTGAATTCACTTGCTCTTTTCATTCCTTTCTCTGAGCTCGCATGGACTGCAGCCACTTCCAATCGGTCCAATGGTGTGTTTTAAAAACTTAGATTTTCTTACTACTGGGGACTGGTATTCTTTGCTGGTATTTTATGACCCTTTTCACTACTAGATCACCTTAAATATTTCTCATCGTCTCTATTTCAGATGTATATGTTCTTTCTTAGACTGTTCAACAGTAGACCCTTGAATTTACAACCAGAAATATGAAGAATATTACCACAAATGGCTTATAATGCTATGAAAAGATGCTCAAGTTGACTTGTAGAGTAATGTAGATTACGTCCAGATAGCATTTCTCATGATCAGATTGGAAAAATTCCAAAAGTTTGACCACAACTCTCTTGCCAAAATGTAGGGGGAATAGATACATACATTGTTATTTGCTGGGGGAATGCAAAATGGCCTAAAGCTGATCTATTAATATGTGGGGGAATGAGCAATACCCAGTACAATTAAATCTATGGTAACTCTTTTGTCTAGCAATCTTTAGATAAGATTCCTAGATCTTTAGATTGCTATACAAAATTCCTAGAATCCTCTAGGAATCTATCCCAAAGATTTACTGGCAAAATATTTTTATGAAATATGCATTTTACTGGAGCACTATTTGTAGTACCAAAAGGCTGAAGTGACTGAGATATTCACCAGAGGACTAGTTGGGTAAGCTGTGGTGCTTCCATAGGTTGGAAAACCATGATGATGAAAAAAGAAATGGAAAATATATCGGTAATAGAGTGATTGTTATGATACATTAAGTGAAAGAACAAGCTACTACTTATCTAAGAAAGAAGAGAATATGTATTTGCTTATATATTTGCTTAGTTTTTAAAAGCATAACCTTAAGATAATAATAATAGAAAAAGACTACCTTTAGGAGAAGAGGGGTAATAGGATGGAGGGAAAGGAATAAAACTTCTCTGAATATACTTTGTTTTGTTGGTTTGCTCATGGAAACATGTAAATTTTTAACGTAATTAAAAAAAAATAGAGACAGGGTCTTGCTCTGTCATTAAGGCTGGAATGCAGAGGCATGATTCACTGTAGTCGAACTCCTGGGCTCAAGTGATCCTCTTACCTCAGCCTTCTTAGTAGCTAGGACTATAGGTGTGCACCACTACACTCAGCTAATTTATTTTTTGTTTTTAATTTTTTTGTAGAGATGGAGCCTTACTATGGTGTCCAGGCTGGTCTCGAGCGCCTGGCCTTAAGCACTCCTCCTGCCTTGGCCTCGCAAAGTGGCAGGATTATAGGCATGAGCCACTGTGCCTGGCCTTAACGTAATTTTAAAATAAAAAACATGCAATCCCTGAGAAAACCAAATAAATTTAAGTATGTATTGAACTGGTTGGCAGCACCCACAGAGAGGACACAGAGAGGAACTTGGCCACTGGCTTTAAAACACAGGGATTTGATTGTACATCCCTATCAGCATGTATCATAAAGGTACCCAAAGTGCAGAAAACATTGTAGGCTGTTTTTCAATTATCATTACTGCTATTGGTATTCTGAGATTCTTACATATATTGTGAGATAGAATAAACAACTAATTACATTTTTAGGAGGAAGGAAACATTGACATGTGATGAAGTTAGGAAAAATTCCACATTCTTGAATTTGAGTTGGACATACAGTATGAACTCAAAGCATTTTAATATTTTTTAAAAACATGATCCACCTCTGTCCACTGGGAAGGGCCAGAAACCATGGCAAGCCCTGTAACAATGAGCATTCCTTGTGCCCAGATTGTGATTGCCAAATACCATTTCCTACCAAAGAAAACCAGGACTCTGGAGCAATGGCTGCTTTCAGATTTGGAGCAGGAGGTATACAAGATGTGCCTGGATCATCTTTTTACACCAGCAAGCAGGGAAGCTCTCAAGGATTCCCAGGGTCATGTCATAGAAGGACTCAGGAAACAATGTGAGGAGGCTCCTACTGGCCAAGTTTGAACATCATTTTGGATAATACAGCACTGGATTGAAACAGATCACACAGGTTGAAATACATGAGTTTATAATGAAAAAAAATCAGTCACTTTTGTAGGATGCTAGAAAATTAATGAATTACTTTGAAAACTGGTAAATAGGCCGGGCGCGGTGCCTCAAGCCTATAATCCCAGCACTTTGGAAGGCCGAGGTGGGTGGATCACGAGGTCAAGAGATTGAGACCATCCTGGTCATCATGGTGAAACCCGTCTCTACTAAAAATACAAAAAAAAAAAAAAAATTAGCTGGGCATGGTGGTGCATGCCTGTAATCCCAGCTACTCAGGAGGCTGAGGCAGGAGAATTGCCTGAACCCAGGAGGTGGAGGCTGCGGTGAGCCGAGATCGCGCCATTGCACTCCAGCCTGGGTAACAAGAGCGAAACTCCGTCTCAGGAAAAAAAAAAAAAAGGTAAATAAAGGGAAAGAAATAAGCATTTTACAATCCATGCCTGAGTATGACCAAACTGCTGATGAAGGGAAGTTTGTCTTTATAAAAGTAGCTACAGGAGAGATGAAGAAGGAATGATATCACATCACTGTTATTTTGTAATCCTTAGTTCATGGATCTAGGCAATGATCAACAATGGCTGCTGACAACATGAAAAAATATTGCCAAAAAATTGCCTAATCTGAACAAGCCTCTAAATTTAGCAAACATTAAAAAAAAAGGAATTTATACAATGGGCAGAGGAGCGTGTTAAATAAAACCGTGGGAATGCAATCAGCAACATTTAGAAGAAGGAAGCTACAGAAAAATGACCTGGAGTTTTTCTGTAGCTTCCTAAGACGAAGGGTAGACTTATAGATTAAACATAGATGTATTAATGTATTAGGCTGTTCTCACACTGCTAATAAAGACATACCAGAGATTGGGTAATTTATAAAGGAAAGAGGTTTGATGGATTCACAGTTTCACATGTCTAAGGAGGCTTCACAATCATGCAGAAGGCAAAAGAAAAGCAAAGGCGTATCTTATGTGGTGGCAAGGCAGAGAGCTTGTGCAGGGGAACTCCCATTTATAAAACCATTAGAACTTGTGAGACTTATTCATTACTGTGAGAACAGTATGGAGGAGACTACCCCCCATGATTCAATTATCTCTAACTGCCCCACCCCCCCCACCGCCAGCTTGACATGTGGGGATAATTACAGTTCAAGGTGAGATTTGGGTGGGAGCACACCCAAACAATATCAATTAACCACTTCCAGTGTGTGAACCTTATTTGGATCTTAAGGATAACAAAGTGTTTAAAAATTTTGAAACAACCAGGGAAAATTTGAGCACTGACTAGCTATCTGATAAAATAAATTGTTAGTTGTTTTTGGACGAGATAGCATTGTGGCGATTATATTTAAAGAAAGATCTTTATCTTTAAAAGGTGCATATTATTTACTTCTGAAATAAGATGGCCTTTTATTTGGGATTTTTTTTTTTTTTTTTTTTTTTTTTTTTTTTTTTTTTTTGAGACGGGGTTTCGCTCTTGTTACCCAGGCTGGAGTGCAATGGCGCGATCTCGGCTCACCGCAACCTTCGCCTCCTGGGTTCAGGCAATTCTCCTGCCTCAGCCTCCTGAGTAGCTGGGATTATAGGCACGCACCACCATGCCCAGCTAATTTTTTGTATTTTTAGTAGAGACGGGGTTTCACCATGTTGACCAGATTGGTCTCGATCTCTCGACCTTGTGATCCACCTGCCTCGGCCTCCCAAAGTGCTGGGATTACAGGCTTGAGCCACCGCGCCCGGCCTGGGATTTGTTTTTAAAATAAAGGATTTGTTTTTAAAATGACGAGGAAGTGGGTAGGTATGGATGAAACCAGAGCGGCCCTACATGGGCAGTGAGTGAAACTGAGTGATGGGTTTATTCATTGTACTATTCTTTCTACTTTTGTGTATGTTTAAGGTTTTCAGTGATTAAACGTTAAATGAAAATAGCATTCTTAGCATAAATAGGGCTCAGAAGAGGGAGTTTTCTGAAAAGTTTTATGTGAAATGGGACTCTATATTAAGTCTCATTTTTATAATGTCTTTGTATATCTGAGATAAGTTCCTAGAGGGAAACAGAACTCACACTGGGTATCTGCAGTTCATTCCTGTTTTAGTTCAGTGACTGCTGCTCACCAAGCTTCTTAAACTCATGATCACAGAGGAAGGCAACCCAAGTTTGTATCCCAGGGAGACCATGATTAGGATTCTCTTTTAATCTGGCTTTGCCCTCTCCCATCATCACTTCCGGCCAACTGCAGACTGCAGTGTCTCTGAAGATGGAAAAGAATCTATTTTCTGATTTCCAGATGCTCAAGGGCCCTTAGAAAAGTCATCAACGTAGAGGGGGACTGTGACCTCCACATGTCACTTGGACATTTAGTGGGATAGCTGGGATTTGAACCTGGGTCTTTGAACTTCCACTGCACTGCATTCTACTGCTTTGCTCTCATTGAATAAGTTAAATTCTACATGTTGATTCCTCCCTGGTGAGGGGTGCCTGTATTCTTTGTTGAGCTTATAGTGTGCTGTTAAGGAAGAGTTTTTGCCCTAAATTATTTATAGACCACTGCGCCTGTCTGAGCACATGTTCACTAGCCAAATAACTTAACATGCCCAAGGAAATGAACACAGCCCCCAGGGTCTGAGGAATATTAAACTGTGGGCAAGGAAAATTTTAATATGGATAATATTCATAAATTTGGTGCTTTAGAGTTTTGAACGTGATTCAAATACATACACTGTCTTATTTGTTCCTCCTTAACCTACCTGCTGTTGTCAGTGATGGAATGGCCAGTCAAGTCTGAGATCCCAATCAGAATCTTCTGACTTCAAAATCCACACTCTCTCTACTTTATCACACTACCTCTTTCTTTTAGCAGAATTTGAAAATAGTAATGTGATATCTTTAGGTGATGCCAATGGCCCATCAGAGTATGACATGGCTGTTGCTTTCATCATCATCAAGTTAGTAACAATTAGTTCTCATTCAGTTTATCACTCATTCTGTGTCAGGCATGTTTGGAAACTTGAGTTCTGTCTAGTATTTGAAAATAATTTTCATAAAATTTCTATGGCATATGTATTAAAATCATATTTGCTGTGTGACATTGGATAAGATTAAATAGTTTCCAAAGTCACAGCACTAATAAATCATAGAGCCAGGATTTGAAACCAGGACTGTCTGATACCAGGACCTGAGCTTTAGCCATTAAGTCACTCACTGATGTTTTTCATTCATTCAGTTAGCAGATATTTATTGAGCATCTACTCTATGCCAGGTACTATTTCAGGCACTAGGGATGCAGTTGTGAATGACATGGATATCCTCCCTTGTCTTTATACAACTTAGAGCTAGTGAGTGAGACAGACAGTAAACAAGATGTTTTTAGGCAGTGATGAGTGGTTTGTAGGAAGTAAAACTGAGCAATGTGACATAGAGTATCTGGGTTATAAGGCTAGGATGCTGCTTTAGACCTTTAGGGGCTGGTCTGAGGTCCAGCAGGTCTTGAGTGTTCTAGACAGAAGGAACAAGTAGAAATTAAAGATTCTGTAGTTGAAACTGGCTTAGTATGTTTGGGGAACAGAAAGAGAATACAGAAGAGAACACAGAAGCCATTGGAGAGGCAATGCTTATCCAATAGTGTGGTTAGAGCTCCCCACATCCTCGTCCTAGCCCCTGGTGATGTAGGCATGGTTGGAGTGAGGAGTACTGCCTTTGACCGAGGAGCAGAGCTCATTGACTTGTGATGGGACTCATTTCTGAGAAACAAACTCCATCCCAGAGGAATGACACATTTCGTCAAGACCAGGGGCTCTGTAGTCTCAAAACCAGTAGGACAGGGATAAATAGTTGAGACCTGGCTTGATGACATGTGTGAAAACAATTTTGGAGTCTTAAATGGCATCAAGTAGAAGGAACATCAACAGTGTGACCTTATTGGTAAAAAAGTTGCTGCAGTCAGAGGCTTTCCTGAAGGATGAGATACAGAGAGGTCAATGCCTGCCAAATACAAGGAGAACATTTCTGGCCAAAAATGGAATAGGTGTCTTTGAATGCTATTGTAGTCCCTCACAGACATCGAGAAGCTGCTCTGCCCCTGGTCAGGAACATTGCAGCAATGAGTCAAGCCTGGTTGGAGTTGGAAGAGGAGCTGGAGTAGCTCATCTCTGTGGGCCTTCCAACCTGCAGTCCTCAGGACCTCATTGCCAGGATGGCAGTTCATGGCAGTGGTGATTGGTAACAATTTATGGTAGATGAACTATTCAAACCCAAATTATGTTCCTGTCTGCCTTACTGCTCAGGCCAGTGCTCCTTCATGCTCCAGCTTTTCTCACTGTTTTGCAACCTGTGGTCACTGAGTTGCTCTGGGATCCCTATTATTTTTAGCGGCACCTTATTTAATGCAGCTCTACATTTTCTAGCTAACTGGTACCATCTGTCTGTAATCACACTTCTCAGATCTGCCTCCTTTTCATCAGCCTACCTCCCTCTCTGATGGTTGGGAACTAGTTGTATTCTCTGAAGACTTGCTGTACTTGAAAATTTTTACTTGGCATGGCCAACAAGGGTACCATATATTGTCTGTGGAAGCCAATAAAAGCCTTGGAAAATAAGGCTTGAGTTGTCATCTCACATTAAGAGCATCCTGGCCTCTAGTGATAGGTACACCAGAGTTGGCTCTAGGTTCTGATTCCTTTGTCACTGAGCTTTGACTGTGTAGCCTTGGCCACCTCTTTAAACCCCTCTGGATTCCAACTGATTTATCTCTAAACAAGTTGAAGGGATTAGACCAATGGCTTCCTGTAGGGCCTATCCTGCTCTCAGATCATTCAAAGGTATTCATTGCCAGTTCTTTGTACCACAAGGAACATATTTGGACTTATAGACAGGCTCTGACTTCTCAGAGCCTGCAGTCTAAGACATTCTGACATGGATGCACATTTAAAAGACAGACACCTTACAGATAGATTATTGATCAGTTTTGCCACCGGTATGATGAAGCTGTCACTTCTGAAAAAGAGATGTGTATGTACCTCCTACTTTTACTGCTTTGGTTAAATCATTTGCCCTAAGAACTCCATCAAATATAGATATGCATATGCCATAGACTGAGAATATTAGCATTATAAGCATGTCAATGACATAATAGCACCTTTGGCATAAATTTATATTCTTTATAACAACATTATAGGGTGAATCGCTTTAGCCTCTGATAAAAAGATAGAGGAATTCAGAGAGTGAAATATCCTCCTAAAGCTTCTGTAACTCCTTCATCGTGCCTGACTTCAGTGCCTGTGCTTCATTTGCAGTTCTGGGCTGCATCTTTGAATAGGTATATTAGGTCAGTGGGTGTATCAGGCAGAAGGTGGTGGGAATAGGGGGTTACTGAGGGAGTTAAGTTGACAGGATCATAGATGAGGATTCTTGGGTTCTAGAGAGGAGGCAGAGGGGAAGCCTACACTTCTCCTCCTGATGGCCCTGGCAGGAGGTGGAGCATGAGTCTGACAGCAAGCAGGTTATGGGGGATGTTGGCTTCCACAGGAAGCATAATTGTTGGAACATTACTGGAGGCAGTCCAGGCGTGACTTGGTTGTTAGGACGTCCACACTTCAAACCTGCAAAACTGTGTCTGGTGGCCAAGTGGGGTCCTGGCAGCCCCACGGTGGAATGTGGTGTAGGGCAAAGGCTGCTGATGAGGGCACCTCCTCTGATGAGTCCATTCTTGCATTGTAGTAAATAAACACCCAAGACTGGTAATTTATAAAGAAAAGAGGTTTAATTGGCTCATGATTCTGCAGACCATACAGGAAACATGGCAGCATCAGCTAGCCTTCTGGGGAGGCTTCAGGAAACTTAGGATTGTGACAGAAGGCAAAGGGGAAGCCAGCGCTTTACATGGCTGGAACAGGAGGAAGTGGTGGTGGTGGTGGTGGGGCGTGGGAGTGCCACACACCCAAACAACCAGATCTTATGAAAATTCTATCACCAGAACAGCACCAAATGGGGAAATCCACCACCATGATTTAGTCACCTCCTGCCAGGCCCCCCTCCCACATTGGTGATTACAATTTGACATGATATTTCAGTGAGGACACAAATCCAAACCATCTCATCCTCTCATCTGTCCATCCTTCACCTCTTAGGAAGGAGGACAGCCATAGAAGAGTGCTTGCCTCTAGTTGCTCTTGAGCACCCTTCCTGGGTAAGAGAATTTAAAAATATATATATTTTTATGATTATAAAGGTAGTGTTATTACAGAAAGTTTGAAAACCCAGAATTTATACAGAAAAACACAATAACAACAATAGAGAATATTTCCAGTGGTGGTGTGGTAAATATGGTTTCCCTGCTCATCTGTAGTTTCAGTTTAAGGTGGCACAGTGTTTGGCTTATACACAAACACTTAATTTGAATGGAAAGAACTGTGGTGCCTTTCGCTGTAAAACCCCGGTGTAGAAAGAGGCCATATTATTACCCAACAGGACAAGATCACCCTGTTTAGCTGGCTGAACCCTAACTTATCACCCTTTTCAGTCAGGGTTCAACCAAAGAACAGATGACTGGGGATTATTTGAAGAGATTTTTTTTTTTTTTTTTTTTTGAGACTGAGTTTCGCCCTTGTTACCCAGGCTGGAGTGCAATGGCGCGATCTCGGCTCACCGCAACCTCCGCCTCCTGGGCTCAGGCAATTCTCCTGCCTCAGCCTCCTGAGTAGCTGGGATTACAGGCATGTGCCACCATGCCCAGCTAATTTTTTGCACTTTTAGTAGAGATGGGGTTTCACCATGTTGACCAGGATGGTCTCGATCTCTCGACCTCGTGATCCACCCGCCTCGGCCTCCCAAAGTGCTGGGATTACAGGCTTGAGCCACTGCGCCCGGCTGAAGAGATTTATTACAAAGCACTGGCTTATGTCACTGTGGGAGCTGTTAGACAAGTGCAACGTCTATAGGGCAAGCTGTCACTCAGAACTCTCAGGCACAAACTGAAGCTGCTGTCCAGAGGCAGAGTTTCTTTTTCAGGGGAACTTCAGGTCTGTCCTTAAGGCCTTTTGACTGATTGAATCAGGCTCCCATGTATTATCCTGGATAATTTCCCTTACTTAAAGTCAGCTAATTATGAGCCTTAATCATATCTGCAAAAATACTTTCACAGCAATACCTTGATTAGTGTTTGGATTACTGGGGACTGTAACCTAACCAACTGACATATACAAAATATCATCACATCTGAAAATATGTGCTCTTTGAAAATGAATCTGGGGACTTGGGTATATCATCTGCCTTGGTTGCCCAGCCCCTCTTTCAAAAACCCTCCTTAGTAGGATGTAATAAGGGCTAAAGTCAGTCCCGCTGATCTCACCTGGACCTGCCCACCTGCAGCATCATATTCTGTCTTTTGTGTCTTTGTGCCCTCTCCCTGTGACTAACTTGGAGGTTGTTGCAGGGGTGGGATGGTATCTCCTGTTGCATTTGTCTGTCTCTTGATGTTCTGAGTGCTGCAAGTGCTCTGTGTGGCTTTTCAGTAAACAGTGTCTGATACCCATGACTTAACTTCAGGTCCCATAATGGCCAAGATTCTTATGATGTCTCCTTGTTATATCTCCTCATGGAGGAAGGAGCAGTTTGTTTCATTGCATTTGTGTTTGTTCATTCACTTTCAAATTGCCAGGTGAGCTAGGCATTGTTCTAGGTACTGAGCCTATAGAAGTGAACAAGACAGACAGGATCCCTGCTCTTCTGTAGCTTTGTAAAACTAGCACGGGTGTTGGAGGTGTGGCAGAGGGAGAGGAAGGAAACTAATAATAAACAAGTATACATATTAAACAAGCTAATTTCAGATACTGTAAGTATATGGAGGAAAATAAAACAGTATACCATGATTCTAAATTAGGTGGTCACTTTCTGAGTTCAAATAATGACTCTCTAGCTATGTGATGATGGACAAATTACTTCACCTCTTTGAGCTTCAGGTACTCTATCTTTTCAAAAAAACAAAACAAAGCAGAAGGATAAGAATCTGTGATGTTTGGGGTCTGGGCCACCGGTACTGGGAGCTGTTGTAGGTTTTTGTGAGGGGATTCTTGGAAGAGGAATTGTCTAGGAATGTAATTTGTGATGGTTAGAGCCTTGCTTCTCCAGTGTGGCTTGCAAACCAGCAGCAGGTATCGTTGCAGAGCTTTTTAGAGAGGCAGACTCTCAGGCCCTTTCCCAGACCCACTGAGTCAAATGTGCATTTTGCCAACATCCCCATGAGATTTTTCTGTATACTCAAGTTTGAGAAACACTGAGGTGGGAGGCTGAGGGCAATTTGGAGGCTGCTAGAGTAACTCAGGTATAAAGCATTGGATTCATCTTGAAACCTAGAGGTGGGGAGAAGGGAGAGAATGAATTCAAAGGTCAGTTTTACCTTGGGTGAGGTCAGTCTCTGAACAATTGACTTAAAGAAACCAACTTTTGGGCTGGGCACGGTGGCTCAAGCCTGTAATCCCAGCACTTTGGGAGGCCGAGGCGAGTGGATCACGAGGTCAAGAGATCGAGACCATCCTGGTCAACATGGTGAAACCCCTTCTCTACTAAAAATACAAAAAATTAGCTGGGCATGGTGGCTCGTGCCTGTAATCCCAGCTACTCAGGAGGCTGAGGCAGGAGAATTGCCTGAACCCAGGAGGCGGAGGTTGCGGTGAGCCGAGATCGGGCCATTGCACTCCAGCCTGGGTAACAAGAGCAAAACTCCGTCTCAAAAAAAAAAAAAAAAAAAAAAAAAGAAGCCAACTTTCTACCAAGATTGCCAGTTCATCAGATATTAATAGGAAGGATGTAGCTTTTGAATTCTGAGAATTCTGAGAACTGGTCTCTATCTAGGACATGGCTCTCTGGGTGCTGATTCCTCTCAGGATGTCAAATACTCAAGGTAGAAAGTTGTTTGGTGAAGAAAAATCAAGAAATTGGAGCTGGCCTTTATCAAACCTGCCATTGATGGGTGTGTCATCCTCCTTTCCTTAGGACTGTTTCCTTTTATGATCTAGGTTTAGCCTTTGTGAGGCAGAGCCCCTGGCCTCTGAACTGTGAGGCCTGCTGTGTCACCTTCTCCAGAAGCGGGGTGGTCAATTTCCTTTGTGTGCAGTCTGTGTCACCACCGTCCTCTGTAATGGACTCTTAAGACTGCTTTGCATTGTCACATTTCTGGTTGATGCCCTGTGGGAGATTCCTAGCCCTTTCTGTCCAGTGCTTCCAGAATGGGCTGCTCCCCAGTAAATTTCCATGGGCAGCTAATCCCATCCATGGCCATGGTATATAGAGTCTTGCATGTTCCATCCGCCAGTCGGTGACCCTTTGCTCCTCAGGTTTCTTCTTTTGTCTTTCTTGGGATCCATCATACCCAGGGTACTTATTCCATTCAGTGCTTCCTTTGTGCTCGGCATGGTTCAGATTCCATATTTACTCCTAACTACAGCTCAGAAAGATCTTGGAGGAGCTGGTAGCTGAATATGATAGATTCATAGTATGTTACCTTGGAATCAGTCCTAGCTAGGGGCAACTGTGGATGCTGTGAGATTTTCTTTCCAAAAGATCTTGGTGTTTCAAAGATGACACATAGGGAAAGACAACTGGGCATTCAGAGGATGGGTACAGTTTTTGAATTCACAAATTGACATTCTGATTTGATGTAGATTCAGGATGGGTAGGTGTCTTAGAAGTTACTGTACATGCTATGAAGAGGCCTTCACTTGCCTGCCCCCACCCCCGATAGTGGCATCCTTTTAACAGGTATGGTTTCCTTAGAGACCTTTCTCTGCAATATTCTTTGATGTTCCTACATAGATTTGTAGTTTTTTGGGGAGCTGGAGGGTGCTCATATATTTCATCTGCTTTGGAACAGGAGACAGCCTTTGTTCCCTTGTCCGAATCAAAGTCAAATCCATTTCACTTCTTAAATTTCTTGAGCTCTCAGTAAGCTTCTTGCAGATATGTATACCCTAGCACTGAGGAGTAAGAATGGAGTTAAAGGTGCCCCTGTGGACTGCATTAATCCATTTACTAGGGCATAATCTAATAATCAGAAAATGCTGGCTTCAGTTTCCTGGGGATAGGAGCTCATTTTATGCATTTTGTTCTGTTTGCGTTGTCTGTCTCTCCAGACATTGCAGGTTTCCATACATTGGTCCTGTCTTTATCAGATTAACGTCAGGTGGCAGCAGCTAGATTCATATGTGGATTTACTTGCTGCTGCTTAATGGATTGAGGCCTGTGTCTGACGCTTTAGTACTGACTGCTTGCTAACTCTTTTTTTAAAACTGATGAATTCTTACCAGACAATTTGCCATTAGTGTTTCTTTCTCTAGACAGGGAGGCATGAATTTAGGTACACTAACTATCATCCTCTTTGTTTAAAAGGAAGGGAGGGAGACATAGGGAAGTCAAGGGATACATTATGAGCCCTGGCAGACATAACTCAGGACTCCCAGGACTTCCTGCTACCCCTCAGCTGGGACTGCTGACCTCCCTCCTCCTTGCCTTTCAGACATGCTGCTGAGCACATTGGTGAACAAAGGTATCATTGTGCTCCCTGAAATAAAAAGGGGGGCTGGTACCCTAAAAGCACCTTGTCAGGATGCAGCTAGGGTACCTTTTAGTTCTTTCTGCTAAGATCCCAATTGGAAACAGCTGGGGCCGTATCCTTCCAGCTGTTTCAGGATGGCATGGTACAGGAAAAAGTGCCTATTGCAGTCTGTGTGTGTTTGTATTCACACATGTATGTTGGGACACATGGGGCTTTCACTGTCTTCTGGAAGCCTAACGATGCTTCATGGCTTCTGGTCATCGGCTGATGGACAGATTCACATATCTGTCTTTTGTTTCCACTTTCTTACCACACATCAGTCAGTGAACGTTTGTCATATCTTCTAGGCACCAGACGTATCTCATTGTTCTTCTTCACAGTATTGTTACAAGAAAATACAGATAAAAAGATTGTGAAATGGCCAGGCGCGGTGGCTCACGCCTGTAATCCCAGCACTTTGGGAGACCGAGGTGGGTGGACCTGAGATCAGGAGTTCAGGACCAGCCTGGCCAACATGGTGAAAACCTGTCTCTACTAAAAATACAAAAAAATAAAAAATAAATAAATAAATAAATTAGCTGGGTGTGGTGGCAGGTGCTTGTAATCCCAGCTACTTCTGGAGGCTGAGGCAGGAGAATTGCTTGAATGCAGAGGTGGAGGTTGCAGTGAGCCGAGATCATGCCATTGCACTCCAGCCTGGGCAAGTTTCACAAGAGTGAAACTCTGTCTCAAAAACAAACCAAAAAAAAAAAAAAAAAAAAAAAGAAAAAAAGATTGTGAAATGTTTCATTAATAACAATTGCTTTTTAAAAAATAATTCCAAATTTTTAAAAAAATGGATTAACAAGCACATGCAGTTTTGTTCCATGGGTATATTGGGTGACGCTGAGGCTCAGGGTCCCAATGAATTCCATCACCCAAATGATAAACACAGTATCCAACAGATGATTCTTCAGCCCACATCTCCCTTCTACCCTCTCACATCTAGTGGTCCCCAGTGTCTGTTGTTCCCATATGCACGTTCATGTGTATTTAGTGTTTAGCTCCCACTTATAAGTGAGAACATGTAGTATTTGGTTTTTTCATTCTTGCTTTAGTTTGCTTAGGAGGATGACCTCCAGCTCCATCCGTGTTGCTGCAAAGAACTTGATTTCATTCTTTTTTATGGCTTTATAGTACCACATTTTCTTTTTCTAGTCTACTGTTAGTGAGCACCTAGGTTGATTCCACGTGTTTGCTGATGTGAATAGCATTGCAGTGAACATACAGGTACATGTGTCTTTGTGATAGAATCAAGTGCTTTGTCTTCCAATAGTACAGTCAACTTTTCATTAAAAAACCCCAAACTAAAAATACTCTGGCTGCTGTTTTTACTGCATGACTAATCAGTATTTGTAAATCCTTTATGTATAACCATTATATTTTGAATAGATATATTAGGCAATTGATATTTTTCAATTAGCTTCATGTTTACTGAATACCCAGTATGCACCCAGTGCTGTGTAAGAGATTGAGGTAGAGGTAGGGGTGTGTCAGACATCTCTTTTGGACTCTGTGTGTTCTTTTGCTTTTGGACCCCATGAAAACCTCATCTCAGAGCCTTGGCCTCTCTCCTCAGAAAACTCAACAGGGAGTGGAATTTAGCATATTATTTCAGGGACCCATAGACCTATGAGAAAGTTCATGGGGATTTGTAGGTCCTGTGATAAGAGCCACTTGTCTTGATGATAAGACAAATCATGTGAGAGCTGGATGGTAATTTTGCCATCATCTGCTGCACTTTGGGACGTAGAGCTACTACTTTTGGGGCCCTCATAGAAGATTTTCCTTTTTAAGAATGATCTAGAAACTGAAATACTTTCCTGTCATAATAACCAGAAGAGAGGATGCTTAGGGTCCATGGATGGGAACTATTCCAGTAGCCCATGAGGAAGAGCAGCAAGAGCTCTGGAGAAAGTCTCTCTAGGCATTCTGGAGCCTTTACTTTCCTCCAGTTTGGAAATGGGGTCTGACAGCTTAGTGTCTGACACAGTCAATATGGAACCTGATTAACTGAGAAGGATTTACCATACAGACTTAACTCTGCAAGCGTTGAGCTCATGTCTGCATTTCTCTAAGAACTTATATGGCGTTCCTGCTTTTAGTTTCTGTTTAGATAAAGCAGAAATCTCTACTGGATTTACTCTGCATTCTATAAAAGCCAAAAAACAAAACCACGACAAATGGTAACATGTAAGTGAAGGACCTGTACTGCTGCTATTCTTTTTTTATTAAAAAATTGCCAACAGAAAGAGGCTTCAGTCAGTTTAAGAGAAGTATTGAGAACCTAGTTTCATGGCTTTTTATTCTTCCCTTATTAAAAATGTATGTAGTCTTCCTAATTCTTTGTGCAGCTATAGCTTTCTCTTGGATCCCAGAGTACTTAACAGCTAGGGCTGGGGAATCTCTCTCTTGTCTTTGTGAGGTATTGAAGGGTAGCAAAAGATGTTCTTTTCAGATGAGAGGATTTACAGAGGCATTTAGAATTGCCTAGAATCGTCCTCTGAAGACCTGAAGGAAACGGATGGCATGGGGGAGGCAGCAGAGGTGGTAACAGTTGGTATATGGCCAAAGTGACAAATAGGAACCTATCCTGTGAATAATAGGATGTCTTTGATGCTGCTGGTGGGATTGTAAATTGGTACAACCTCTTAAGAAGGCAACTTGATTATATATATATATGTGTGTGTGTGTGTGTGTGTGTGTGTGTGTGTATATACATATATACATAGATATGATACATATATGTGTATGTATATACATGCATATATCAAAATACTTCAACATTTTAAACACTTTAGCTGAATAATTCTTTAACCTAGGAATCTATTCTTAAGATATAGCCTAAATATGGTAAAATATTTTTGCATTATATCTTTATATTCATCAATTTTATTTATAATAATGAAAAATGGAAAGACAGCTTAAATGCTCACAATTGAGGGATTTTTATGTAAGTGGCCAAATGATAAAAATTTATGCAGTTATTAAGCTTCTTTACAAATAGAGAAACAAGGAAATAATTGGGAATCTGGTGAAGGAAATGAGGAATTTATATTAATCCATTTTTACTCTACTGATAAAGACGTACCTAAGACTGGGTAATTTATAAAGAAAAAGAGGTTTAATGGACTCATAGTTCCATGTGGCTGGGGAAGCCTCACAATTACGTTGGAAGGTGAAAGGCATGTCTTACACAGCAATAGGCAAGTGGGAAAATGAGAGCCACGTAAAAGGGGGAACACTGTATAGAAACATCAGATCTCGTGAGACTTACTTACTACTAGGAGAACAGTATAGCAGAAACTGCCTCCATGATTCCATTATTTCCCACTGGGTCCCTCTCACAATGCGTGGGAATTACGGGAGCTACAATTCAAGATGAGATTTGGGTGGAGACACAGCCAAACCATATCAGAATTCTTTTAGATTTTTTTGCCTCATACCTTTTAACATATCTTTTTCCACATTCTGTTGCTACAAAGATACTTACAAAAGTGTAGATGCCTCTGCTCCCTAATCCCAGTGTTCATCTCTCTTGGGTATGGGTTCTGAAAAGATCTCTGGCACTGTAATTTCCCATTCATCCACATCTCTGATGAGCAGAATTTCTCATGAGGAGCTCAGCTGGGGGATCACTGCAAAGCCCAATCGAGGCATACATAAGGAGATGCCTTTTTGCTAAAGAACTTGGCACACTAGGATTTTTTTTTTTTTCATTTGAAAAACTGCATTTCAGAGGAGTAGACTGATTACTTCAGACTTGAAGATAATCTTTTTTTTTTTAATTGCATTTTAGGTTTTGGGGTACATGTGAAGAACATGCAAGATTGTTGCATAGGTACACACATGACAGTGTGGTTTTCTGCCTTCCGTCTTCTCGCCTGTATCTGTCGTTTCTCCCCATGCTATCTCTTCCCACCTCCCCACCCCCCGGTCCCTCCCCCATTTCCCCCCAACGGACCCCAGTGTGTAGTGCTTCCCTCCCTGTGTCCATGTGTTCTCATTGTTCAACACCCGCCTATGAGTGAGAACATGCGGTGTTTGATTTTCTGAATCTTTATTTTATTTTCTTTTTTGAGACAAAGTCTTGCTGTGTCACCCAGGATCAAGTGCAGCGGCATGATCTTGCCTTATTGCAACCTCCGCCTCCCAGGTTCAAACAATTCTCCTGCCTTAGCCTCCTGAGTAGCTAGGATTACAGGTGCATGCTACCACACCTCGCTAATTTTTGTAACTTTAGTAGAGATGGCGTTTGGCCAGGCTGGTCCGAAACTCCTGACGTCAAGTGATCCACCTGTCTCAGCCTCTCAAACCTGCTGGAGTTACAGGTGTGAGCCACTACGTCTGGCCTTGGAGAGGATGTTTAATTCAACCTCCTTATTGTGCAGACTAGAAAACAGGCCAAGTGAATTGCCCCAAACATCACAGCTGGTAGGGACAGATATGGCATCTCCATTTACAGAGGAAGACGGTGGATGACACTGGCTTTGCCCTTCACAGCTGTGTGACTTTGGGCATATCATCTCCTGAGAGTCTCAGGAAGTGGTAAACCGAGGAGACTGTGTAAGTGCTTAGCACCATGTCTGCCATATACAAACTGCCCAGTAAATGTTAACTATTATAAACCATAACAATAAAAATAACAGTGAAAGTTAACAATCATTACTTTTTATTGTTTTTACTTTAGAAAAAGGACTCTGGCTTCTCTAAGTGTCTGAACTGTCTCAGGAAGTAGAATCCTCACCTCTTTGGGGATGTGGGATAATTGTTCAGATCATGTTCCCACATAGAGTACATAAAGCAATAATTGAATGTTTGCAGTTGGGGTGGAATAACCCATTTCTAAATACTGTAGTTAAGATCCTTTGAAACAAGCATATTACAATGCAGGTGAACCTCTGCTTTGACAACCTAGTATTTAAAAGTTTGAATTTATCAACAGATAAATTAGGGTGATTACTGTAATTACAAATGACCTCTTCACTTTGCAAGATAATTAATTTCAATAATATTTAAGTAGAGAAGCCCCCATTGATTATATTACAAGATTATTCCTGACAATTTTTCTCTAGACAATAATTAGCAAATGTAAATGGTATAAAGCAAGACATGTGATCTATTGTTGAGAGAAACTTGGCTTCTAATGATATGTCCAGAACAGTGCTTTCAGATATCATCAACGTTAAGCAATCCCGGTGCTGAAAACTGCAATAAACTCTATGGTGGGCATGTAACAAAATATGAATTATTTCAATTTTTATTTCACACAGGATGTTACCAAATCTGAAATTAAATTATAGGGAAGAGTATACCCAGGTTGGAGTGTAGTGGCATGATCCTAGCTCACTGCAACCTCTGCCTCCCAGGCTCGTGTGATCCTTCCACCTCAGCCTCCTGATTAGCTGGGTCTATAGGAACCTGCCACCATGCCCAGCTAATTTTTGTATTTTTTGTAGAGATGGGATTTCACTATGTTGCCCAGGCTGGTCTCAAACTCATTTCAAGCTATCTGCCTACCTCAGCCTTCCAAAGTGCTGGGATTACAGGTGTGAACCATGGCACCTAGCCCCCAATTTTCAATTACAACTAACATTACATGATTTAAACTTCTTTAATTTATACTTGTACATTTTTTCTTTTTATTCAAAATCTTGGTTCTTAATATTATGTCAATGTAATTAGTTATTCGTTTTATCAACAGTATATATAGAATAGTTTAAAAAATATCAATATTTCTGCTGATAATACTGTAGGTCTCTTTGTCCTTAGAATATATTCCATCATCTTTGAAATATTTATTTTCTCCATATGTTTATGCCACCAATTTGAGATAATAGTAGGTTCATCTGTTTTCAGTTTGTTTCCATGTTTTACTGATCTTTTAAAAAATGTTTATTTTTTGAATATCTAAAACATGTGATTCCAAATTCAAAGCTATTAACATGGTATATTCAGAGATGTCTATTCTAAGCTCACTACAACCTCTGCCTCCCATGTTCAAGCAATTCTTCTGCCTCAGCCTCCTAAGTAGTTGGGACTACAGACATGTGCCACTATGCCTGGCTAATTTTTGTATTTTTATTAGAGACGGGGTTTTGCCATATTGGCCAGGCTGGTCTCAAACTCCTGGCCTCAAGTGATCCACCTGCCTTGGCCTCCCAAAGTGCCGGGATTACAGGCGTGGACCACTGCGCCCCAGAGATGTCTAAATTTACCCCGTGTCCTCTTTCACCCTATGTAAACAAACTTAATAAAATGAGTTTTTGAATGATCTTTTCAGTGTTTGTCTTTTGCAAATGTAAAAATATATATTTCCTTCTTCCTAAATCTATTAAAAGGGAGCATATATTGCATTTACTGTTCTGTATATTTGAGTTTTTTTTTTTTTTTTTTTTTTGAGATGGAGTTTTGCTCTCGTTACCCAGGCTGGAATGCAATGGCACGATCTCGGCTCACCGCAACCTCCGCCTCCTGGGTTCAGGCAATTCTCCTGCCTCAGCCTCCTGAGTAGCTGGGATTACAGGCATGCGCCACCACACCCAGCTAATTTTTTGTATTTTTAGTAGAGACGGGGTTTCACCATGTTGACCAGGATGGTCTCGATCTCTTGACCTCGTGATCCACCCGCCTCGGCCTCCCAAAGTGCTGGGATTACAGGCTTGAGCCACCGCGTCCGGCCTATTTGAGTTTTTTAAATTTCTTATTTTGAAATTGTTTCAAACACAGAGGAAAATTGCAAAAATAGGGTGCAGAACTCCAATTTACCCTTCACCCAGCTTTCCCCAGTCTTCCTTTCTCATATTCATTCATCCCTTCATCTGTCTATACACACACACACACATTGTTTTTTCTTGAACCATTTAAGAGTGAGTTGCAGACAAGATGTTCCTTCATCTATAATTCCTTCAGTGTGGATTTCCTAAGAACAAGAATATTTTCTTATATAATCACAGTGCAGTTGTCAAGTAAAAAAAATTAATATTGATGCAGTATCATTATCTTCTCTGGCATAGGCCAATGTCCAGAAGAGTTTTTCCTAGATTTTTTTTCAGAATTGTTACAGTTTTAGGTCTTAGATTTTAATTCTTTTTTTTTTTCTTTTTTGGAGATGGAGTCTTACTCTGTTGCCCAGGCTGGAGTGCAGTGGTGGGATCTCGGCTCACTGCAACCTCTGCCTCCTGGATTCAATCAATTCTCCTGCCTCAGCCTCCTGAGTAGCTGGAACTACAGGGGTACACTGCCACACCCGACTAATTTTTTTTTTTTTAACATTTTAGTACAGACAGGGTTTCACTATATTGCCCAGGCTGGTCTTCAACTCTTGAGCTTAGGCAATCTGCTGCCTCGGCCTCCCAAAGTGCTAGGGTTACAGGCTTGAGCCACTGTGCCTGGCTTGAATTAATTTTGTATATGGTGAGAGATAGGTATCTAGTTTCATTCTTTTCTACTTGTGGCTGTTCAGTTTACCCGGCATAATTTGTTGAATAGATTATCATTTCCAAGGTATGCTTTTGTATGCTTTATTGATGATCAGTCAGTTATAAGTATTTGGCTTTATTTCTGGGTTCTCTATTCTGTTCCGTTGATCTGTATATCTGCTTTTATACCAGTACCATGCTGTTTTGGTTACTATAGCCTTGTAGTATAATTTCATGTTCGATAATGTGATTCCTCCAGATTTGTTCTTTTTGCTTAGGATTTCTTTTGTTATTTGGGCTCTTTTTTGGTTCCATGTGAATTTTAGAATTTTTTTCCTAATTCTGTGAAAAACAATGTTGATATTTTGATAGGAATAACATGAAATTTGTAGATTGTTTTGGGTTGTATGGTCATTTTCATGATATTGATTTTTTCAATCCATAATCAGGGAATATATTGCCATTTGTGTCATCTATGATTTCTTTCAGCAGTGTTTGGTAGTTCTACTTGTAGACATCTTTTATCCCCTTAGTTAAGTGTATTTCTAGGTATTTTATTTTATTTTTTTGCATCTATTGTAAAAGGAATTGAGTTCTTGATTTGATTTTTCAGCTTGATAGTTGTTGATGTATAGCAGTGTTACTGATTTATGTTAAGTTGATTTTTTTGTTTTGTTTTGTTTTTTGTTTTTTTTTTGAGATGGAGTCTCGCTCTGTCACCCGGGCTAGAGTGCAGTGGCACAATCTTGGCTCACTGCAACCTCCACCTCCAAGGTTCAAGCAAATCTCTACCTCAGCCTTATGAGTAGCTGGGTTTACAGGCATGTACCACCATGCCTGGCTGATTTTTGCATTTTTTAGTCGGGATGGGGTTTCACCACATTGGCCAGGCTGATCTTGAACTCCTGACCTTGTGATCTACCTGCCTTGGCCTCCCAAAGTGCTGGAATTACAGGCGTGAGCCACCGTGCCAGGCTGTACATTGATTTTTTTTTTTTTTTTTTGAGACAGAGTTTCGCTCTTGTTACCCAGGCTGGAGTGCAATGGCATGATCTCATCTCACTGCAACCTCCGCCTCCTGGGTTCAAGCAATTCTCCTGCCTCAGCCTCCTGAGTAGCTGGGATTATAGGCACGCGCCACCATGCCCAGCTAATTTTTTGTATTTTTAGTAGAGCCGGGGTTTCACCATGTTGACCAGGATGGTCTCGATCTCTTGAACTCGTGATCCACCCACCTCGGCCTCCTAAAGTGCTGGGATTACAGGCTAGAGCCACCACGCCCGGCTGTACATTGATTTTTAACCTGAGACTTTGCTGAATTAGTTTATCAGATCTAGAAGTCTTTTGAAGGAGTCTTGAGGCTTTTCTAGACATAAGATTATCTCATTGGCAAACAATGTAGTTTGACTTCTTCTTTTCCAATTTGGGTGCCCTTTATTTCTTTCTCTTGGCTGATTGCTTTTCAGACCTTACATTTTAACCAGTTATTTTGTAGAATGTCCATTATTTGGAGTTTGCCTGATATTTTCTCATGATTAGATTCAGGGTTAGCATTTGGGAAAGGGAAGCCACAGAAATGATGACATATCCATCCTAATGCATCATATTAAGAGCCACAAAATCTTGGTTTGTTCCATTTTTGGTGACGTTAACCTTCACAGTTTGATTAAGGTATGTCTTTTTTTTTCCTCCCTCTTATTTTTTGTTCACTTAACAACACTTAATTTCCACATCCTGTAAATCATCCATGCAAGTATATGGAATGCTTTCTGACTCTTTTTTAAAGCTGTAAGTTTATCCTGATCAATGTGGTTTATTCAACTTTTTCTCAATAGACTGATATTTGGACCATTTCTAGTCTTTTGCTTTTACAAATGTCAGAATATCCGTATGTATACATGTATGTATAACCATATGCATAAATCATTTAATAATTTTCCAGTTTGTTTTCAGTATAGATTCCTGGAAGTGGGATTCCTGGGTCAAAGTTAAATATATATGCAATTTTGCTATGTATTGCCAAACTTCTCTGCATAGAGAATATACCATCTTACATTCCTGTAGCAATGATTGTTTCTCCATACTGTGGCCAACAGAATATATTGTCAAACGTGGCTTTTTACTAATCTGATAGGTGAGAAATAGTATCCCTGTAGACTTTTATTTCTTTTGTTATGAGTGAGATTGAGCATCTTTTCATTTAAGGGCCACTGGCATTTGTTTTTCAGTAAATCATCTGCTCATATCTTTTGCCATTTTTTTTTTTAAATCAGGGTTTTGGTCTTTTTTTTCCCTCAAAATTTAGGAGCTAATTGTATATTAGGAATATGAGTCATGTGTGATATGTTGTAAATATTTATCTACTTTGTCATTTGTCTTTTGATTTTATTTATGTTATTTCTGTACCCCAACCACATATAACTTTTTATGTTTGAAAACTTTAAGTTTTAAGTTAAAAGTGTGGTGCAATGAACCTTTGTATTCTCCATATTTAATAAATAATTAAAATTTATCAAAAATTTTAATAAATTTGCCATATTTGTGTTATATGTCTTTATACATATAAACACCATTTTACTATTCCATCTGAAAATAAATTGTAGAGATTGTTGATACTTCATCACTAAACACTTAAGATAAACATCCTAAATGTATTAGTCCATCCTTGCATTGCCATAAAGAAGTAACCTGAGACTGGGTGCTTTATTAAAAGAAAAAAAAGAGGTTTAATTGGCTCACAGTTCTACAAACTGTATAGGAAGCATGATGCTGGCATCTGCTCTGCTTTTGGTGAGGCCTCAGGAAACTTACAATTATGGCAGAAGGCAAAGAAGGAGCAGGCACTTCACAAGGCTGGAGCAGAAGCAAGAGAGAGAGGGAGAAGGTGTTACATACTTTTAAATGACCAGATCTTATGAGAACTCACTATCGAAAGGACAGTACCAAGTAGGATGGTACAAACCATTCATGAGAAACCTATTCCCATGATCCAGTCACCTCTTACCAGGCCCTACCTCCAACACTGGGGATTACAATTCAGTATGTGATTTGGTTGGGGCACAGATCCAAACCATATTACTAAGAATAAGGACAAACCTCTGCATGTAGCTACAAACATTTTTACACCAAAAAAAAATGATGATTTGCTTATGGTATTTTTTTGTTTTACTGTGCTTTTATATAGTTTATATAGTTTGTATGCTTTTATATAATTACATTTATTAATCTCATATTAACGCTTCTGGATTTTGAAGTATTTGGTCAATTGCAGAGTATAGGAGGAAATCACCCATGTTTTATTTTAGTATTTGGATTTTTAAAAAAAATGTAATTTAGATCTTTCATTCATTTAATATTTATCCTAATATATAGCATAAGGTTAAAAATTTAATTTTATATTTTCTAAATGGCAATCTGCCCCAACATTGTTTATTAATAAGTTAACTTTTTTCTCAACTGAATGAAAATACTGCCTTTAGTATATGCTTCGTTTCTATGTGCACTTGGGTTTTTAAAAATACTTTTATTGTGTTGCATTTTCTATCTTTGGTGGTATATTAATTCAGTTGAATTGTTACTTCAATTCACTCAACAATCTCTATTCTCCTGCGGTTTAATTCTAATCACAAAGTATTCATTTCTTTTTTTTTTTTTTTTTTTTTTTTTTTTTGAGATGGAGTTTCGCTCTTGGTACCCAGGCTGGAGTGCAATGGCACGATCTCGGCTCACCGCAACCTCCGCCTCCTGGGTTCAGGCAATTCTCCTGCCTCAGCCTCCTGAGTAGCTGGGATTACAGGCACGTGCCACCATGCCCAGCTAATTTTTTGCATTTTTAGTAGAGACAGGGTTTCACCATGTTGACCAGGATGGTCTCGATCTCTCGACCTCGTGATCCACCCGCCTCGGCCTCCCAAAGTGCTGGGATTACAGGCTTGAGCCACCGCGCCCGGCCAAAGTATTCATTTCTTATACATATATACAAAAAATTTATGCCAGAATGAAATAAATATTCAATTAAATATTGATAATTTTCTTTATCATTATTCAACATCCTTTAATGAAAATTCCTCAAAAAAATGTGTATTCCAAACCTAAGTTTATTTGTAATCTTCTTTATTTAATAGAGGATAGATTTTCCTGTTTTTTATTTATTATTATTATCCATTTTATCTTCTCTTCTTATTCACAATCTGTGTATTTAAGTGTCTGCTATTTGCAAGGTAACTTGTTAGCATATGAATTGTATAAACAGGGAAAAAAGTCTGTTTCACATCTGACTCCCTGTTTCCTTTTGTTATTTGAAGAAATCAGTTTAAAATGAAGATTTTTCTGAACCACCAGGGTGCAGCTGCTGTCCTGTGAGGCCAGCCGGGGACTCCCCTATGAGCCGTTTAGTTTAGTGGCTGTTGAGTCACTAAAGTGTGGGTTCTGATGAAGCCATTGATTATTTTCTCCAGTTTTAGGAGATTCTCATTAGGCCCTGATAACCCCTAGCTTTATTTCACCTTTTACTCTGCACACAGGGAGTTGAAGGAATACGTTGTTGTATGCTAAATGCATCATTGTTTTTAATGTTCTTGTCATTTCATACCAAAGTGTTTTGGGTCTCCAGCTAAGCTCTCCTTCCTTGGTACCTGTGTTTTCTGTGTGTTCATACCTCTTTAAGGCTCACTTAAGCCTTCATCTGATTATTCTAGCCCTCTCTGATCTTGTCTTTCCCTCAGGATTCTCTGTCCCCTCATTTGGCATGAGGTCGCACATGCCTTGTGTTGTTGTATAACTATTTTCTTTAGGTCTGTTTCCCCCTAATTGAATAAGTAGGGTGGTTTGTCTGCCATCCAACCCCATTTCTTAACCCCCTGATTACTGCCCACCAGCCCACAGCATCTACTCCCTACTCTGCTCAGAGCAGCCCTGTCCCTGCTCCAAGTTACACAATGTGTTTTCCTACCTCTTTGTCTGTCTCACATTTTTCCTGCCTGAATATCCTCTGCTTCTATAGATCTATTTATCCTAATAGGTTCAGCTCAAATCTGCATCCTCTGAAACTGTCCCCAGTCTCTGTTTCATTAGCAAATTGTACAGTCCCTTTAGAACTCTTAATACATTGACGCTGGTCTTCATGAGAATGTGAGCTCCTTCACAGTTGGTGACTCTGTTTTGTTAAACTGCTGTATCTCTTGGTAAGCCTGGTATTGGGTCCATAGCACACACTTACTATGTATTGAAAAAAAATGAATCAATCTTCCTAGCCACCAGGGCACTGTTGACCCATCACCAGCCCCTCAAGAACAGTCCATCTACCTCTTTTTGACCTAGGCAGTGTTTACAGAACTTATAACACAGCTAAATGCAGTATCATGCATGTATTATATGTGATTGATTTATGCATATTAACTTTCCCATCTAAATTGTAAGTTCTTTGAAGATAGAGACCTCTCTCTAACTCCAACGTAATGAATATGCTTAATAAATTGCTTGAGTTTAATATATACTTGTTGGTTAAGTGTTGAGTATAAACCTTTCACAGGGGAGATGCTGTGCTAGACTTTCTATCTTTCTTAGTACCAAATTTAGTGCTACAATTTAGAAATAACAACTGCTACCATACATTGAGCTTCTGTTCAATGTATAGCATTACAGACATTGTATGTACGTACAGGTGGTGTTACAGTTATTTCTGAAAATGGCTATAATAACAATAGCCCTATATGGAAGATTGCATTTTTTTCATTTTGCAGATGAGAAAACAAAGGCACAGAGAGGTTAAACAGGTAAGCCAAGATCTCTCAGCCTGTAAGTGGCAGAACTAGGATCTGAATTCAGGTCTTTCTGACATTAGAGACCACAGTGCTCAATAACAAATACATGAGTTTTTATTTCACCTCTGTGATCAATTGTGGTGCTTTGTACCTGGTGGATACTTACTGCTTACCTTTCAAGAGCAGTTAAGAGCTTTAGTATGGCCGGGTGCAGTGGCTCAAGCCTGTAATCCCAGCACTTTGGGAGGCCGAGGCGGGTGGATCACGAGGTCAAGAGATCGAGACCATCCTGGTCAACATGGTGAAACCCCGTCTCTACTAAAAATACAAAAAATTAGCTGGGCCTGGTGGTGCATGCCTGTAATCCCAGCTACTCAGGAGGCTGAGGCAGGAGAATTGCCTGAACCCGGGAGGCGGAGGTTGCGGTGAGCTGAGATCGCGCCATTGCACTCCAGCCTGGGTAACAAGAGCGAAACTCCGTCTCAAAAAAAAAAAAAAAAAAAAAAAAGAGCTTTAGTATGACAGGTGTTGAGCATTCAGCTACCCTGCTCTGTTTCTCAGGCAGTATCCCTGTGACTGTGCTGGCATCTGCTGAAAGCCCTATTCTTGCCACCTCCCAAGAATAGGAAGAACAGACAAGTACATCAGGCCATCTCTGCTGAGGTTTCCATCAGAGTAAGACTCATTTAAGGCAGGGAAGAGGCTTTTCTAGAGGCTTCCTTTTTATAGAGAAGAATGAGACTGCCAAGAAGTCACCTAGTCTAGCATTTTAAATCTTGACTCTGTGGTCAGCCAGGCAGGTAACACGTCAGTTTTATTGAGTTAAAAACTCTGCCTACTATGTACTCTAATGTTCGTTGAGTGAATGGATTGTTGATCATCAGAATCACCTAAGGAATTAAAAAACATAGTACTAAGTCTCAGTCCTTACTCTAGATCTAACAGATTTTTTGGATTGGGATCAAGTAGGTTGGGTAGTCCAGATTTGGCATCTACAAATTTAATTCCCTTTCATCTTTTTATAGATAAAAGAAAATTGAAACTTAGGCAAACAGATTTAGAAAAAAGAGTTAGTTGTCAGTGAAACAGAAATGCTTTCCTATTTTCTTAGCGTTTTCTGTAACTGGAGGAATTTCCCCTTCAAACTTGCATGGCAGGGGCCAGTGAGTATAGTGGGAAGCATGTCCTTTTAGAACTAATGCATATTTTATATTTGATCGGATGTTTGAACGCTTGCTTGTGTTCTGTGCTAGGTGCTAGGTTTGGAGTTTCAAGGAATCTTTAGTTCTGGGGGCTCTCAGTGCAGTATGAAGCATATATTGTAAGTAAATAACTGTATTAAAATAACTATTAAGTAAGCCTCTTTCCATGGGAAATCACTGACTTAACTATTCCTGGCCCGCATACCTCGACAGCTAATATAATAAAGACCCTAATATCTCTGTGCTCCCCTTTCTGCCCTTTTGTGGCTTGTTACCGGTCACAGAATCAGCTGCATTTTAATAATGCAGTAAGCCACAATAAGGCAGAAAGTGGAGCACAGAGATATTAGGGTCTTTATTATATCAGCTGTTGAGGTATGTGGACCAGGAATAGTTAAATCCGTGATTTCCCATAGAAAGAAACTCTCATTTAGGTTGGTAAACAGACTGATCCAAAGTGCAATGTCCTTGCAGGGACATTTCCCTGGGAGGTTGGAAAGTATTCAAAGGTGATTTGATTTAGCTGCTGTCCAAGCTCAGTAGAAACAGCCCGTTTTATGGGTCTCTTGGACCATTCTGTGGGGTCCAGTGTTATCCGGTGGCATTTTTTTTTTTTTTGATGGTGGTGGGGTTGAGATTAAGATAAAGAGAGGAGGAGAAGGCACCAAGGTGGACAGAAAATGATTTTACATATGGCCTCAGTCAGTATGTCTGGCTTTTAGTCCTCGTACTGCTGTGAAACTTTGGGCGAGTATTTACATTTCTCTAATCTTTAGGCCTCTTACCCATGAAATAGAGGTAGCACCCTTGTTTATTTATTTTGTGGGATTGTCACCAGGATCAAATGAGATGTGTGAAAATACTTTGAAACTGTAAACTGCACAGTGAAGTGTCCTTTAAATGACTATCAGGAAATCTATTTGGTGGTAATGGCATGTGTGTGTCCCAGACATGTGATCCCTAGGCCTGTCTGGAAGGTGGGCTGAAACATTATGATCACAGTGGAGGATTGTGGAAAGTTTCAAAGTACAGTTCCTGGGAAGGTGAAGGACGCCTGACTCTGCCAAATACTGGATGTACTATACCAAACATAGTGTTCCCTCTAACAGAAAGTGATGGCATCCTTGGATTCTTTGGGAAGGTGAAGCATGTTGGAGGAAATGCAACTCAGATATGCCTCCTGAGGCAAGAGAATCCATAGAAAGAAGCCTGTGATGGGAGGATTTACATCTGGAGAGATTAGAGTAGAGGGATACAAAGTGATGCTAGTATGTAAAATCATTTTCTACTCACCTCGATGAGATCATCACAGGAGAAATGACCTTTGTAGAAAGATAAAGTCAAGAAAAAAAGTAGAGCTTTCTCCCTGACCTTCAGGTCTAGTGAAACACAGGAGAAATGCCTTTGGACAGAATTATCTGATAAAGTGAGATCACAGGAGTTGGATGATTATTATTTAATAATAACACTTAATAAATGTTCAGCCTAATCTTAGCTTATTAAAGCAATATGGAAAGTAGTGGTATACTTGGTTTGAAACTGTCATTGGTATAAAATATTTTTATGATGACATAATGGGAATCTGTAGCAGAGCTTCCTAACCCACAGGTCTCCATAATGATTCCTCCAGCCCTGAGAATCTATGAGCGACACCTCTTGGGTTCCACACTTCTTCAGTTTTCCCCAATTACCAATGTTCTGGGTGCCATGAACAAAGGTCTGTTTCTGAAACCAGAGCTCTCTTCTTGCTGAGATTCTCCACTTTGCCTGAATGTGCCCCAATTTCCTTGTTTGCTCTGGCTTTTCTGTTAGAGCTATACATTTACTTGTCTTTTCTTTTGTAATCTTGACTTGGCACCTAATGGAAACTTCTGTGTCAGTGAGATCCATGTGATAGTAAATGATGGAATATTGCAATATCATGTGTTGGCTGAGATTTCTGGGTCCATTGCTTTAGATCCCATCTGAGTTCATTCTATAGCAGTCATTTACCTAAAATCTTTTTCAGGTGTGTGCTTATTATATTAGTCCACTTAATTTATCTGTATTCTTGGGTTTAATCTTTGAAATTTTGAATTAAACTGTGTTAACAAAGACAAGTCATTTTATTAGATGAGCTGTGTTGGTTATGCTTTTCTAAGTTACCCTAGAAGATCTTTCAACCTTAACAAGTGTTTTGTCATATTTTATCCTTTATCTGTCTTATCTATTGATTATTGCCTAGGACCAAGTGCCATAGGTATCATACCTGTCTTGGTTGCCATTATGCCTGAACTCAGAAACCATTTATAGTTTTCTCTAAAAGTCTATAAATGAGATCATACTCTCTTGCTGTCTTATTCTAAAAGTGTGATATTTTATGTGAATTAGACTTTAGAACAATCTCTCCTTTTTATAATCTGGCAGCAGTATAAATTGTTGATGTTTATTATTCCATCCCTTTTACATGATAGATGAGTCTGTTCAATTTTAGCTTTTGAGTGACTCATACATGGTTAACATTCTGCTTTGGTGTTGGGTGGTCTTTAGCATTTTATTGGACTATTTTATGAAACATCTCCAAAGAAATATGTTGGAACTGGTATTTATTGCCTTAATCTTATTGTCTGTATTGAGAAGTTGCTAACTAAATGTTTTCTCCAGCTTTACCTTAATTGCAGTGTGGTTAATTCCTCTCAACTGCAGGAAGCCAAGGTATTTATAGATTGTTGTTATTATTTTTGTGGCCGGTAGAAGTAATCGGCATTCAACGAGTGCCAAGAACATGCTTGGCATGAAGTAGAACATAGAATTAGAGCCAGTTCCCGGCCCCTTGAACTTGACGTGAGATGAGCTAACTGGGGAGGACAGAAGGAAGAGAAGACATTTTCAGAAAATTGTATCTCTTCTGAAATTAGGAGAAGATAAATTTCAGTTTAAAAGAAAACCTTAAGAATTCAATTAATAGGATAAAACACAGGTGAAACAGTCATTAAAAGCTAAGGCAGCATGTATGCTAAATTCATGAATCTAAGCAGTGAGTCATAGCAAGCCCTGGTATAATGGATAATTTATCTCACAGGAAAACTGGGCTGGGAACAGTGCCTCACACCTGTAATCCTAGCACTTTGGGAGGCCGAGGTGGGCAGATCACATGAGGCCAGAAGTTCGAGACCAGCCTGGCCAACATGGCAACACCCCAGCTCTGCTAAAAATACAAAAATAAGCCAGGAGTGGAGGTGCACTTGTAATTCCAGCTACTTGGGAGGCTGAGGCATGAAAATTGCTTGAACCAGGAGGCGGAGCTTGCAGTGAGCTGAGATCATACTAGTGCACTCCAGTCTTAAAAAAAAAAGGAAGCAAGACTATTGTGCTGTAAATGTGGGAGGAGAGGAAGGAGAGTAGGAAAAATTTCAGATGTAGAGATGCATTTAGTGGAAGGATTAAGGAATCCTGAAAATTACCCTGAATTCATTTCCCTCTCTAACAGCCACATCTGATCCCTTTCCAAGCCTTGTCCCTATTACCTCCCAGATATCCTCTCATTCTATGCCTGATTTCTTTTGCTCTGTTTTGGATTCTTTTTATATGTCACTGGTCTCTTATCCTGTCCCCTCCAATCTATCATCTGTGGAGCAGCCATGTAAACCTGATCAAAGTTTGTTGCTCAGAATCCTTAGGTAACAGTTCATGACTTAGAGTAGCAATGCAAGGCCCTCATGCCCTGACCCTGCCTGCCTGTTCAGCCTCATCTTACCTGGCAGAGGACTTGTAGCATCTGAACACACCAATAGGCCATGCTGACCCTACTCTTCCATTTTCATGCATGCTGGTGTTCTTGCCTAGAATGAGCCACCTTCTCTGTGTCTACCCAACCAACTATTCATCCTTCAAGTTCAAAAATTACCTGCTCTATGAGTACTTCTGACTTGCACTCAAGTGAATTAGGTGTTTTTGCCGTTTGTCTGTGCTTCTACTGAACTTGGTAGATATAACCTTATTACAGCAGTGACTTTAGCACGTTGTCAGTGTTGAATCACATGTCTCTCTGTTAACGCTTAGAAGACAGATGTCATGTCTTTTGGTTTTTATGTCCTCAGAGGTAATGGTTGCTGGCTGATGGAAGGACTGGCTGGGTCATGTCAGGCTGCAGGCTCCTCAAGGACAGTGTGCATACGGAGTATCTGCAAAGGCTTTCAACTTTCATATACTGCAAGGGGGAAAGACAGGCTCTTGGAACCATGGGAAGATGAATTTATTTCTCATTCTGGAAGGTTTCCAGTACTGGAGGACAGGAACAGTTGGTACAAATGTCCTGGATTTGTGGATATAATCTTGATGGGGGGGACACCTGTTCTGTCTGCGGAACTGGCATTTATTTTGGACCCTGAGAAAGGGAAGCCTTCTGCATCTCCCAAGGGGGTAGTCAGGTTTGTGCAGGGAGGTTGCAGACCCAGGTTTGCTTTGTAATACAATTACCCTCACCATCTGGGGTTCTGCCTTAAAGCATGAGGGTGGCTTGAACACTTCTGACCTCTGGAAATTCTGGGACAGTAACTGAATTTTCCAAAAGTGGCAAACAGGCTGACTTTTGGGAACATTAAAGCCCCCTCCTAAATGAACTTTGTGCATGTAGTGGACCACATTTCATTTGAGTTGTCCATGTTACTTAAATTTGTTTAGGAATGGAAGATTAAAAATTGATTATTTTGTAGTAGGAACTTTAAGCATTTTAAAATTTGTTTAAAAATTATTTTTCATTTACTTTCCTGTGTATATACAACTGTTGTATAGTGTTGTAGGGGATATGATTTAGGTATATAATGTAGTCTAGAATCCTGAGATTCTGGGAGTCTAGTGAAAGCTATGTGATAGAAGTAAATGAAGACATTAAAACAACCCGTTATTACTACAAAAATGGCCTCAAAAAATGCTGTACGTCATTCTTCAGAGGAGCAGGGTACTGCTACTCCAGGTACTGGCCTGGAGTAGCCAGGGAGTACTTCATAGGGAAGAAAATGCAATTTGAGCTGGATCTTGAAGTGAGGTAGAATCTGAAGAAGTATAATAGAGAGAAAAGTAGGTAGTTCTGGGGCAGGAAAATAGCCACTGAGATGGGGATTCTTTATTAAATTTTTATTTTAATGTATGGTGTTATTTGAGCAAGTATTTTATGATATAAATCTAGGCTTATGATCCGCCCACTCTCTTAGTCTTATCTAACCTCTTTTAATTCTTTGAATACCTACCATGTACTCACTACTGGGCTAGATACAAAATAAATGCAAGACATTCTTTTCTTTATGGAGCTTCATTCTTGTCGCTTCATATTGTTTGGAAAAACATAGAACTAGCAGCAGTTTTTGGAAATGAGAATGTAAAATTAGAACTTTAGATTCTGTCTTGCTGGTATAATACCCTGGCTTACTGTCATTCTGTCACTGCTTTCCAGGTGTGTGCTTTTTCTTTTCTCTCATGCTGCCGAGGCGGGTAAATGGCTACTCTTTACCTTTCACAGACAGGCAATTCAATGTCGGGTGATTTGTCAAAGTTTAATGAGACTAGTTGGTAGAAGAACCATAGTGAGATGTTTGTGTTTTTGTGTGTTTGTTTAAAAATTGCTTTTCAGCTGGCTGTAGCATGAAGGGAGCTGCCTTGGAGCAGTCAGAAGTACCTCCTAGCTTTTCTGGGATGAATACTGCCCTTCCAAACATGCTCTGGAATTTTAGAAAGAGGTGTAATACATCAGGTCAACCAGAGTGCAGGTCAGAGTGCAGCAGCTCTGAGTCTGCTCCTGAGGAATTAGTGACTCATATGAAAAGCACCTTGGACTTGCCCGTGAAGATTCTGAGATCCTCATCAACTTGGCACTTGATATCTGAATTTCCATTCTACCTTCAGTCCTCTTGGGCCTTGGTTTTAGTGGAGGAAGGAGCTGAGAGTTGGAGTGGATCTTCCTCTACTTCTTTGACTTTGTCTTTGATAGACATCCCTGTCACAGATTAGGAGGCAAAGCACAACTCGCATTTGCACTCAGCCTCCTGCAGCAATGCCACTTCTCAACATTTTCTTTCCATCTATCTCTTCTTGGTCAGTTTTAGCCTCTCAGCCACGTCGATAAGCACATTCAGATTCTGGGCCACCCCTGCCACCCTGAGAGCCATTCGTCTGTCCTTCTGCACATCCAGGGCACTACTGATTTGCCATTTGCTTGCAGCGTAACTGGATCTGGGTTGGCGTGTACTTCTGGAAAGTTTTCTATCTATTTATCAGAGTTAATGTTACCCATCACCATGGTTTCTAGGATTGCTGTTTGGGATCAGCACAGAGTGTTGTTGCTAACCATTTTTTGCCATGAAGCACTTAGAGGTAAACCTTAGAGCTGTGTTTTTATTTTCAAAAATCTGTATATGAGGGTCTTCTTAATTTTTTAATTTTTATCTATTTATTTTTGAGACAGAGTCTTGCTCTGTTGCCCAGGCTGGAGTGCGATCTTGGCTCACTGCAATCTCCGCCTCCTGGGTTCAAGCAATTCTTCTGCCTCAGCTCCCAAGTAGTTGGGAATATAGGTGCACACCACCATGCCCAGCTAATTTTTGTATTTTTTAGTAGAGATGGGGTTTCACTATGTTGGCCAGGCTGGTCTTGAACTCCTGACCTGGTGATCTACCCACCTCAGCCTCCCAAAGTGCCGGGATTGTAGGCAAGAGACACTGCACCTAGGCAAGGATCTTTTTCTGCCCTTTCTCTGCTTGATTTCAAAACCCATCTTCTTCTTGTTCAGTTGCCTGCCCCTCATTCTGCTGTCTCATGAATTAAAAAAACTCATGCCTTCTCCCCTCCGTGGTTGCTCAGGATCTCCCCTGAGCCTTCATGTATGCATATGTGTACACACATACATGTAATTGGGTCTTGCTGTGTTGTGTACCTTGATGGACATTTCTCTTGTGGCTGTTCATATTGATCTCCTTTCTACATAACCACTTAGGAAACCACAGACGGAGCACCCTCTTTAAAGGAAAGCAAGCAAGCCATGATTGCTTTGGAGTGTGTACGTAAGCATATACAGGTCTGAGAGAATTCTAGGTGGGTAAGAGAGGGTGCTGGTGTGGTCAGTGAAGCCGCTCTTGATACCTCACATTAAATGCTACATGTAACCCCAAGAAACAGGGTGCATTGACACCTCCTTTTTAAAAAAAATGCATAATCTATTGATTTGGTAAATAAAACTCTAGTTGGTGTAGCAAATATGCACAGTGTATTATTAGCCAATTGCCTGAAAACCTAACAGCTGAAAATAATCATGATCATTTATTATCACATAGTTTCTGTGAGTCAAGTTTGCAGAGGAAACAGCCTGGTGGTTCTTGCTCAAGGTCTCTCAGGAGATTGCAGTTAGTTTAAGTTTCTGTTGTGCAGTTGTGGGAGGTGGTGATGGTAGGAAACGTGGTTTCCCTTTGGCTTGGTTTTGTAAATGTGGGCAGAGTGGCCCAAGAGGATAAGACTTTGTGGAGATGGGTGGGAAGGGTTTGCAGTTTTTAGAATTTGTATAAAAATACATACATTGAAATTAATAATAATATTAATTATTAATGATTGTGTGTTCTACTCTTGAATAGCTTTTTATTTTATTCATTTGGTTCCCCAGGTCCGTCCTAGATAGATGGTGGAGGGAGAAGCTGGTGTGGCTGAGTACTAGTTTTTGAAGAACATCTCTGTGACCCTGGCAAGCTGGAGCCAGAGGCTTGGGCTCCTGTCCGCCTGGGGACCATCGGGAAGGACTGAGCTTGCTCTCTCAGCACCCGTTTCTTCCTTACTTTTCCGTGACTGCACTTAGGATCCAAGGCACTGAAAAAGCCCTTCTCTAAGAGAGGTCGTGTGCTTAGCTGGCAAGGCTGCAGGCAGCACCTGCAGCAGCCCTGCTGTGCCAGGGGTGTTTTACTGTCTTGCCAGTGAAACCATTCTTGAGGAAGGGGAGGGGACACTGCATCTAAGGCAGTTAGCCAGAGTTGGGGGTTCACACAGGGCCAGGGATTCCTGGGATGTGGGACTTTCACTGCTAAAACCAGGGCAGTGCCAGGCAAACTGGGATGGTTGGTCAACCTAACTATACTTGCAGATGCTTCCTGGTTGGCCTCCACCTCTACTGCTCTTGCCCTTGCTTCTTGAACCTGAGTAAGGTAGCTCATGATAGGTAAGCATCTGGCAGAAGGCTCCCTCGGGGATGAGGACCCTGGCTCAGGGCGTGTTGTATTTCCCTTTGCCTTAGTGGCTACCTCTCAGCTCATCCTGGGTTTTGACCTCATTCCCTCCTTAGTTGTTATCTTCTTGGGACCTTCCAGAACTCTAGGGATGAGGTGGGTGAAGACCACAAGGCTCTAACCACCAATACGCTATGTTTCTGTTTGGTGCTGAAAGATTGCAGCGGTTTCTCTGGGCTGGAAGCCAGTGTGGCCCTGTGGCTTGCTTCCTCTTTGTTTCTGTGGGTGGGAGCTCTACCATGCTGTCCATTCCAAAGACAAGCCTGGACACTATCTGTCAGGGACTTACACATATTCTGTGAATGGGAAAGGACTGATGACAATAAGATGTTCACAGGTTTCAGTGCTGGAGGAGCAGTTGGAGGCTCACTTCTGGGATTTTGCTTTGTTGAATGGGATATATGGAGGGAATGTTGAAAAGGCTTTGTTATGAGAGGAGGAGAAAGAGATAAGGCCACTGGTGCAGTGGAATAACTGTGTGTGGGAAGAACGGGGACCTCTATCAGGGATGTTTGTTTAGCTCCGTGGTAGGTAAAATGAATCTTTCACCACAAAAAAACTTTACTAAAATATCAGTTGCTCCTTAAAAATAGCTTTTGTCAGACACATCTGAACCCTTGCTGTGGTTCATTGGCATCTCTCAGAATGGGAGCCAAGCCATGTGATTTGAAGTTCAATTCCTTAGCTAGAGTTGCAGTCTTACTGAGAAAGTCTTACTTTGTCACCCAGGCTGGAGCAGTGTGTGATCTTGGCTCACTGCAACCTCTGCCTCCCTGGTTCAAGTGATTCTCATGCCTCAGATGCCTGAATAGTTGGGATTACAGGTGTGCACCACCATGCACAGCTGATTTTTTGTATTTTTAGTAGAGATGGGGTTTCACCATATTGGCCAGGCTGGTCTTGAACTCCTAGCCTCAAGTGATCCACCCGCCTTAGCCTACCGAAGTGCTGGGATTACAGGTAGGAGCCACTGCGCCCAGCCTGAAGTCTTATATTTGTTTCCTGAAGCATTTCTCTGTGTACCAGAGAAGACTTTTGCCTGCAGGCCCTCTGTTTTCATCCAGAACTACTTCCTTTTTTCTTACCTGGTTCCTTTTGTATTCATTCACGATCCTCCAGACAATCATTTCTTTGCTAGGACAGAGTATAGTCATTCTATACATATGTTATTAGAATCAAGGGCACATGTGCAGGTCTGTTACATGGGTATACCAATTGTTTAGCTCCCATTTATAAGTGAGAACTTACAGTAGCTGATTTTCCTTTTCTGTGTTAATTCTCTTATGATAATGGCCCCACC
The DNA here is from genome assembly GCF_048565385.1 of Saimiri boliviensis. Lineage (NCBI taxonomy): Eukaryota > Metazoa > Chordata > Mammalia > Primates > Cebidae > Saimiri > Saimiri boliviensis. Next base: position 29,909,896 of record NC_133467.1, on the reverse strand, counting down.
TGCATGCATGTTGCTTCAGAGGACATGATTTCATTCTTTTTTTACGGCTGAATATATTCCATGGTGCATATGTAGCATATTTTATTTATCCAATTCAATGTTGATGGACACCTGGATTGAATCTATGCCTTTGCTATTGTGAATAATGCTGCAATGAACATATGAGTGCATGTGTCTTTTTGGTAGAACGATTTATTTTCCTTTGGGTATATATCCAGTAATGGGTTTGCTGGGTCAAATGCTAGTTCAACTCTTAGTTCTTTGAGAAATCTCCAGACCTCTCCACAGTAGCTGGACTAATTTATATTCCCACCAACAGTATATAAGCATGTCCTTTTTTTCCACAGCCTGGCCAACATCTCTCATTTTTTTACTTTTTAACAAAAGCCATTCCAATCGGTGTGAGATGGTATCTCACTGTGGTTTTGATTTGCGTTTCTCTAGTGATGCTGAGCATTTTTTCATGTTTGTTGGCTTTGTGTATATTTTCTCTTGAGAAGTGTCTATTGATGTTCTTTGCTTACTTTTTATTGGATTTGTTTTTATGCTTGTTGATTTTTTGAAGTTATTAAGCCTTTGTTGGATGCATAGTTTGCAAATATTTACTACCATTCTGTAGGTTGTTTGTTTACAACCTCTTTTCTTCTTGCCTCCTTATCTTTGACAAATAGAAAATGCTCCATAATTTTTAAATAAAGGAATGAAGCTTCAGTATGAAATACTAGGTGCTTTTCCTACATGGTCTCATTTAATCACCCTGATAATCTTGCAAAGTTTCACCTCATAAATAAGGAAGCTGAGGTGCAGGGAGGTTGACCAGATGGCTCAAATTCATAGAGCAGCTAGAAAGTGGTGGAGCTGGAATTGGAACCAGTGAGTCTTTCCATGTGATTCTAATATATATTTTTATTTTTAGAGCATTGGCTTTGAAGCCAGGATAGCTGGGTCACAGTTTCTCTCACTTTCACTCTGTAGCTGAGTGACCTTGAACAAGACTCCCGATCATTGAACATTAGTCAGTCCTGTCCTGTTGGAATAAAACAAGATATGGAGCCGAAAGACCTCAGAGCTACTTTCTAGTGCTGATGTCTCTTCCCTCTTTGTTTCTGGGAAAATCTGTCCTCACTGTCCATGTGTTCCCCTCACCTCTGCCTCCTTTCAGTGGCCACCCTTGTGTACTCTTTTCTCTTTGATCGACTTCTTTGATTATTTTGTGGCTTTTCTTGCTGTCTCTCTTTTCACATTTTGGTTAGAGGAATTAATGCCAGGATTTGATTTCTCAGACTTTCTACTTCCTTTAGCTTACTTGGATTACCTTATCTGAAAAATCGTTGCAAAAGTAGTTGCTGTTTTGTGATGCTGCTGCTGATGTTAATGAGAATGATTAATTCCTCTGCTATGAGGACTGTTGGGTGGATCACCATAGGAAGTTGGGTAATAAGATGAAGTCTTTATAGTATGGGAGGTGTGGGACTGCCTGAGGTAGGTAAAGAACTAGATAACATCTTAAAGTTTCTTGCTTAAAAACAGGAAAAGCTATCATTTGTCCATTCATTTGTTTGGTGGGCCAAGCTTTGTACGCTCAGGATACAGTGGTGACAACAACAGTTATACCTTGGAGCTACCAATGCAGTCTAATTTGTGGAGGCACACTTAATCTAAGAATCAAACAGATTAACTCACAACTCTAATGAGTGGAATCAAGTATAACAGGGAGAACTAACTTAGATGTGGAGCTGAAAGAAGATCTAAATGGCAATTACTTCATATATATTATTTTATTAAATCTTTGCAGTGGTTCTGTAAGGAAAATGGATAGAAGTGACAAGAGTGGACATCCTTGTCTTGTTCCTGATCTTAAAGGAAAAACATTCAGTTTCCCCCCATTAAATAGGATGTGGGTTTTTGTAGAAACTCTTTATTAGTTTGAGGAAGTTCCTTCCTATCCATAATTTGTTGTTTGTCTGTGTTTAAATCATGAAAGGGTATGAAAGGGTGTTGGATTTTGTCAAACGTGGGGTTTTTTTTTTTTTTTTTGGTCTTTTGAGATGAGCAAATGGTCATATGTTGAACCAACTTTTTATTCTTGGGGTAAATTCCACTTGATCATTGTGTATGATCCTTTTTGTACATTGCCGAATTTGTCTTGCTAGTACTTTCTTGAGGATTGGAGGACAATCATTGTCAAAGGCAAAAGCATATGTAGCATATTGTCATCTTTCTTTCTGTTAACAGTGTAGAAAGCTTTAGAAAAATCCTAAAAATCAGTTTCAAGGACTCAAAATGTATACTATTAATAGTAGTCTAGAACCATTTCCCACAGGGTCATTGCTGATTTGTAACTTACATATTAGTGATGTATGTGAAGCTTATTCCAGCTTGTAAGACTCCATTGTTAGGAGAGTGTGGAGTATATTTTAGAGAGATTTCTAATTAAGAGAGTTTAAAATATAGAAAACTTTATATTTAAATGAGGAACATGCCAGTTATCTGGAAAATTTTACTCATTTATGGGGTTTCATTCAGCAGTGTGGCTGACAAATAGTTAATGACTATACTGCACACCCCGCATTCCCAACTCCAGGAAGCCTTTTCCTGGTCACAACCTGCTCAATCAGCAGGGACGCATGACAGTGTGTTTACCTCAAACTGAGCCCAACCCATGAGGTTCTGTGAGCAGTGTCATAGTTAGCCATTCTCTGAGGAGGGGTGGCAGGTGAGGGTGTTTGCCAGTTGTCTGTGTGGTCTGGTCACTGGTGACACTCTGCTTGTGCCATTCACCACTTGCATCTTCACTCCTCTTTGATTCTATTTAGACTAATTTCTTGATTCTGCCCTTCCATTTTCTCTGGCATTTTAGATCACCTCTGTGTATGGCCGTTAGTCTATAGAATTCAAGGAGGTTGTTATTGTAAAGCTGTAAATTCTGTACCTTTAAGATTTCCTTGGCCCACAAAGCAAGAACATGATAATACAAAGAATGTTATCTCTTTATGATTGTATAATATTTTATAATCTATAAAACTTCGATCTGCATTATTGAATTTGGATTTGCTGTGGTACCAATCATGGCTCACTGTAGCCTTGACATCCTGGGCTTAAGCGATCCTTCCACTGTGGCCTCCTGAGTAGCTGGGACTATAAGCATGTAACACCATGCCCAGCTAATTTTTTTCATTTTTATTTTGTATAGAGATGAGGTCTTCCTATGTTGCCTAGGCTGGTCTTGAACTCCTGGGCTCAAGTCATCACGCCACCTCAGTCTCTCAAAGTGCTGGGATTTCAGGAGTGAGCCATCATGTCTGGCCCATCTAATTTTGATTCTTATGAGAAACCTGACGTGTAGGTAGTACAGATACTAGGTATATTTCATGAATGAAATAAAGGCTTGGTGAATTTAAATACTTAGAATTTAGGAGGTACAGGATGTTGGTGCTGTGCAAAGCTAAGTGCTTTCATTCTTCATGTGAAGAATAAGGGATCTCTCTGTTGTCATCCACCAGCCTTCTGATTTCTTCAGTTTTACTATTCTTCTCCAGTAGTTGGATGACCGTTTCCCTTCTTCAGTGTCATGGCTCCATTTTTATTTATGTATACCTTTAATTCCATTCCCAGAGTCATTCAAATGAATCAAATCGAGATCCCCGTTTCATTCCCTGCAAATCTTGGTACCGCATCCTTTTTCGTGGATGTGTTTTTGACCTTCTGACCATTCAGGTGTCCATACACAGGCATCCTCGTCTAGCTCAATTTGAGTTTAATGCAGTGAACTGAGCCTTACTGGGGCATGGGCATCCTGATTGCTTATTTCCTACTGAAGTATTAGCGAGGCGGTACAGGAGAGGGAGTCCTACACTGGTTCTGATTCTGCTGCCACAAGCTACATTATCATTCTTCCTCTGAGCCTTGATTTTCCCTACTATAAAATGAAGGGTTAGATCAAATCATATTTGAGGCGGCTTAAACTCTGTCATTGGATCTGACTTCTTTATTGGTTTTCTGGTGATCTTTGCTCACCTTTCCATTCCTGGTTTATCTGATACAGGTGATGATTTTAATGACCATACAGCCTTTATAAGTGTATCCCATTGCCTCACACCATGCGTTGGACTTTCTTTTCCCTAGGAGAAAATAACCTCCTGGTCAAGTCAGCATCCCAGGTAGGCACAGCAGAAAGTGCTGCCTGTCCAGAGTGCAGCCAGGCCTCTGCCTCACACCTGCCTCTGTGACATGAACCAGAGATTTTAATCACCAAGCTGAGGCGTTTATTCAGGAGCTAAGAGTTGAAAGGCCAGAACAGTTTCTCTGTCTTCCTGCTTTTTTCCTCTCCTCTTTGCTGTATCCCTCAGGCCCTCATAATAAAGAAAAATAATCAGGCCAACCCATCTAAGCTTTTGCTAATAGAGACTAAAAGAACTGAAAGAGACAGCCTCCCCATGGGCAAGCTGGTTGGCTTGTTCTGTCTTACCCTCTGTCCCTTTTAGAGACTTGCATGGCATTAGCATAAAGACAAGTCATCACAATTATTTTGCACCCAGCCCCTTAATGTTGAGGAGCAGGAAGGATTCTGCTGTGATCTCCGGCACATTCATCGGCCCCCGCTGAGCTACTGATCAATAGTGACACAGTTGCATCAGATGGCCTTCAAATAGTGCTTCCTTTTTCAGATGGGCTGGGAGAGAGAGGAAGAAATATAAGTGCCTCATTCCTCTTAGACTACAAATAAATGAAGACGTGGTGTGCAGCTGCATTTCAAGCATTTTGGAAGCTTTTCTGGTGTATGTGAGGGGTGGGTGGGGGGTTTGCACTGAGGCTTCTGTCTTGATTGCAGTTGAGAGCAAGGATGCTGGTAAATGTCCACATATGCTATTCCAGTCTCTATCCCCACGTCCCTTACGCCCTAGCACCTGGAGAGCACTGAGCAAGCCTCAGGAGTGGGGAGTGGGACACCCTAATGCAACTTTTCTCTTTTTCCTCCCCTCCCCCAGAGTATTTAGTAGAAGGTCACTGGCTGAGTGTGTGCCCTGGAATCTGGGGCCGCTCCTGCTGCTGCAGTTAATGCTGCTTTGTTCCATGCTAAATGAGGCGAGAACTTTCACCCTGGTCACATTCATAATCCCGCTCAGCAGGACGCTCAGCTGTGCACAAGAGCAGTTTCTGCAGGCAGGGAAGGGTTTTCCCTTTGGAAAGTCCGTTGGAAAGCTCCTTTGGTTCTCTGTTTCTGGAAGCTGTCAGGACAGACGATAGGTTCAGGGACTAACTCGGATGGGCAATCTCAGCCAGGGATTTCTAGGCACAACTAGGGTATCAGATTTCTTTGTGCTTGTGTGTGTTTTGGAGAAAGAGGATACAGTGTGATGAGACAAGCGGAATATGAGGATTTGGGCAGGGAGACGACTGCATTTGGGACCCCTAAGGGAGAGAGCTGGGAAGAATGCAGGGGTGGGGATCCTAGACTAGAAGCCAGGATCCTGGGGGAGACTGAGTCCCTTCTCTGCCATCTGCTAACTGCTTTGGGCCTGTTGTCCTCTGTAAAAAAGGGAGTTACCCCTGAAACTCACATGGTATATACTGTGGGCTGCTGTAGACTAGCAGCTTCAAAGAGGAGATGAGAGCTGGGAGTACAGCAGAGGCGGGGACCTTTACATTATGTCTGTTTCTGGGGGCCCTGTCCTTTCCTGTGGCCTTGTCTGCACTAGCTAGTCAGTGGGGTTTTAACAGACCCACAACAGAAGATTCTGCTAGCCTCTTCTGAAGCATGTTTTCTTGTTCTTAATAATAGTTAACTTGGCTGGTCTTAAATCCTAAATCTGCCTCCCCTGATTTGGGCAGATTAGGTGGGCAGCAGTTAAAATCTCCACTCGATTTTCTTGTTCTTCCAACTGCCCCCTTCTGCTGGCTTTCTTGGAGTTTTCTGAGCACATGTACAGTTGGGGTCCTGAAGACCTGGCTGAGGTTTTGGAGGCTTCCCCTCTTTGACTCCCTCCTGCCTGCCCTCGCTTTAAGCTCCATGATTGTTGCAATCTCTGGTTTCCAACTCCCCAGGCTGCCAGAGCGAGCTTTCCTGCCTGAGCTCCAGCTAGCCTGTGCTGTGCCTGTGGGGTTGTGCTGTCAGAGGAGGATGCCACACACCCAGGCCTCACCAAGAACAGTTCCCTTCTTTCAAAGCTTGACTTCCCGTAATCTCTGCCTGTTTTAGTCTCTTTCCAGGACTTTCCAAGTTACTGCTATGATCTTAAACAATAGACTTTATTTTTTAGAGAAGTTTTAGGTTTACAGAAATATTGAGAGGCAAGGCCAGAGTTCTCATATATTCCCTTCCTCCCCAACTTCCCTATTATTCACATATCTTGCATTGGTGTAGTACATTAGTTACAATTGATGAGCCAATATTGGTACATTATTATGAACTAACATTCACAGTTTATATTGTGGTTCACTTTTTGTGTCCTACATTCTATGCAGAGCTATTTTTTTATATATCTTGTTCAGAGTTCCTGTTTGTTACTTGTGGGAGGCTTAGTCTGATACTAAGTACTCCAACTTTATTAGAAGCAGAATAATCTGATGCATTTATTTTTGATTAATATATTATTTTTCCCTTGTCTCTGGAAGCACCCAACATAAACATTGTGAATAAAGGGAGTTTCCAGAAGAAGGTGATGGCAGAGAGCCTAACAAGTCTATAGATGGTGATTATATTGGTGAATATATAAAGCTGTGCTGTCTTGCTACTTTTCATATTATGATTCATATACTGGGGGTACAACAGTACAGTTTATCAGTGTCTTCAGAAGTTAATCTCCAGAAAATAGGGTGGAAGCAAGAAAATGAAAGCACTTTATGAAGTATTAACTTAGTACTGAGGCTGAGGTTGTGCAGAGACTTATAAAAATTTGAAGTCCTTCAGTTAACTTTATTTGCAGTTAGCTCCTGCTTGTCTGGAAAATGCAGCCACAGAGAGAACAGCTACAGATAACCCCATATCTTGATTACCTATACAGTTTGCATCTTCAGTTTTTTTTTTTCTTTCTAGATGTTAATGGAAAAGAAGCAGTCCCTGATATTTTTAAACTCCTTTACCTTATTTCCCCTTAAGTTCTGTGGTCAGTATTCTGAATAGAGGCCCTGTCTGATGTCTCACAGCAGGGATTCCTGGAAGGGGAGATGCAGGAATGCTACAGAGTCTTACAGAAGGTCAGGTGATTAAAAATCCACCAGCAGGAAGGTTTAACATACCATCCCACTCAATAAACCAGGAATTGCATGTGCTACTGTAAGAGCATCTGGCTTAGGTCCAGTTGAAGTACCTGGATAAAAGTCAAGTAAGTTTTACTGTGGGACTATACAGGGTGGAATGCAGGGCTGGAAGGAGCAGGCTGATGCCTCAGATGCTGGAACACCAGGCAGAATCCAGGACTCAGGATGCTCCTCAGAGGGGAGATTCTCCCACGGGCACTTGAGGGTGAATCTGTGTTCATTCTTGGAGGATTCCACTGTCAGTTGTGTTTTGAGCATCTCCTGTGTGCTGGACCTGTGGGAAGCACAGCCAGCCAGTGATGATTACAATGTCTTTTAGCTGTGTGCTCTAGACAGGAGAATTGCAGGAAGCTATGGGAGTCCCCGCTAAGGGCATCTCACCTATCCTGGGCGTCAAGAAAGGGGAAGTAGAGATGAATGAAGTAGAAGTCTACAGGATCATGAGTGTTGGAAGGTTGGGGGACGAGTGGGTAGAAGAAGAGTGCTCTGTGCACAGGGAGGAGCATGTGTAGATGCCCTTGAATGTGAGAAGATAGGCTATGATTGAGGAACTTCTGAATAATTGGCAAGGCCACTGGTGTGAGATGAAGCTGGATCATATGGCTATGTAGGCCATGCTGAGGATTTTGATTGCCATCTTTAGAGCAAATGGAAGCAAGTGTGGGAGGTTCTTAAAGAAGGGAATAAAATGACCCAATTTGCTTTGTAAAGAGATCACTCTGACAGCCTCATGGAGAACAGTTTGGAGAGGGCCATGTGGGCAGTGGAGAAACCAGTAAGGAGGCCATTACGTAGACAAAGTGAGAGAGGAAGGTTTATGGATTAGAAGAATCACTATTGTTAAAATGTCTATACTACCAAAGCAATCTACGATTCAATACAATCCCTATCAAAATACCAATAATATCCTTCACAGAAATAGAAAAAACAATCCTAAAATCTGGAGCCATAAAAGACCCAGAATAGCCAAAGTTATTCTGAGCAAAGAGAACACAACTGAAGGCCGGTGCGGAGGCTCAAGCCTGTAATCCCAGCACTTTGGGAGGCCAAGGCGGGTGGATCACGAGGTCAAGAGATCGAGACCATCCTGGTCAACATGGTGAAACCCCGCCTCTACCAAAAATACAAAAAATTAGCTGGGCATGGTGGCGCATGCCTGTAATCCCAGGTACTCAGGAGGCTGAGGCAGGAGAATTGCCTGAACCCAGGAGGCGGCGGTTGCGGTGAGCCGAGATTGTGCCATTGCACTCCAGCCTGGGTAACAAGAGCGAAACTCCATCTCAAAAAAAAAAAAAATTAAAAAAAAAAAAAAAACCACAACTGAAGGAATCGCATTACTTGACTTCAAATTATGCTACAGAACTATAGTAACCAAAACAGCTTGGTACTGGCATGAAAACAGACACATAGACCAGGGGAACAGAATGAGGAACCCAGAAACAAATCCATACATCTACTGTGAACTCATTTTTGACAAAGATGCCAAGAACATACATGGGGAAAAGAACAGTCTTTTCAATAAGCAGTGCTGGGAAAACTGGCTATCCATATGCGGAAGAGTAAAAGTAGACTCCTATCTCTCAGCATATATAAAAATCAAATCAAAATGAATTAAAGACTTAAATTTAACCCTCACACTATGAAACTACTAAAAGAAAACATTGAGGAAACATTGGGTCTTCTGTGGCTCCAAATTTTAGGATTGTTTTTTCTATTTCTGTGAAGGATGTTATTGGTATTTTGATAGGGATTGTATTGAATCATAGATTGCTTTGGTAGTATAGACATTTTAACAATAGTGATTCTTCTAATTCATAAACATGGATTATCTTTCCATTATTTTGTGTCCTCTTCAATTTCTTTCATCAACATTTTATAGTTTTTATTATAGAGATCTTTCACTTCTTTGGTTAAGCTAATTCCTAGGTATTTAGATTAGTGATTTTCTTTGCATGAATGGGAAGGAGGGAAGAAGGGCTAACGAGTGTGTGATGTGAGTGTGATGGAATTGTTGGGATGTGGGGTGAGGCGAGTGTGTGTCCTATGAGGTGTACATGTACATGTGCACTGTGACTGTGTGTGAAGGTGTGTGGTGCATGTATACACACGTACCAGCTAGGGTAGTGGCTGATGTAGTGAAGAAGGTACTTGTGGGGTGAAGATGGCAGATGTCTTAATGTGAGCCCCTTATTAGGAAGCCTTGTCTAAAACTATGAAGCTGCCTCTTCTCTCCACCTGCACTGTCTCTGTCCTCCCTGTGCCCCATGTTTCCTTTGGCTTTCTCAGTCTACCAGTGCCTCTTCCTGAGGAGGGATCAATGGGCCAGGGTCAGGGTAACAGGGTGGGGATGGGTCCCATCTGGGTATTTGTGTTCAGGCCCAATGGTGGTTCCACTGGGCAGCCACCCCTTTCCTGGTCTGCGGGGATCCAGTGGGAAGACCATACAGTCCCCCAGGTTCCTTGTGATCGGTGACCTTGCTCAGTCCTGTGACCCCAGCTCTCATGTGATGGCTGAGGGAACATGAGCCCCTCAAGGCCTGTGTGTTCCTGACTACACGACGTTCAGGTCAGGAGCTATCAGCTGTGCAGCATCGAGGAGAGGGGGCATGGGAACTGCCCCCGGTCAGAGTGACTGTGAAGTTGGGCAATCACGAATCTGGGCTTCACGTTATCCTTAGCTGTGGGTCACTGACTTGTTGACAGACTGCATGGCACAAGCAGAGCTCAGGGGAAAAATGCAACCACAGTTAAATCTGACCACACTAGTTGATCTAAGTGGTTTTGTTTACCTCAGCGAGTTGTAAGGTTCTTCAGTAGCTATGTTGCCCCTGATTGGCCATGGTGGGCTGTGCCCTGGGGGCCAAACTGCAATGTGCTCACTGCTTGCCAGTTGTGCTCTTCAGTGTATTAGCACAAACTGTTGATCAATACTAGGAGAAATCCCTTTGCAGTGTTTAGTTTTTGAAATGCCACTCACTGGGGTCAGGCCTCAGCTCCAAATTTCGGGAAAAACTTGCTTTTCCCGTAACCGCAGGACATTCTTTTCCCACACAGATGATTGTCCTAGTCTTATCTTCATTCGTTAATGGAATCCTTGCCTGGGTAGACATTTAAGTTATTCTAGTCTCTTAATTTCTGGTATATCCCTTGGGTTGTTTTATGTAATTTATGTATAATATGTAGAGGCAAATCCCAATGGGTCAGTGTGCAATGGGATGGTATATGAAGGAATTCATGTCACAGATGCTTGATCAATGAATCGATGTTGGGTTGTCCTCCTCTTTTCTTCTTTCATTCTTATAAGGAATGCTATCTAGAGATTATACCTTTTTGATTTTTATTTTTTGAAACAGAGTCTCACTCTGTCATCTGGGCTGGAATGCTGTGGCATGATATCTCAGTGCAACCTCCACCTCCTGGTTGCAAGCAATTCTCATGCCTCAGTGTCCTAAGTAGCTGGAATTACAGGCACATGCCACCACGCCTAGCTAATTTTTGTATTTATAGAGACGGAGTTTCATCATGTTGGCCAGGCTGGTCTCGAACTCCAGACCTCAAGTGATCTGCCTGCCTCGGCCTCCCAAAGATCTGGAATTACAGGCATGAGCCATGGTGCCCAGCTAAGAGTATACTTTTGATCCAGCAATCTCACTTGTAGGAATCCAGCCTAAAGAGCTACTGGGATGGGCTCAAACTTGTGTAGATGAAAAGCATAATTTGTAATAGTGACATAGCATGTCCATCAGTGGGTATGTCCATTATGTGTAATGTAATAGTCCTGTATTCATTGGCATAGGGAGATGCGCTACTTGTATTTAAAGTCAAAAAAACCAAGATGCAGAACAATGTAATATGAACCTTTACATAAAACAAATTCCCCCCGTCTGTGAATATATATCCATCAGTACACAAAGAAAGATGTACATCAACTGTTACAGTGGGGACTATATTCTTTTGTGCTGCATATTTCTGCATTATTTGAATAGCTTACAGTAAGAAAGTACTCATATTAAGCATTCATCTTCATATTCAAATTGATTTTAAAATAACTTATAAGTATAATAAATTTTAAGGCCAGGCGCAGTGGCTCAAGCCTGTAATCCCAGCACTTTGGGAGGCCGAGGTGGGGTGGATCATAAATTTGGGAGTTTGAGACCAGCCTAGCCAATATAATGAAAACCCATCTTTACAAAAAATACAAAAAAAAAAAAAAAAAAAAAAGCTGGGTGTGGTGGTACATGCCTGTAGTCCCAGCTGCTAGGGAGGCTGAGGCAGGAGAATTGCTGAACCCGCAAGTGCAGTGAGCTGAGATCGCACCACGGCACTCCAGCCTGGGCGACAGAGCAAGACTCTGTCTCAAAAAAAAAAAAGTCAATTTCTTTCCTCCAATTGGGAACTTAATCAAATGTGTCAGGAATCTAACATCTAGGGCTAAATCAGTGCAGTTCCACTGGTTAAAAAAGGTATATATTCATTTTTTTTTTGAGTGCACTAATACTTGCCAGTCACTTTTGTGTAGGACATTTTATTCTGTTTGATCTTTACTGAAATCCAATTTTACAGTTGAGGAAATTGAGACCAAAAAAGTGAATTGCCTTGCCGTAAAAATAGTGATGGAAGAGTCTTCACACCCAAGGCTTTCTGACTTGGAAGTCTGCTTGGTTAGATACAGTGCTCTGCTGGATCTCAGGTTAAGAGTAAGATGAAGAAGGAAGCAGTTAATTTCTGATTAAGTTGCTTTTTATAAAGTTAGAAACAGACTCAAAACAAAACAGCCTTAATTTCTTCATCTGTAAAATGGGCAGAAGAGCTGGTCCTTCACCCTTTGGAACTTTCTGGGATTAGGGACACTTGCTACCCCTCCTCTCAATGAGTGTTTGCTTCTCCCCCACAGTACGTAGGAAGCCTGGACGTGCCGAGGCCCAACAGCAGGGTGGAGATCGTGGCTGCCATGCGCCGGATACGGGTGAGTGGCCAGAGGCGGCTTGCGTGGAGCTAGGAGTCAAGTGCCTTAGCTGCCGGCCCTTCTAGGTAGGGCTGGAGGGGCCAAAATGATGGGCTGCACCCCTTGCAAACCCAGACTTCTCCTTTCTGTACCCTCTAGGAAGCTGTTTTGAATTAAAGTTTGATCTTGATGAAAGGCTAATGTTAAAATGGATGTGATGGCTGGAGTGGAACCATCTTCCCTCTCTTGTGACCTGTAGCTCTTCAAACTGAGATACAGGTTACCCTTGATGATGTATGGTGACTGGCCAGGGACTGATAGCTCTTTTTTATTCAAAGATTTTAGGGAAAAGGTTTAGTAATTAGCTGGTAATTGACTCAAAACATTCTTTAAAAAGGTAATTTATTGTGGCATAGAATATAAGATTTACTTGGATTTTTAAGAGTAAATGTAAGATTTTAACAAAATTTTATTGGTTGGATGCTTTAGGCTCTGGGAGTGTACTTTTGGACAGTTTGGTATACATTATTGTTGGTATACATGGTTTAGTCTATGAACTTGTTGCTTTATGACTCTGTGGTACATGGAGCTGAGACTTAAGAAGAATTAAATTCTCTTCTGATCCCTGCGAAGGAATTTGTCCATGTGCTCTGCACTGGAACAGAATATATTACCGTATACTTGGGCATTTCAAAGGTAGGTTTGGGATTGGTAAAATGGATTTTAATTTTTTTTTTTTAAGAGAGACTTGGCATTAGAGATGACATGATTGGTCGTCCCTGGATGCAGCCTGGTTTGTTCTTTAGACTAATTGTTCTGCAGAATAATCTCGCCTAAATGGAAAACATGAAAGTGATGATGCCGTGGCTTCATTTTGCTTTGTTAGTTTTGCTTTCAGCCAATCCTTCATCTGGTGAACAGAAACTTCAATGACAGCAACACTGGGAAGAAGATTTGCATGCTTGGGGCTGTTTCTCTGGGCTGTTCATCAGCCTAATATAATAATCTTTTCATTGCCTTATTCTTCCCAGTATTTCAGCATTTTTTACTGTTAAGTTTATTGAGACTGCTATTAAATATATCAGTACTATTTTTCATGGACACAGAAGTAGCTTCAAAGCACTTTCACTTGAGTTGTTTCAATCAGCATTCATAGCAAGCTGTGAAGTGGGGGACCAGTTACCCTCATTTTCTAGATTAAGGCTCAGAGGGGTATAGTGAGGAGTCCTGCAGGTCTAGGAAGGGGCAGGCATGTGGCCTGAATTCATTTCTTCGCTCAGTCTCATGAGAACATGCAACTTTCGAGTATTTCCAGGCCTCCCCTTTCCCTAGAAGGCTGGTCGTGGGCTCTAGAGGCATCTGGGGTTGGAATGCGACCCCGGTCTCCTTTTCCCTCATCATCTGTCCCTAGAAGGTGCTAGCTCAGATAGCACAGAGGCCTCTGCTGGGAACATCTGGTGGTGTTAACGATTGTTAGGATGGGCTGCTACTTTCACCACAGTTGTGGTTCCTGCTGTGATAAGAAGGGTTGGACCTGTACCTGGCCTGTCCTTGGGGTTTCAACCAAAAAAAGTCCTTTTTTAATTCACTTTTGACTAAGAGACAGGGAATATATTGTCATTAATGTCACTGTCATTATGAAAGTGGTATCTCTGTTAGTAGCTACTACTAGGAATAGCTACTTATGTGTCAGGTGCTGTGTCAGGCTTTTTAATATTGAAATAATATTTTATTTACTATTTACAACTACTCTAGATGAGGATATTATTACATTTTAGAGATGAGGAAATAGAACCGTGGGCCGATTAAATAATTCAAGTTACTCTTAGTAGGAAGAGTTGGGGTTCATATCCAGGACTGGGCTGTCCCATTTGTAACCCTGCTGAAGGCTTTTTGTGACCCTACTATGAGTCATTATTCCATCTGAGGAACCAAAGCACTGGGACATGGAACCTCCCTAGGAAGAGAGCCAGTGGCAGAAACACAACTTTGTGGAACAAATAGAGGTACAGAAAAACATCACCTGGAAGCAAGGGAAGGCTGAAGCACGGGATGGGGCTGGCTGGTCGTGGGCTCTAGAGGCATCTGGGGTTGGAATGTGACCCTAGTCTCCTTTTCCCTCATCCTCTGTCAGCCCTTATGGTCCATGTGCCTCTTCCTGCAGCTCCCTTCCTGTGGGCTGCTTCCAGTGCTTAATGAGCAGCTCATTAAATTAGAGGGAGCAATTAATTGGCCAGAAAGCTGTTTGGTCTGGCTGTCCAGTCTCTTGTTTAGACTGGCCACCATTAACAGCAAGTGCTGTGGTATGTGTTTTACCCTAAACCCCTCAATTCACTGCTAGGTCCAGGCTGCTATTTTCTTTTCTTCTTTGCCTTTTAAAAGCTGTGGTGGCTGTAATTACAGCTGTCAAGAACTAGGGCATGGGATTTCTGTGTAAAGGACTATTCTTGACTTTGTCCTTTTATTTAGAACGGTGCCAGGCTAACATTAGGCAGGGATTTTCTTGCTGGATGCTCTGATGGGTTCAGAAGACACAGGCCTCACAGCTTGGCTGGAGCAGTAAGTAGACCTTGGAAAACAGCAGTTATGATAAGGATCACAGGGCCTCACGTGTGTGAGATGTCGACCTCCCTGGAACACTAATGGGATAGTTGATGGGCGGTGAAGATGATCTGTTTCCCAGAGAGAGGAGTATTCAGAGTAAAGGGATCTGCCTGAGGTGTCTGCATTCATTCTCTAGCTGGTGTGTGTATTTTTATTCCTTACCCCGGTGTGGATTCTGAGCTAAATATGTGGACTTTGTTGATTTCACTGGTGCTTTTCCTCTTCCCTCTCTCCATTTCTCATTTGGTCTCTCGCCCTTTTGATGTCCTTTCTGAATTTATACTATTTGTCTTGAGTGTATTTTGCTTTTTTTAAACCTTTTTAATATGCTTTCAGTACTTTATGGTTATTAAACATTAAATTTAACTGTTTTTTTAAGTGTGAAGTTCAGCAGTGTTAAGTATATTCACACTGTTGTGTCACAGATCTCTAGAACTTTTTCATCTTGCAAAATTGACACTCTATACCCATTAAACATAATTCCCCCTCCCCCTCTTGCCAGAGCCTGGCAATTACCTTTCTATTCCCTGTTTCTGTGATTTTGACTACTTCATGTGAATAAAATCATAGAGGGTTTGTTCTTTTTTGACTGGTTTATTTAATTTAGCATAATGTCATCAATGTCACATGTTGTAGCATGTGACAGGATTTCCTTCCTTTTTAAGGTTCCATAATATTCTGTTGTGCATGTATACCACATTTTAAAAATCCATTCCTTTACTTATGAACATTTGGGTTGCTTCTACCTCTTGGCTGTTGTGAATTGTGCTGCAATGAACATAGGTATGTAAAGATGTTTTTGAGATCTTGCATAGAAATTTTTGGGATATATATATACCCAGAAATGTGATTGCTGGATATGGTAGTCCTGTTTTTAACTTTTTGAAGAACCTCCATACTGTTTTCCGTAATGACTATCATTTCACGTTAACATCACATCTTCCTTATTTATTGTTTACCAGAGAGTAGAAGCTAAGTGTTAGAACCAAGATCAAACTGCAGGCTTCTGATTCCAGATATGGCACTTTCCCTGCTCTATGCCAACTCCTTGGTATTGGATTTAGTCATATTTTACTCTCTGATCTCTACAATGACCCAGACAAGAAGGAAGCTTAAGGGACACTCCCCAGAACTATGGAATGGTTGTCCTGCTCTTTATTTACCAAGGATCAAAAGGTCTAAGAAGTTGTCAGCTAGAAAAGGAAGAGTAGAGTGAGAGAAGAGGGAATATACCTCCTTTTTTAATTGAAAAATATATTTTTTTCTTTCAGCTGTGTAGCTTAGAACAATTCACAAAGTTTTGGGAAGCTCTGCTTGAGCTGGGGATTGGTCTGACACTGGTACTGCTTGCTTGGAGGTTGCCGGTTGAAGGTGCAGGGTGGCCGGTAATGCTGAAACCTGGTTGCTGGCATTGCATTGTCCAACTGACTGCGAGTGAATAGGTGAGTCCAGCAGCCAGATGTTTGGTATGATTTGCATTAGTAAATATGAACACCAGTCTGTCATTTCACCTTTTATCTTTTCTTGGAAGGCAGCACTATGAAGCGAAAAGAGCTCTCAATGAGGAATAATGAGGGCTGGACTTGAGTCTTCTCCTTGACTTAATAGATAACCTTGGCGAGGCATGTAACTGCTGTTAATCTCAATTTCCTCATTTATAAAAGACAGAGCATGACACTTCTTGTTCTGCCTCTCTAGTGCTGTTGTTGAATCTGGGATGAGGCATGGAAAAACGTTTTATAAACCACAAAGTGCTATTTATATTCATCGGTATCATTTTTATACCTTCCTTTGGAGAAGGAAAATGCTTTGGGTTTCAAAGCATTTCATAAGAGCAGATAAATACCCTGAGAGATATTGAGCTGCCTCATCTAGCCCCTTTTAATAGCTGGAGTCTTTTTTTCAGGTTTCAGTGCAAATATCCCTTCCTTGGGGAGGCCTTTCCTACGTAGGTCATCTTGTCCTCTCATGTTCTGTGGCACCACACCCCTCTCTTTTGTAGCACTCAGAGCAACTGTATTCCCAGTGTTTGGCACGGTGCCTGTCTGTGCTCAGTAAACATTTGTTGAGTGATTGAGAAAATTAATCTTACTTAATAACCAGCTGAGCATAAAGCCATGAAATCTGGGGAGGCTCTACTGAGGGGGTTCTGGAAGGAAGATGGCTGCACTGAAGTCAGACTTGACAGGTTCTATAGCTTTGCCAAGGATGCTGGTGTGGAGAGTGGGGCTGCAGCGCCTGGCTCCAGCATGTCACTGGGTGGCCCCCAACCCCTTCACCTTTGGAACCCACTGTTGCTGTGGAAACAGGGGGGGCTTTTGGTGCTGGCCTGTTTGGTGGCTGAAGACCCAATCTCTGGCTCTTAAACAAGGGGGATAGATACCTGCAGTCGAAATGTGGTGCCGCCTCTTGGAGACCAGTGCAGACCAAACCTGGGAGGGATGTGTGCTGCAGCCAGATGACACTTGTGGATGTCTAGTCTCCCTTGGTGGCTCCTCTGGCTGTGGGCTGGGCAAAATCTTGGCCCCACTGCAAATGGTCTTTCAAATGGTCCAGTGTGGGGTCAGAGTTTTCTATTTAACAGTGACTTGGTTTCTCAGGTGTGGTGCTCTGGAGTGGTGTTGGTCTTGGCCTTGAACAGAATGGGTGGGTTCAGTTCTGAAAATGGCCAAGCCCTCTCTCCCTGCAGCCCTTTTCCAGAATTGCCACCTCTTACTGAAATTCTCTCAAGAAAAACAAACAAACAAACAAAACAGAAAAATATAAAATGGCCTTGGACACTTTCTTGGGAAAACATAACTGAAATGCTCTTAGGAGAACTTTCAGGGACTGGTGGATGGGTGGCTTTATGGAGGCAGCGACTGGAGTTGTGAACGCGCCTTTCTGCACTTGTGTTTCTTTACCCACCAGCAGTATGGTTCTGCACGTGGTCTCATGCATTCAGCCGTGAAATCCATATTTCACCTCCTCTGAGAGGCTTTGTCCAGGAGTCACTTTATCCCTTTGTATAACTTTCTCCCAAAGTGGCTCCCGTCAGCACCATTCACTCCTTTGTCATTGTTCTCCTTTTCATCCAAAGTTCAGAGTTGGAACGTCTACCTCGAACAGCTGAAGTTGTAACACAAACCTCTCTCTCACTGTGTTAGTATGGCCCTATTAATTTCCTATGCTGCTGTAACATATTTTTTAATACTACAAACTTAGTGGCTTAACACAAACTTATCTTATAGTTCTGGAGGTCAGAGTCCAAAATGGGGCTAAAATCAAGGAGTTGGCAGGGCTGCATTCCTTCTGGAGGCTCTAGCAGAGGATCTGTTCCTTAGCTTTTCCAGCTCCCAGAGGCTCCCTGGATGCCTTGGCTCATGGCCTCTTTCCGTCCTTAGTGCTGGCAATTATGTCCCTGAATTATGGCCCCTGCTTTTTGTCTTCACATCTCTTTCTCTGACTCTAACTCTCCTGCACCTCCATCGCCTTTGCTTTTGAGGTCCCTCATGATTAGACTGGGCCCTCCTCATTCTCTCTTCCCCAGTAATCCAGGATAATCTTTCCTTCTCAAGGTCCTTAAGTTGGTCACACCTGCAAAGTCCCCTTTGTCATGCAGGGTAACACATTCATAGGTTTGGGGGATTAGATCATGGACCTCTTTGGGGGTTTTGATTCTGTCTACCATAATGGGATTAAAGCCTTAGGCTCATAGTAGGGATTGGAGAGATTCCACTCGCTACTGAGGTGCTCTAGTACTGGGATCAGGAAGAACTAAATTCAAATCCTGTTCCTTCTGACCACATTTCTTTATCAATTATTCTTTAATCATCAGGAAAATTGGGATAATATATTCTTGGCACATGTATTTTAGATTTATACATGAATGCACGAAGAATACTGAGTTAAGTGCCTAGCATGTGAATTGTGAATCATAAATAATAGTTCTTTGCCTCCTTTTTTCTTTTTTTTTTTTCTGAGAGAGGGTCTTGCTCTGTCACCCAAGTTGGAGTGTGGTGGCATGATCATAAATCAGTACAGCCTTAACCTCCCAGGCTCAGGTGATCCTCCTGCCTCAGCCTCCCTAGTAGCTGGGGATACAGGCATGTGCCACCACACCTGGCTAATTTTTAAAATTATTTGTTGAGACAGGGTCTCCTTATGTTGCCCAGGCTGGTTATTTCTTTCTAATTACTGTATATCAGAGCAGGGCTTTGGGGTCAGAAAACAATACAGATTTGCTGCCAAGCTAGCTATTATTATTAAAGACATGAATTCAGTTGCTTTTAGGGCAATTATTATTTTTAGCAGTCAGTAGATCCGTGTTTCTCAGAATGGGTTCTGTGGCTCTCTTGGAATTTAGGAATGTATTTTCAAGAGTCTGAGAGTTATCCATAAGAATTTTAAAATTCTGCTTTTCATTTGATCCTAATGACAACAAGATAAAATAAGCCTGTTCTGGAAGGGCCATTGTCTGCCTGAGCGCTGTCATTTGGGTTTATTGTTCACAGTTGTGTTTGTCTACTTGTTTCTACTTGTGTTGCCATCAGATATTTCTTCTGTAAGGGTTATAACCTGAAGAAAAAGAACAGAAAATTTACATATATATATATATATAATGAATTCTAATAAGGTAAAGGGCACATGACTGCACTTTGCACAGTCATGAGTTATGAATCAAGATTTTGCAGTAGTTGGAACAGAGAGAGGAAAGTGGCAGAAAAATGGGATTAGTGCCTAAGGCACAGTACTGAAGGTGGGGCTGATGTGTAGCCATAGTTCCTGAGGCAGCCTCTGGAGTTGCTGATGGCTAGTGTTTGTTCTGACAACTTTCAGTGTCTTTTCTGATTTGTCGGGACTGTGCCATCCTGGCTAACTTCTGAGTATCGCCCTGCATATTCCTCTGCTAACCAAAGAAAACTTGGGGCAGGTAGTCACTGTATATTCCTGTTGTGAGCAGTGATATCATTTCAGTTACAAGGACAAAGTATTCTCTGATTCTAACATTCTTAATTTGAATGTATTGGTAACATAACTTGTGTTTAATGTATAAATTTGTATAAACCCTATAAGTAATTTATATCTAGTTTTATGATTTACATATTTAAATGATGTAACAACCATTATTTGCAACGCTTCTTTGGGTAACAGCTTTTTGGGGTGTAATTCGCTTACCATATGATTCATCCATTTAAATATACACTTCAGTGAGATTTAGTATACTGTTAACGTTGTATAACCATCACCACAATCAATTTTAAAACATTTCCAGCACTCCAAAAAGAATCTCTGTACCTCTAATCCATCATCCCCCATTCCCCAGCACCTCTAGCCCCAGATAACTAGTAATCTGCTTTCTGTCTCTATGGATTTGCCTATTTTGGACATTTTAAATGGCATCATATAATATGTGGCCTTTAGTATTTGACTTCTTTCATTTAGCATAGTATTTTCAAGGTTAATCCATATTGGGGCATGTATCAGTACTTCATTTCCTTTTATTACTAACATTTCATAGCATGGCTATACCACATATTATTTATTCATTCAAACACTGGGTGTTTGCCAATTTTTTTTCTTTAAAAGGGGTCCAGACTTTATTAAATTTTAGAAAACACTTGATAGGATTGAGCAGTGTGTGATGGAATGGTTAGAACTGTCTTCTCAGCCAAAGGAAACAAATCAATGCTTTCTTAGGCGACAAGGTATTCTCATCAATATAAAGAGCAGTGCCCAGACAGCAGGGCCTAATTTTTTCCCCACTCATTTGAAAAAATAAATGGACATCCCTTTTTGAGCACTGTTTTAGGCTTTGGGGATACAGCAGTCTACAAAACAAAGTCCCTGTCTGTGTGGAGTTTGTAGGGGTGGGTGCTCTTTTACACAGACTGTTTCGGAAGGCTTCTGGGCTCTGATGATGCTTGAGTCTCTAGAGATGTGAATGGAGAGAGGGAGTGAGCCATGTGGGTGTCTGGAGGAAGTGTTCCAGACAGAGGTCAGCAAGAGCCAATGCCCTGGGGGCAGGAATGGGCTTTGCAGGTTCAAGAAATAGCAAGAAGGCTAGTGTGAATGGAGACCTGTGAGCCTGAGGGAGTGATCGATTATTTCTAGGATTTTATTCTCAGGACACACCTCAGGAGAATCTGGTTTGCTGAGTACCTACTGAATACATAATGGAAAACATATTTATCTTTTCCTGAATCTGCACCAGACTGAAAAGTCTCTCAGTAGGAGGAGTTTGGTTCTGCTCTTCAGGTGAAGTGATTTGGGAATGAATTTTAAACTGGGGCAGAACTGCTGAATGCATTATCTGTCAGCAGAGAAGAGTTAGTAAGAACCTGGAGTTGTTATCAAAGCGAAACAAATGCTAGCTTTTAAATAAGGTGCCTTGTTTTATTACAGTCATTGAGCAGTGTGTGAGTTTCCATGGGGGTTTTGTTACTGCCCAGCTCGGTCCACAGTTTCTTGCGCTGACCCACCTAATTTTGGGAGTCCTCTGAAGCCAACAGTGTTTATCCATTGTAATAGGATGATATGCAGAATCACTTTTCGCTGCTACACTAGCCAGCCTTTAGGGACCTCTTGGTTCATGTTCTTGGTGTTGGCAACAGGTTGCAATGAACATCTACTTTTTGTTTTTATGACTTCTGTGGTATGCATATGTATATGCACACACGCAGCATAATACTTATCATGTTAATCACTTGTAAGTGTACGACTCAGTGGCATTAAATACATTCACAATACTTTGTATCCATCACCACTGTCTATACCCTAATCTTTTTCATCCTTCCTAATATGAACGCTGAACCCATTAAACAGTAGCTCTGGTTTCCCCTAGCCCCTGGTAACCACTGTTCCATCTTCCATCTCCATGAATCTGCCTAGTCTAGATGCCTCATATAAGTGAAATCTTATATATTTGTCCTTGTGTGTCTGGCTTATTTCACTAAGCATAATGTTTTTAAGATACATCCATGCTGTGGCACGTTATCAAAAGTGTATTCCTTTTTTTTTTTTTGAGACGGAGTTTCGCTCTTGTTACCCAGGCTGGAGTGCAATGGCGCGATCTCGGCTCACCGCAACCTCCGCCTCCTGGGCTCAAGCAATTCTCCTGCCTCAGCCTCCTAAGTAGCTGGGATTACAGGCACGCGTCACCACGCCCAGCTAGTAAAAGTGTATTCCTTTTTATGGCTGAATAGTATTCTCTTCTGTGACTTTTTGTACTCGGCATATTACACAGGCTCCAGTGTGTGGCACGTTTCCTCTTGGAGCCAAGAACAGCATATTATAGGATAAGGACAGAAAGCCGTGGCAGCACACACTGAAGACCTGAGCGGCAGGGAGGGCAAACCTCTGAAAGGCCCTGATTTCTTTCTTACGATCCCTGATGAAAGGCCCTGATTTCTTACTTATGAAGCACTTTCTAGTTGTTTAAGTGAATTTTCACATCCACTGTCATCTAATGTTAGTCTTCAGTAATCCCATAAAAAGCAGGCATTATCCTTATTTTACAGATAAGGATCACAGAAAGAAAATGACCCCCTCAAACTAATTACATTGTCGTTCTTATCAGTATTAACCAGAGTTGGGTACAAACTGCACTATGTACTGTTACCGTGTCGAGCCCTGTGCAAAGCACTTAACAAGATTTGTTATTTGATCCTATAACAATTCTGTGTGGTGTAGGTATAATCATCCCATTTGTCCAGATGAGGAAACTGAGGTACCAAATAACTTGCCATAGCTCACAGAAGTGGTAAGTGGGGAATCTAGGATTCACTCCTGAGCTTGAACATGGTATGGTTGTGGGATGGAACCAAGGTAAGACTCCAGTCTGCTTACGTCTGGCTCAGAGATCCTATAAGGACATTCCGACAGCCTCTGCTTTACCAAACGTCAGTCCAGGCAGCATCATCTGTGTCCCTGATTGTGCCTTTCTCCAGTCTGGGAACACTGCCAGGCAGTGTACGGCACTAGATGTAAATAAGGCCATTATTTGATTTTATAAACCTCTTTTTGGAGGTTGAAACTTATATATTCTGTGTGACACCCCCACCTGGATATCCCAAAGGCACCTTAAATTCAATATGTCAAAAAACCGAAGTGATTTCTGCAGTCTCTCCTCTTTGCCTTGAAAAAACAAACAAACATGCATTTGTTTTTCATGTTTCTTTATCTTAAGGAAAGACATCTTGGCCACCCAAGAATGTATGTTGGAAACCTCAGGGTCACCTTTCTTCTCTATCACTACCCCTGGCTTAGGTCACCCTTACAGATTTGCCTCCTAAATATTTCTCACATAGATCTCTCCCTATTCCTTCCTGCCGGTGCAGCCCCGGACTGTCGTGTTTCACAGACAGCTGCAACACCCTCCGGACGGCCACTGTGCATTGGCTGTGCCCTCCCGCTATCCTCAACACTGCTGCCTGGCTCATCTGTGTAAGGGGCATTCTGTAGGCGTTGTCCTGCTTTAAAACCATGTGGTGATTCCAGGCTGGAGTCTGAACTCAGAGCAAGGTGCATGGCGTTCTGCCTGGCACCTAAGGCCACAGCAGCATGTTATAGGTCTACTGTGCCTTGTGCCCTACGTATGTCCTGTTAGAGCCACCTCTATTCCCGCCTTCCTTCTGTCTGGGAAGCACTCCCCTTCCAGTGCAGCTGAAGTCTATCTCTTCAAACCTCAGCCCAACTTCTGATTATCCTCCAGAGCCTGTTTGAGCTTTCATCCCATCTAGAAGCTTTTTTCTGAGGCCTGCGGAGTAGTTTCCTCTGCTTTTGTGTTACCATCATACTCTAGAGAGACCTTTGTTTCCACATTCATCACAGTGTATGTGTCTTTTTGAGGGCAGGGACTCTGACATTCATCTTGACAGCAAAGGGGTGAATTACTCAACTGCTAATTCTTTTGTAAAATGGACAATGTCAACCCTGTTAGAAGTAAATGCAATAATGGGTGTCAGGTCCTTAGCACCATGCCTGGCACATAGTAAATATCCAGTGGACACCCGCACCGTCTCTCTACATCTCTATTGCATGGTGGCTAGGCCCAGAAGGCAGCGAGAATTGGCAGCTCAAGCCCTTTTGGTCAGGGACCCTTGCTGGGTGGAAGCTCCTCTCCTGGTGGTGCCCCTTGGCTGAATCTGGTATATCCATCAGGTCCAGGTTGGAAACTACCAAGCAGAGCCCTGCTGCCTCTGGGTATTCTGTTCAGCACCCAGCCCTCTGACATTTAATGAATGTAAAAAAAAAAAAACCAAAAAAAAAAAAAACAACGGGGCAGCTGCTATTCCTTACTCTCTCCTGCTGCACTAAGTCTCTGCCTCCCTGGAGAGTCATTTAACCGCATGAAGGTTGGTGGTGGGAACGACAAATTGCTTCTCCACAACGATCTCACCCTGCTTTCTAATGAGTTGGAATCACCCTTGTTAATGTGATATTAGCAATTTACCTGTCTCCTTAACCACTAACCATCCTGAGAGGATTTGGCATTCTTTGTGGCTGTTAATCGTCTCATCGCCTGAGGGCTTGTTAAATAGGTGGAGTGTACACCCAGGCTTTCTCCTACAGAAAACAATCATTCGTGATCTTTTCCCTTTTACTCAGCCTCTCTCCTCAGCTGCCTGAGCCCGGGACAAGGCAGAGTCCTCCCGTCTAGAGGCCACGATGGGCAGAGCTGGGCTCTGGGCCAAGAGTCCCTGGTTTGACTCCCTGCTTGGTCAGGACTTGATCAACATCATCGCCTGGCCCTGGCTCCAGGGTTGTGGTGGGGCTGAGGGAGGTGCCTGTGCAGCCCATTTCCCTGTGGAGGTCACTTGCCCCTTTCCTTTCCCTCCATCAGGCTCAGGCCCCTCTTGGGGCAGTCCTGCTATCTCGGGGCGGGGAAGGGGGGGTCTTTCAGGAAGGGTCTCTCCTGAGTCTCTAAGACACAGTCGTCATTCATATTGTGTGCTATTGACAATCATTCCATCCCCTGCTGCTTCATTTTGTGACTTGTGGACCCAAGTGGGTCTTTGTTTATCCTGACCCAGGAGAGCTGGGAAAAGAGACAGTTCGAATTGCTCTGGGTGTATATTACTTGCTAATATTTTAAAATTTGACTTGCTCTCTCTCCAGTTTTTCAGAGGTATGAACCTAAAAGCCATTTCATGGAAAAAAAATAGTGAGGAACTGGTGTTATTTCTTTTAGGTGACACTAATAACTCAACGTGAGATGCATCAGAATTTAAACCGCTAGTCAAAAAATATACCGGTAAAATAGCAAGTCTATATTGATGTTAGTTGTTATATAGCAGGTGCTGTTCTAAGCATTTTGCCTGCAGCAACTCACTGAATCCTCGTAATTACTTTATGGAGAGGAGGTTCAGTAACCTGGTCACACAGGCAATGAATGGCTAGGATTCAGGCTCCAAAACTGTCTTCTGACCATGATGCTGCCTCTCTAGGGCTGATAGAGATCATCACTAAATCACCTCCTTTGGGATTCTCTGCTCAGAGAGTGCAGCTGTGATCTCCCCTTCAGGCCTCTCTGTGCAGAGACCGCAGTAGTCTGTGTTAGTGCCATCCTGTTGAAGCTGGTCCCATCCCATCCACACTTCTCTGGACTTCTGGTTGAGCCAGTCTGCTCAGATACGAACTTCCAAACCAACCTGTTTCTCTTCGGTCCTCAGCCAGGCTTTGTGACATCAGCTACTACAGTTGCGGAAACAGCTGATAAACACGATTGGGCTGCTCAGAGGGAGAATATGGCAGTAGGGTCCTTGGCAGACGTTGCCTGCTCACTTGGAAGGGCAAAGACCTAGAAATCCATGTGCAATTGATGCACAGGCTGTCATTGTGCTGAGGCTTGTGGGCAGGGGATTGTTTCTCTTTCCTTCTCCGCTTGTCTTCCTCTCCTTCTCTTGCTCTCTTTCTTTCTTCCTCCTTCCCTTCCTCTTTCCTTTTCTCCCTTTCTTTCTCCTTTGAAAGACTAATATGAGGTCCTGGTAAAGATGGTACATAGAAGACAGGCTTCAAGCCTCCACGAAGTTCTTTCAGTGTTGTAGTAAGTCACTGCTCCTTGTTGAACAAGAAGCTTAAGGGGCTGAAGCAGCGAGGGATTGAAGCAAAGTCTGGCTTGGTTCAGGCCTGAATGCCTAAACCAAGCCAGGTTTGCGTTGGATTGGTTCTGCCTCGCATGAGAAGTACATCCAAAGGTTCTGTCCCTCCTGGGGAGCCATGCTGGGCAATCTTCTAAGCATTGGACTTTGAGGTTAAAATAAAATGTCTTGTGCCCTTGGTGGGGATTTCTGAAAGATTGATGGGATTCTAACTGCCTAGCGGGATACCAGATGCCACTTCCATTTGACTGAACATCAGCACTTTGAGAATAGCAGTTTTTTTTTTTTAGCAGTACATGGGCTTTGGGGCAGCTCTCTGCCCTTCCTTGCCAAATGACCCTATTTGATCTGGAGCCTTGGCTTGACTTTTCTCCTCAGCACCTGCTGTTTTCCAACCAATCCCATTTCTTCCCCTGGTTTTCTCTTTTACAGAAATCCTTTCTTCCAACTTGATTAGATTTCTTGGCTTGCACATCTGGTCTTCTGGTCTTCATTTAGTAGGGATGACACTTAATTTAAGTAAGAGTTTGGCTGCCTTTAAATTTAACAACTGCACCCTGGTAGGGGACTGATGAGGAGTCAGTAGCTGAATTGTTTATTGAAAGAGATCATATTGATTTATGATTTGCACTTAAGAAATCCATTCCCCCACACTCCTGCATTTAATTGTATGGCTGGGCACTCCAGTGCCCTTATCTCTGGAGAGGAGTTTCTCCTCAGTGTGCATGCAGGACTACTGTGTGTGTGTGGCATGAGTCCATCTGTCCTCACAGAGGAGATTGTGCATTGGTAGAGCTGGAGGGCTCCTCTTGTCTACCCAGCATGCCAGATCCTAAAGCATGAGATCCATCATGTCTCTACTTAAAAACTTTCGGTGGCTTCTCACTGCCTGTGGATGAAATATGGAGTCCACAGCAGGCGGTTAGGGGCCTCCCAGTCTCGCTTCACTGTGACTGTCTAATTCATTTTCTATCATTGCCATACAGAAACCCAGTTCTCTGGCCCCACTGAATTTCTTAGAAGTCTTCCCATTCACTTGGCCATTCTGCCTTTATGGTTTTCACTTTCTCTGGAATTTCCTCCCTCCCTTTCCTGCCTGTCTTGTCTCTGTTCTTCAAAGCCCATTTCAAATGAAAATCTTTGCTGTGAAATGTTTCCTGATTCCTCTCACCCATAGCGTGCCCCCTTGAAGTCAGACACCCTC
This sequence comes from Saimiri boliviensis, assembly GCF_048565385.1. NCBI lineage: Eukaryota > Metazoa > Chordata > Mammalia > Primates > Cebidae > Saimiri > Saimiri boliviensis. The sequence goes on along the minus strand of NC_133467.1, from coordinate 29,882,802 downwards.
TCTGCATTTCTCTTCAAGTACTTTAGCTCATTTTGTGTTATAATTATTTTTATGATTGTTGTTTATTCTTATTCAACAGAGTCACTACCTAAGAGCTGGTGACCCTGTGTTGGTCACCTGTGTCCCCTGAAGGCATAGAGCTCAGTGCCTAGGGTAGTAATAATTGACATTCCTGAGTGCTCACTCCATGCCAGTTCTATTCTAAGCACTACACATGTAATCATCTTGGCTGATCCTCACAAAAGCCCTTGGAGGTAGGTGCTGTTATTAGCCCCATTTTACAGATGAGATAACTGGGATCTAGGCTGAGTAACTTGCCTAAGACTACCCAGGTAAGAAGCAGCAGAGCGGGGGGTTCACTGGGCCTTCTGTCTTCTGAATCCAGGTACTCAACCAGCAAGCTACATGGCGTCTTTCATTAGATACTTGCTTAATACATGTTTATCACAAAAAGTTGTATTACAATCAAGAGATACAGGTGAGCAGGAACAGGTTAGTTTAAAAATGAGGAGAGGGAAGAAGAGGAGTAAATTAGAATGGGCAGGTAGGAAAGGAAAAGAAAGGAAGAGGGCTAAGAAACCAAGGAAGAGAAGAAACAGGCAGCTATGGGGGTGGAGCTCATCCCAGCACACTCAGCACTGTCACTGCAAATACTCCAAGTGTGACTCAAGGCTTTAACCAAAAGGGATGGAGCAGGAGGGTGCAGAGATCAGGATTATCATACTCCTTTTCTGGGAAGGAACCTGAAGCATGGAAAGGCTGTGGCTTGTTCTGGATCCCACAGGACAGCAGTTCTGGATAGAATTCAGGTCCCTTGTTCTTTTTGCTTTACAAGGAATGACACATGACTTTCTGCCCCCTTGCTGTTATTGGAAAGGGTCATGTAACCCTGGTGTTGTGAGACTGCTCATCATAGTCTTGTATTCTGCCCGCATCTCCTAGACTGTGTCTCCCTCTTTCAACCGCTTCCGCTTTGGTCCGGGTCTCAGCCATCTCTTCTTGCCTCAGTGGCTGACTTCTTCCTGCACTTCGCTTCTGTACCGGTCTTCACTCCTGCAGAAGTTGCATTCTCTAATGTTTGTCTCAGCCATCCCTACCTCTGAACTCAGAAGCTTCGGGGACTAAGGATCCTGTAAGTAAGCTCTTAGGCCCTCACCCTTTGTTGAGGTGTTTCATCAGGCTCTCTAGCCTCTCCCTCTGAATTCATCTCTTCTCACCTAACTCCCCAGTTTGGGCCTCCACTCTTCTCCTGAGAGTTCTTTCCATCTAGTGGCCTCTCTTCTCTCATCATGCTTCTTCTTGTGGCCATAGAGCAACCAGCTGTGCCAGCCTTTCCCCTTTCATGGAATCTCCCTGTGCAATGAAGAAAAGCTGAGGACGTTCTCCCATACCACCCTTTTCAGGCCCTATATTTCCTCCTTAAGCCTCTTTAACCCTTTAAATGGAAAGGTGTCATTCCCAAGAAACCCTTTCAGTAGCCCCAAGGTAGGGGCTTCAGCCAGTGAGATGCTTGATGGTATTACATGGGTAAATGCTGACATGCTTGGTGGGAGAAACTTCTCCAGGCCTTACTTACCCTACCCACTATCTTTTACCCATCACTAGCGAGAGCTCTGTGTAAAGCAGACCAGAAGTCCAAGTTCAGATGAACCCGGTTTCCTCCAACTGAAGAGGAAACTTGGGGAGCCTATACTGGAGAAGAACACATCTTAAATTTTCACATTTTGTGGGTGGCAGCGTAGCTGTTGCAGTAGAAACAGATATCATGAGCATCTTGGCTTTGTTTGAATTTTGAGAAATGGCAGTCACAGAGACTTTTCTATATGCATATCATTCCCTGACACAGGAGAATGACTATCCTGGTCTGGAGTAGGGGGTGTGGGCCTGTGAGTAGCTGTACCCCAAGTCCACATGATGGCTTTGCTATTGAAATCCTCTAGGTGTCCATGACTCTGTGTTGCTAAATTACTTAACATTGCAAACTCGTGGCCTACAGGAATAATCTTGATGAGGCAGATGGTTTAAGTGGAATGGCAGCAGGTGGCCTTTAGAGATTATTGGCATATATCACTATTTTCTGTGACCCAGCCAACTCTTTGGTATATGTATGTCCTTTCCCTTCTGTCAGATGAGGAAGGTTTTTGTTTTGTGTTTTTTTCATCTCAAGGTTTTGCATATAGATTAACCAATGGAAGATCACGAATCATTTAAATAATATGCTGATGTTGAGACTGAGCCTTGAGATTCTGCTATTCAGGCAACTAACTTCTCTGCCTGCCAGTTGGGTGTTATTTTCAACTAAGCATAAGTTCACCCTTGCTCAGTAGGAGTCTCTCTCTCTCTCTCTCTCTCTCTCTCTCTCTCTCTCTCTCTCTCTGTCTCTTTTTTTTAGGGGGATAGGGTCTCACTCTGTCACTCAGGCTGAAGTGTAGTGGTGCAGTCTTGGCTCATTGGAACCTCTGCCTTCCAGGCTCAAGTGATCCTCCCATTCAGCCACATCAGTAGCTAGGACCATAGGTGGGTGCTACCATGCCCAGCTAATTTCTTTGTAGAGGTTGGTGCAAAAGTTACTGCATTTTTGCCTTTGAAAATAATGACAAAAAACGTAATTACTTTTGCACCCATCTAATATTTTTGGTAGAGATGGAGTTTCACCAGATTGCCCAGGCTGGTCCTGACCTCAAGTGATCTGCCTGCCTCAGCCTCCCAAAGTGCTGGAAATATAAGTGTGAGCCACCATGCCTGGCCCCCGCCCTTTTTTCTTTTTGTAAAATAAACTTTCTATTATAAAACAGTTTTAGATTTACAGAATTGCAAAGATAATACAGAAAGTTCTTATATACCCAGTACTGTACTTCCCCTATTATCAGCATCTAATGTTAGTATGGTACAGTTATTAGAATTAATGAACTAATATTGATATATTCTTTTTAACTAAAATCCATACTTTTTCATATTTCCTTAGTTTTCCCTTAGTGTTTATTTTTTGTTCCAGGATCTTGTCTGGGACAGCATTTAGTTCTTATGTCTCCTTAGTGTCCTCTGTGTTGAGACTGCTTTTCAGATTTTTGGTGATCTTGACAATTTTGAGGATTACTGGTCAGGCCTATTTTGTAGAATCTCCTTTAACTGGAATTTGATGTTTTCCTCATGATTAGTATATTTTTGAGAGAAAGACAGATGGTAAGATGCCATTCTCATCATCTAATTTCAAGGGTACATAATATCAATATGACTTATTACTGTTGATGTTAACTTTGATCACCTGGCTTAAGACGGTATTTGCAAAGTTACTGTTTTCTTTCCATGCAGTACTTTTTGGAAAAAAGTCCTTATGCATGGTCTGCACTTACACAGTGGAAAGTTATACTCTACCTCCTTAAGGGCAGAGTGTCTATGTCAAGTATTTGGAATTCTTCTGCATAGATTTGTATGTCATCTCCCATTTATTGCTTTATTCAATCATTTATTTATTTTTATCAGTAAAGAGTCATGAATATTTGTTTTATACCTTGTATTTTTTGTTTTGTTTTGTTTTGTTTTGAGATGGAGGCTCACTCTATTGCCTAGGCTAGAATGCAGTGGCATGATCTCAGTTCCCTGCAACCTCTGCCTCCCAGGTTCAAGCGATTCTCCTGCCTCAGCTTCCTGAGTAGCTGGGATTACAGGCATGCACCACCACACCCTGCTAATTTTTTTTATTTTTAGTAGAGGCAGGGTTTCACCATGTTGGCCAGGCTGGTCTCGAATTCCTGACATTGTGATCCACCTGCCTTGGCCTCCCAAAGTGCTGGGATTACAGGTGTGAGCCACCATGCCCAGCTATACCTTGTATTATAAGTACGTCTTTATTTCATTGCTCAAATTGTTTTTGATTTGGCTCTTGTATCCCTTTGCCCCATCATTGTTGGTTGTTTTAAGTACATTTTAACTTTCTGACACAACACAGTACTCCAGGCTCATCTGGTGTATTTTCTGAAACCAGCATTTCTGCAAAGAGCCCTGACTCCTTTTGTTGAAGGATTGGTGGTAGACAGCAGGATCGGAGGTGGGGGGGTGGAGGCAGTCAGTTAGTTACTGCTGGAATGTTTTTGCATCTAGGCCCTCTCAGCTGATAGAGCAAAGAATATGTGTGTATGCTCTTAAATATACAAATACCCATGAATATTTCTATAGCTATCTATATTAAGCTAAACATAAGTTTGTACTGATATCTCCAATTCTGATCTATATTACATAAATCATTCTAGCTTCCTCCCCTGCTTATCTGTAACATCCCTCAGAAGCAGTTAGAAACCCTTCTCCCACCACCCATTTGCTGAATTGTTCACTTCCAGTGTATGCATGTAGTAGTATCAGAATCGTTAATCCATATCCCCAATGGAAACAACTTTTCAGCCATAGTATAGTACTGATGTATAGTTATTTTTGCCATTAGTTTGCGGCAAACATAACTCCACTGATTTCTAAAGTTACTTCTGTTAGCACCTTACTTTCTTCCTTCAGTGAGGTTATTTCATACATTTGTAATACATTTGGATTTTTGGAGGTCACATTTTACATTACATCCTGGGATCCTTGCCCTCCCACTCAATGATTTTTTTTTTTTAAATTGCATTCATTTAAGTTTACTCTTGTGCTATAAAGTTCTATGGGTTTTTAACAAATGCTTAATGTCTTATACTTACATTATAGTATTGTACAGAATAATAAAATAGTCCACTGTGCTACATGTATTTAATTCCTAAATCCTATTCCCAAGCCCCTAGCAACCACTAGTCTATTTACTGCCTCTATAGTTTTGCTTTTTCTAGAATGCTATATAAGTAGAATCCCAGAAAATGTATTCTTTTCAGACTGGATTCATTCACTTAGCAATATGTACTTAAGAGTCATTCATGTCTTTTTGTGGCATAATAGCTCATTTTTTATTGCTGAGCAATATTCCATAATATGGATGTACCAAAGTTTATTCATTTGCCTATTCATGGACATCTTATTTCCAGATTCTGATGATTATGAATAAAGCTGCTATAGCGATTCATATGCAGACTTTTATGTGCACATAAGCTTTCAAATTAATTGGATAAATGCCTAGGGGAATCTGCCTCATTTGACTGTCTACATTTCAGCATCTACCTCCCTCTAATTCTACCTGGACAATCTTAGCACACTCTAAAAATTGGTAGTTCTGCTGCTGAGCTGCCAGTATACTGGCCTGTTTCCTTCTCTGCCTGAAAGTGGTAAGCACTGACCACCCTTCTTGCTGAGAACTTTAAAATTTTTAATCCCGGAGGTGATATGGAGGAGTAGGGTAGATTATGGGATTTGGAATAGCCCTGGAGTCAGGGCCGAGCTGAGCCCCAAGGATTATATCATTGTGTTAATTAGGAACTTAACCCTGATTCCTGAAAGCAGTTTTCACGTGACTTTGGTGTGGCGGAAAAGGCCAGTAAACCAGGGTGTTTGTTACAGAGAGTGATTCGTCCTGTGTGACTCAGGAGAGATGCCGACCCACACATGGTCCTTTCAGATCTCTGGGGTGAGATATGGTGGTGTCTGTTTTGCCACATAGGTCAACTGTGGAGTCTGATATTTGAGCCACTGGCACGAAGGGAACCAGCCATGGGTCTGTAGTTCAGTCTCCTGGTTTTCCCATACCTCAGTTTGCAGGGCAGCTCTCTGACCTAAGTTTTATACTGAGTTTGCCTACTCTTTTTATTTTACTTGCTTATTTTGAAGTTTATATTAATTTATTTAAACATATTTTTAACTAAACGATTTGATTTTTCTATTTTTTAAAAAAGTAGTAAACATTATTTTTAGAGTAGTTTTAGCAAAATTGAGTGGAAACACAGAGATCCCATATATTCCTGCCCCTTCACATGCACAATGTCCCCCACATTAAACATTCCACACCAGAGTGGCACATTGGTTACAACTGATGAACCTGAATTGACACATCATTATCACTCATTTGACATGAGGGTTCACTCTTGGTATTATACATTCTGTGGGTTTGGACAAATGTGTAATGACATGTCTCCACCATTATAGTTTCATACAGAATAGTTTCAGTGCTGTAAAAATCCTCTGTCCCCTGCTTATTCATGCCTTCCTCCTCCCAACCTCTACCAACTACTGATTTTTTACTGTCTATAATTTTGCCTTTTTCAGAATGTCATCTAGTTGGAATCATACAGTAGGTATGATTGGCTTTTCAGATTGGCTTCTTTTACTTCGTAGTATGCATTTAAGATTCCTCCATGTCTTATTATGGCTTGATAGCTCTTTTTTTTTTTTTTTTTTTTTTTTTAGTGCTGGTTAGTATGCCATTGTCTGGATGCACCACAGTTGATTTATCCATTCACCTACTGAAGGACATCTTGGCTGCTTCCAAGGGTTGGAATTATGAATAAAGCTGCCCAGAACATCTGTAAGCAGGTTTTTGTGTGGACATAAGTTTTCATTCCATTTGAGTGAAGGTGAAAGAGTGTGATTGCTGAATGATATGCTTCCTAAGAGTATGTTTAGTTTTGTATAATTTTTTAAAAAAATATGTTTACTGAGTATGTGCCATACACCAAACATGGCACTAGTTGCCAATATATCATCATTTAATCCTTTTAGCAACCCTATGAAGTAGGGTTTTCCACTTTATAGGTGAGGAAACTCAGGCTCAGGAGGGCTAGGTAGCTAGTAAGTGACAGAGCTGGCACTTACATTCACCCCTCCTGATGCCAGACCTTTTCCCACTGCATCACGCCATCTCTGGAGACCAGCATGTAACAGAAGATGACATCCATCCAGCTGGAAAGGGCTCATCCAGGAGCACCTCCTTCAGCTCAATGGGGATGCTCGTCAGTTTATGAACAGCAGAAGGAAAGGGCTCCTTTCTCTGTGTGAAAGTTGTAGCCTTGCTTAGGTGCTTTTATACTTCCTGGATGCTCAGCCTATATTGGCCTATTTAGGTTTAAACCGTTTCTATTCTGAGCATTGTCAGACATACACCAAAGTGATTAGTTTAGTCAGTCTTATACCTATCACTTAGGTCCTGGAATTACCAGGATTTTATCATTCTTGCTTTACCTATTTGCCTGTGGGGTTTTTTGAGGGGAGTGATTCTGTTAAATATACTTTTTTTTTTTTTTTTGGCAGAAAATTTTTGTTTTTGTTTGTTTGTTTGTTTTTTTGAGACGGAGTTTCACTCTCGTTACCCAGGCTGGAGTGCAATGGCGCGATCTCGGCTCACCACAACCTCCGCCTCCTGGGTTCAAGCAATTCTCCTCCCATAGCCTCCTGAGTAGCTGGGATTACAGGCACGTGCCATCATGCCCAGCTAATTTTTTGTATTTTTTAGTAGAGACGGGGTTTCACCATGTTCACCAGGATGATCTTGATCGCTCGACCTCGTGATCCACCCACCTCGGCCTCCCAAAGTGCTGGGATTACAGGCTTGAGCCACCGTGCCCGGCCGGCAGAAAATTTTTGATAAGTTTTGTCTTTAGCTCATCTCCCTGACGTGTGTGGCATCTCTCCTTCCTTTGCATGAATTTCCCACCATTGTGTATCTCATAGTTACTGGGTATTTATTTTATGTAACAAATATTTATATAATCTTAACCATATGTTATACCCTTTTCTAGGTACTTAACAAATATTGGCTTATTTACTCATAACAATCTTATGAAATAAATATGAAAACTATTCTTCTTTTAGAGGTGATAAAACCAAGGCACAGAGAAGTTGAGTAACCTGCCCTGAGTCACACAGCTAGGAAGCAGGATAGCTGGCTTTCAAATGCAGGCTGTGGGGTTTTATAATCTGTATTCTTATTTGTCATGCTGTGGTAGATATACAAGAATTCTACAGCCATTGCTGTAGTCTGTTCTCTGGTACTGCTCAAGGAAAAAACTAGAGGAACGAAAAAACTAATTCTTGCCTATAGATGCTCCCAGTCTGTTGGGAAGATGGACCTGGAAACTAGCATTTGAGGGAATTGCTGCAGTGATTATGCAAAAATTTTCAGTGAAGATGTAAAGAAAGAACACGTGAAGCTTCCTGAGAATATCCAAGCAGGCTTCACAAAAGCTGTGATCCTGGCACTCAGATCAGAAGGGTGGATGAGTCGAGAGGGGAATCCTGGACCTAAAGGTGAGAGAGCACAGGGAAGGCTGGAGAGAGATAGACTTGGCACTGGATATCTCAAGCAATAAGATCATAAAGGCACTGACTTGCCTACTAGAAAGCTTTGACCTTATCCTGCTGGTAATAGTGACCTATTGGTAGGTTTTTAGCAGAGAAAAAATATGGGGAGGTTTGCAGATTACTAAGCTCTCTCTAGAGGCGATGCAGAGGATGGATTGGGAGGAGAGCAAGACTGGACACCATTTATTAGTGCTGGCTGCTGGCAAGAATGTAGAGGCCCAAACTAGAGCCATGACAGTGGGAATGGAGAGGATGGATCTGAGAGGTGAGGACCAGCATTATGCAGGCATTCATTATCTGGATTTCTGAATGATGGGTTATCTAGGAAAGCAACAGTGATCATAACATCCAAATACTCACTAATGAACCCATCACTTATAAA